>NC_138134.1:2884498-3471017 GCF_964188305.1 Podarcis bocagei
TTGTATCCAACCAAGTTCTACTCAAAGTAGACTCAATAAAATTAAAGAACATAATTCTCGTTAACTATTTGCTTTGGATTTACATACCAATGAAAATTTTTTCACACACTGGATACTATTTTCCTCTTACCTTAAAAGAGAAGTTGAGCAAAATATATTCTACACCTTCTTTTTCTTTTAAGACTTGAAGATCACTATGCAAAGGGCTGTCAGGATCAACCCTACCAATGGAGAATGAGGAAAAGCAGAAGGATTGAGTCGCTCAGTTCTGAGTGGTTGTCACTACCTTTCGCAAACAACTAGGCCGTGCCATGCTGAGTGAAGCATTTCCTTCAGAATGAAAGGCCAGCTGTTTACAGGGTGTGGCTCACCTGCAGTTAAGGGTCCTAATGAACACCCTGGCTGCAGGCAAGTGTTTCTCTGGAGGGCAGTGCTGGAGTCATCAGAGAATAGGGAATATTCCTGCACATCAGCTGCAGACTTAGGAGTCTTGAGGAACAGATTCCATATCCTAAGACTCTCTGTTTCACAGGAATCTCAAAGAATGTATGACTTAATAAAAAAAAAAAATGCCCACCAAGTCTCTAGGCTTTGCATTCTTAAAGATGGATGTGAATTAAACAGTTTAAAATTTTTATTTTCTTTATGTTTCGGTGCATATTTTTTAAACTGTTTTTGGAAGAATTCTTTCTTGAGAACAGTTTATAAACCTGTTAGATAAATAGCAAGCAGTTTGAAATGCTCCTTATGTATTTATTGAAATGTATAAGGAACAGTTTGTAGCCTTGGGGAGGAGGAAGGGGTTTTGGGGTGAGGAGAAGAATAGATGAGATACAGCATTCAGGGCTGCTGCGCCTTGTTTAGCACCTCTTGTATGAATAAAAACAAGGTTTAGAAAATATACAGTGGTACCTCAGTTTTCAAACAGCTTAGTTCCCGAACAACTCAGAACTCGAATGCTGCAAACCCGGAAGTAGGTGTTCCGGTTTTTTAACTTTGCCCCAGAAGCCGAACGTGCTCCTGAGCTTCTGTTTTCACTGTTGCGCAGCTAATTTGAGTCCTTCGCATAGTAATTAAGGCTTTTTTCATCCCATTTTACCTTTGTGCAGCAAATTTAAGTCTCTCTCCCCCCCCCCATCGTAATAAAGGCCTTTGTCATTCCGTTTGTATCCTTGAGCACCTAATTTAAGGCCTGCCCCTACCATAATTAAAGCCTTCTGTTTCTGATTGCAGTGTTCTGAGGTGATATTTGGTGCTTTTGTTTTTGCTATTTTTTGCTTTTTTGTGTGGCTTTTTCATTTTTGTGACTGTGGCTTGTTTTTCATTTTATGATTGATTGATTGATTGTGTGACTGTGGAAATGGATAAAAGCCCCCCCAATCCAAACAATGACTATCATCAGTGCAGGCAAGAAAAAAATAATTTTAATTTTTATCACCTACAATACTGTCTTATTTATTTTATAGTACAGAACATTGATTATTGCTTTCATTTTATAAATCAATTATCTTGTTAGATTGTAAAAAGTTTTGGAACAGACTTGTGGAGCTAATTAAATTTGAGAATTAAAGGTACCACTGTACACTGCGTCACAATGGGGACTGATTTACTTTACACAGGAAGGAATGCCTCTCCTGCAAGAGTATCAGCCCTCTGCAGTTTTATAAGCACTTAAAAGTCTGTTTTTTAAAAGAGATGCACTGGCTAATCAAGTGACCTAGCCAATTAGATCTACAAAAAAGTCTAGAGTGACAACCCTAACCTTAAGCAAATATGCTAACCTGCAACATAGTATACAACTTTCCTAGGTGCGGACATCAAATTATCATCATCATGCACCTTCATCCACCAACCCAGCTATCCATCAATAGCAAAACCACTGATTTAGCACAGTGTTGGGGTGGGGAAAAGTCAACTTACCTTAGAAGTTTTACATGCCAGTCATATAGGCTGTCATTTACAAGTTCCACTGAATAAATCCCTGCAGAAAATGGAAATGAAAAGGGTTGCTTGCTTCCGTTGTTACTAGAAAACACACCCACACCCAAACCCAAGATAGCGATCTGGAACTCCACAAAGGTTGAATGCAAAGAGATGCTGAGTTCTGAATGAGCAAGGTCCTCTCTTTTCCTCCGCAGCACAGAGCTGTTTGGAGGAAAGCAGAACTTCACAAATAAGAGCAATCCTACCTTTGTCACTGAGGGCAAAATTATATCTTGCTCCTACATGGCGCTCCCAATGCCCTCCATTACAAGACTGGCTGGCTCCACATGTGCCTAGCTTCAGAAAACCTACAGCATCTGTTTTGACACTATTTACAGTACCATGAATTATATGTGCCTGGACAACCTCTTGCAGCCTTTTTCCACGGCAAGTTAGGGTTTCCATGACTCTTTCCCCACCTTTCCTCCACAAACTCTCCTCTATTTTGCAGCAGAAATTCACACCAGGGAAACCTCCTGCTGCAGGAAAGAACAGCTTGTAGAGAATGTCTCAGGGAAAGAGCTTATTGATTCATTCTACTTGCACCTTCAGTAAAAATAATAACAGCAGCAACTGCGCACCTACTGAATGACTGCGCCTTCTCCCAGCTGATCTGCACAGCAGACACATCAGCTGAGGTTCCTGGGGCAGCACCTGCTGCTGAATGAGGCAATAAGCATAGAGAAAACCCCCAAGAATGTATTTTTAAAACGAGTGAATTCTGTGGCTTTCAAAATGCCACACACAAATATGTGGAAGATAAAGCAAGTAAAAAGGCCAGGAAAATCCCATTCAGTTTCTTTCCTGCATTTGTATTAATAGAAGAAGCTACAAAATTTAGTTTATGCAGTCTTTCCAGAGCCAAACAGTCTATGTTGCCAGCCCCAACTAAAGAAGAAAGTCCTGGAGAGATGCTCTCTCTAGAGGCAAATCTCCTAGCTAGTTTAAAATGACTTACAAATAATAAAAAGGGGGGTCTTAGCAGAACGAGTTGCGATTATGATGCGAAAAGTAGGCAGGCCTCTCTCTGCCTGCTCAAGCAATAATAATAATATCTGGGAGCCATTCAGAGTGGCTGGGGAAACCCAGCCAGATGGGCGGGGGTATAAATAGATAAATAATTAATACCCCGCCCATCTGGCTGGGTTTCCCCAGCCACTCTGAATGGCTCCCAACAGAATTAAAAGCACAATAAAACATCAAACTTTAAAAACCTCCCTGAACAGGGCTGCCTTCAGGTGTCAAGGAAGTAACTATCTGACTTTTAGAAGACATCTGATGGGAGGGCGTTCCAAAGGGCTGGCACCACTACTGAGAAGGCCCTCTGCCTGGTTCCCTGTAACCTCACTTCTCACGGTGAGGGAACCACCAGAAGGCCCTCGGCGCTGGACCTCAGTGTCCGGGCTGGAGACGCTTCTTCAGGTATACAGGACTGAGGCCGTTTAGGGCTTTAAAGGTCAACACCAACACTTTGAATTGTTCTCAGAAACGTACTGGGAGCCAAAGTAGGTCTTTCAAGACCGGTGTTATGTGGTCTTGGTAGCTGCTCCATCACCAGTGTAGCTGCCACATTCTGGATTAGCTGGAAGTTTCTGGGTCACCTTCAAAGGTAGCCCCACATAGAGCACATTGCAGGAGTCCAAGAGGGAGATAACCAGAGCAAGGGGCTGCTAGGTTCCCTGAGTGAAGAACGGGTTACAAATGCATAGAAGAAGGCCGTGATTCAGGAGCAGCACTTGCAGTTCTTGCCAGTGCCATCATGCCTTACAGTTGTAAGCTGCCTTTTCTGATCTCAGGTTCTGTTGGCCTTAGTAGAACACAAGATTACACTTGGGGCGAGGAGAAGAGTTTGGGAAGGGAGTTTCTGTAAAACTAAGTTTCCCCTAACAACTGGTTAAGGATTAAAGGAAACAGAGTTGCAGAGGCATCGAGTGGTTGAAAGATTATTTAAAGAAATGAAGGATTTTGTCTATGTAAGATTGCACTGGTTCATCCCACACCCACCCAAACAAATGACTGCAGCAGGCCTCCTTGAACAGGCATGGCATTCCCCCCCCCCAATGATTTTTATTAATGTTCCAAATTTTAAACAAATAAACAACAAATTAATTCAAAGGGCAGGCATAGGATTAAGGGAGGTGCAAGATCAGGCCAGGCAGCCGAACCACCAGTCTATACATATAATGGTCCACTATGCAAATGATCAGCAGACAACTCCCTTGTTTGTGGGTTTGATGCCATCTTTTGAACTTAAAAGAATGTTTGCATCTACCTTTTCACAAGAATGTTTGCATCTATCTTTTCACACTCACCTAGGTGCTCTAGAGCAGGGATGGGAATTCTGTGGCCCTCCAGCTGATGTTGGGCTCCCAATTCCCATCAGCCCCAAACTATATCTGGAGGGACACAGGTTCCCCATCTCAGCTATAGAGGGAAGAGCAGATTTGTGGCCAAGGTGGGAAAATGGATTGAGAACTTTAGTGGAGGTGGGATGCCAGAAGCACTCCTGTATTTTTAATTAGGCTGGCCAGGCCCCTAAAAACAAGAATCCTTCCATTTTGTGAATATTTCACTGTTATCTCCAGCTCAGCTCAGACTGCAGTCTGAAGATGAAGCAGCTGGATACTGTCAAAATGCACAGCTGATAGAATCTCCACTCTCAAGCCACTTCTATTCCAAGGTGCACTGGTTCATATGGGGGCCTTTCGTAAGAGCAAATACAACACAACACTACCTCGGGATTACTAGCTAGCTAACTGTGTGTCAAGAGCTTATATCTATAGATAGCAAACACCCTGGCACTGATTAAGAATGCCGCCTCTTAAGGATGCGTTCTTTCTAGCACGGATAGGAAATTCCCCAGACATGAAATGAAACCAGGAACAACCCAGGAAGCACAAGTACCATGCAAGCCTTATTAAAAGCAGATGCAATGCATTTGGATAGTCTTTATTCCAGAGCTAGACACATTTAAGTCGAAAACTAGAGAGAGTACCTTTCAACATCCCTACCTGAACCAGACTTGTGGGATAGACCAGTTTGTTTTTTAATAATCGCAAGAGGATCATCAACTAAAATCACATGCAGAAACAGCAAGTGGGCAAAGTCAGGTGCAAAAATATTGCGCAAGGAACTGCGGCATTGCCTCCTGTGTCCCATAACACACTGGGATGAATAAACTCACACTCCTGCCACACAAAAACCCACTCCTGGGTTTCCCCCAAGCTGCCTTCATTTAAGTAGAATGAAGGGGTGAGGGAGCAACCATGTGTTCTTGCTGTTGTCAAACAGCTGGGAGTAAAAAAACCAAAACCCTTCTCAGAACCATCCAGTAATCCAAAACTTTTGCTGCCTTGGGGGCTTTGCACATGTATCCACACCCTCCTGAGTTTCCCATGGAATGTCTGTTCCTCCAATCACATAGCCCTTTTATATAGCACAGTTGCCCCTTGTGCCAGGCTGAAGGGCTGGACATGTTTCCGGTTTTGAGATGCCACACCAATGAAGCACTTGAGATCCTCCAGCCCTGCCTAGAATGTTCTCACCAGTCACAACTATCATACCAGGCTTGCTTCCATAAAACAGGTCTCACCCTTTTTAATGCAAAATTTGAACAACTTCTATGACAGAATAGTGCAGAAGGCAGAACTGGGATTCAATATGACCTTAACAAATTGGAGAACTGGGCCAAAACTAACAAAATAAATTTGAATAGGCACAAATGTCAGGTTCCACACTTAGACAGGAAGGACCAGCTGCACAAATGTAAGATTGGGGGGGGGGTACCCAGTTGGTACACATGAAAAGGATCTAGGTGCCTTAGTGAACCACAAACTTAACATGAGTCAACAGTATGATGCAGCAGCAAAAAAAGCTAATGCTATTCTAGGCTGCATCAACACTAGTATAGTGTCCCAATCAAGGGAAGTAATAATACCACTCTATCCTGCCTTGGCCAGACCACACCTGGAATACTATGTTCAATTTTGGGCACCACAAATTAGGAATACTATTGGCAAGCTGAAATGTGTGCAGCGAAGGGCAACCAAGATGATCAAGGGTCTGGAAACCATGTGGAAAGGTTGAGGGAACTGGGTATGTTTGGCCTGGAAAGGAGGAGAGGAGATCTGATAGCCATCTTCAAATAACTCAAGGGCTATCCCATTGGAAATGGAGCAAGCCTGTTTTCTCCTCCTCTGGAGGGTGGGACCCGAACCCATGGCTTCAAGTTACAATAAAGGGGATTCCAACTCAACATCAGGAAGAACATCCAGCAGTGGAACAGGACTCAATTGGAAGGTGGTGACTATTTCCTTAGAAGTTTTAAAGCAGAGGCTGGATGGTCCTCTGTCCTGGATGCTTGAGCTGAGATTCCTGCATTGCAGGGGGCTGGACTAGATGACCCAACTTGGGGTTATTTCCAACTTTACAATTCCATGATTTTATGACAGGCAGGGTCCCTCGGGAGAATCCTGGCTCCTTTTAAGGCTTATAAAAAAACTTTCTTAATTTAAAGGGTTTTTAAGTTTCTAAATCCCGCAGAGACGTACAATCCCTGAAAGCAATGCCATTATATAAGTTATAGCAACCTTTCCCCCCACTCTTCTACTCCCATTTCATATCTCTTGTTAATAAAATCTTAGAACAAGTGTTCGAATCTAATATAAGAAATTAAAGCCACCTACAAACATGAATCATATTTCAAAGAGTAATTTTTTTAAAATGGGCGCAATTAATTTAAATTACCTTTTTGTCAATATCCATTAAGAAGACTCAAAGCTCAATTCAATAAATCCAAGTATTACTCTACAAAAGCCTCTCCTTCTTTCCGTATCTTCAGAGGGCTGCACTTTCCAGTTATTCTGGCTACCCTTTTCGGGCTACCTAAGGTATCTAACTGTGGGAAATGCAATAGGGATAATACTTCTCTAAAACATATGTTATTTCATTGTCCTATACTGACATATTTTTGGCAGAAGGTAACTGTAATCATCAACAGAACTGTACGGAACAACCTTACATTTACAGAGCAAAGTATCCTCTTGAATATTTTCAAGCACATGGAACCCTACGAAAGGACAATATGAGTGGACTCTCCGTGCCCTGACCACAGCTAAAAGACGGATACTGAAGAATTGGAAAAATAATAATGCTGCTCCCTTCTACGATTGGATTGGGGACTTATACAAACTCGCCACGTAAGAACAACTTGCATCTAAACACAGACTTGCCATGGACAAATTCAATGATATTTGGAATCCATTCTTACAAATAGTGTAATAGGTTAAGATCTGGTGGAGTACAATAACAACTTTGTGAAGTATACAGTTTTGGGTTTCCCCCCTGCCCCCTTTATTTCTCCTTCTACACGGGGGCTGTTTCTCTTTCTCTCTTTTATTTATGTCTCATCATGTTTAGTGCACATACAAGTATGTACTTTTTGAACTTTCAGTAAAGATGTCTGGATAAAATTTAAAAAATCTAGCTACCCTTTTTATAAGTTAAGGTAGCCACCCAATTCAAACTTTCATAGAAGCGCAAAAGTCAAGGCCAGTTTTTGACAGCCTCTGGGAACCCTTGTGATATTTCTGCAGCTGCAAGGACACACTCAGATGTATACATCTTTGCCAGCACCAAATGCCTGGTTTTGTGCTCAATATTAACACCCTATGAATGCCACTGAGGCTCCTAGACACAGCCTGACCTTGTGAAAAAATCACTACTGAAAAAAGCCTTAAAACTCAATATGGCGGTAGCTCAAACAATGTCTTACTCCTCTACTGTGCTATTTCAGGAACTGAACTACGTACAGAATGAAGAGGACGGTCAGATAATTGGCTGGCTGTGCTGATCTATAGGAGAAAATCTACAAGTATTTGTTTACCAAGTAAATGCACAATTTTTCTCAAGAGAACATAGGGCAAAAGCCCTGGAGCATGCCAGTTTCATATATGCTAATAAACATAGGGAACTGAAGGATTCTGCACAACTTGTTGTATTATATTGGAAGGATCATGCTGTAGTCTTTGAACAAGGTTTTAACTCTGTGTTAAGGAGAGAGAGCGAGAGCGCAATGGCAGAAAATTTCAGCCTTTGCCCTTCATACGCAAAGTTAGGGAGTGCTGCCTTTAAAAATATGCAGCAGCCATGAGAGGTGGAGGAAATCAACTGGTGATTTAGACCTGCAGAATGTGGAGTACATACTAGGAATGCAACACAAGGACTTTCTGGTAAACTGGGAGAGTAAACCGTCAACTGTGATTTGATTAACGAGAGAGAGAGACAGAGAAAATGGTTTTCTCAGGAAAAGCATTTTCAAGGCCAGGCCATTTGTAAGCAAATACTGAGACAGACTAGATATTACACTCTACAGATAAAAGCTGGGGTTTCCCACACTTTCTTTCTGTGTGGGAATTTGCAATTGATTTTTGATTCAGAGAGGGAGTCCTGTGACTGGTGGACGGGACTGTGAAATTTGAGGGTATTTGTGCTTTCTTTACTTAACACAGATTTCAAACTGTTTGATGGTTGTTTAGTATTTCACCTGCAACACTTTGAAAAAGTGCACAACGTTTATAATTTCATTAAAAAAATTCTTAAAAGTATGAATGCTGAACTGAGTGCAACAGAGGAATAGCTCAGAATTTGATAGCACAGACACTAGAAAAGAAGGCAAAACAAGCCACTTACTCAGTTTCAGATTTGGGCACATTTACAACGGAAATCTATGCATGTCTACTCATAGCTATGTCCCAGATAGTTCAGCACAAGCAAGTATGCTATACATCAAGTGTAGCCACCCTGACACCCTCCAGATGTTTTGAACTCCAACTCCCAATAGCCCCAGTCAGCTGGCCCATGGCAGCTGTAGGCAAAAACATCTAGAAGGCACCACAATGGCCACCCCTGCCATACATTATATAGGATTGCAGCCTTAATTTTGCATATCGTAGCCCAGATCAGAATGGAATGTTATGATTTTGCTCATAAAAGCTGCAGATACTTACCTGACTTGTAACTCTGCGACCTATAGATATCCCTGAGTTCTTTCATAAGTCGATCTGAAGCCTGGACAGACCCAGAGACTGCACCCTAAAAATAAGTTAAGGGTAGCTTGATTTGATAAAACTCTTAAAAGAACAGTACCAGGGCCATTAAAAGGCTGTTTAAAAGAAGGCTACCAAAGATCAATATTGCAAAATTGGCACAATCATTTAGGATACTAATTTTAAATATTTAACAAGTTGGAAGGTAGAAAAAACAGTACATTTTTGGTAAAGTGATTTAAATTCTTTCTATATGTATAAGCAGAGTAAGTGCATACACAGAAAGCATAACTCCCAATATAGCTATGAAATTTACGGAAGTGTGTTAAAAGTACATACATTCCTGCAAGAAACGGTGCAGAAAATGAAATGCTGTATGCATTCTACAGCATGCTCTTATTTGTTTAATTGCCTCTTACATTTAGGTGGTCTTGCCTTTGACTCTTTCGGATTTTTTCTAGGATTGCCAGGTTCTCTTTCTCAATGCCATCATCCTCTGTCTTCTTTCCATCAATAGGTTCTTCCTCCTTCATATCATAATGATCCAGATCAATATCCTACAAGACAAAATTACTATACTACTTAAGAAGAACAAGGCCAGCAAAAGCAAAATTCATGTGCCGTAGTGCTTTGCATCAGTCAGGGTTTCTCATACAGGGCAGGGATGCGGGAGAACACAAGCAAGGGCAAAAATGCGGGTGTATCTCATTGGCAAAATGCTTACAAAAGCAATTGAGACTTCATGGCTGTTTCTCTCACCCTGCCCTAAATGTGCACTATTGGCTCAGGGGAAAGGGAAGCACAAGCCCCCGTTGCTTTGAACCCAGTTATCTCAGGAATATGCACACACAGGGAGGAGAGTGCACAGGAACGAAGGGAAGCTCTACTGCAGGGTCCCTGGCAGTCAGACAGAGATGCACAATGCTGTTTGGGTGGGATAAGGATTGCACACAGAAGGGTTATTGAAGTTTAGGAGGGCAGATCTTGGAAAAATTTCAATTGATTCCCCATGGTTTCCACTCCTCCTTCCCTAGACAGATTCAAGAAGCCGGAATAAGAATAACAAAGACACTGAGATCCAGCTCTGAGGGCCTTCTGGCGGTTCCCTCCCTGCGAGAATTGAGGTTACAGGGATCCAGGCAGAGGGCCTTCTCAGTAGTGGCGCCTGCTCTGTGGAACACCTTCCCATCAGTTGTCAAGCAAATAAGCAACTATCCCACTTTTAAAAGACATCTGAAGGCAGCCATGTTTAGGGAAGTTTTTAATGTTTAATGCTGTATTGTGTTTTTAATATTCGATTGGGAGCAGACCAGAGTGGCTGGGGAAACCCAGCCAGATGGGCAGGATGTAAATAATATATATATATATATATATATATATATATATATATATATATATATATATATAGTTATTTATTTCTACTACTACTACTACTACTACTACTACTACTACTACTACTACAAGGAAAGCATGCACGTGCATGCACAGACATGCATGCACAGATGCGCGCACACACATACTTCACCCATATCTTCCTCCTCCTCTTCTTCTGATGTAACCTCTTCCGTTGTTCCATTCTGGAACATAACAAAATCAGATTCTTTGTTACTATCACTTTCAGTTTAAAAAAGAAAAGAAAAAGTATGCTAGCGGCCAAGAGGCTAAGTAAGTTTAAATTTGACCTCTGCTATAATCTCACTAGATGGCCACAACACATGCTAGCTTGAGCACCCCATTCCCAATAACAACACTCACTTACTTTTCAGGGAGGTTTCGTCCCGTAGGGTTTACAAGATAATGCACATGATATGCTTTGAACACTCAAAAGCATGTTACAAATGCTAAACACCATTACTGAAAATAGGAATTGAGCTTATGAGCTATAAAGAAGCACACACAAAGATGCAAACATATGCACACACTGACTGCACTTTGATAAAGAACTATCAGTTTTGGAAAAAACATTAGAAACAGAGAGGTGTCTAGTGGCGAGAGATTAAATTCTCAATGAGGCAGCGCTACGAAGGCCACAGTGAGCTTCTTAAAGCTGGAGGAGAGTAAGCATCTTGCATGTAAGGGAGGAACAAGAAGATAGGAAAGCTTCGCCCTCATTGGAACTGACTAAGCAGCAGAACCTAAAAGTTCTTTATAAGCCTACCCTGCTTTGTTCCATCACAAAGATAAACACAATACTCATCTCAAACAATGAGGAATGTTGTTTTCCTTAACAAGACAGTGAGTACCACTTGCTCTGCATAGAAATGATTTTTTGAATTAGTCACCTTTACACACCACAAAAAATAACCCATGTTGCACTCCTATGTCTGGTCAGCAGCATGCTTAAGGGAGGTTCAACAATCTGTGCCCACAGCCCAAACATCAAGCAGACCCATTAGCACCTGTGAGTCAGAGGAACATTAGGATTTACCTGGCCGGTCGGCAATGGTTGATCTAACATTTCAACATCAGGATGCTGAGGAAGATTATATAGTCTGCAGAGGTCGCATATCAATCGTTTCAATTGTTGGAGAAGCTACAAAACAAGTAAAATGGTGAATGGTTTGTTCTCACGTTTTATTTGAATGAAAGTTTGCCGTGCTGTGCCCTGAATCCTGTGCCCAACAAAGAGGATACCCACCTCTTAAACAAATGACTATAATATACCCTATAATATACAAAGGCTATAAATTGTTAAGTCTTAGATTTCCTGGTACTCAGATTAATAAAGCAACAGCCTCCATCTTGTATCTATCCAGCTATTCTGGGAGGGCACGCAGGACGGTCCTCTTGACCTGCCAGCACCACCTGGAGGAACTGCTCAATTGAAAGCACATATCCTGAGCATTGAAGTGTGCACATCAGAGACAAGGATTCGCTTGAACCCTTCTCCATGATGTATCAGAGTTCCATACGCACAGGAGACTAAGAGGAGATATGTTAGCTATCTTCAAATATCTCAAGGACTGTCATAGGGAAGAGGGAGCATGCTTGTTTTCTCCTGCTTTGGAGGTTAGGACTCAAGGCAATGGCTTTGCAGACATTGTGATATATCAGCATATTTCAGTATTCAGCTGCTGATATATCATGATGTTGAAAACCAGACATCACCCAGCCCTAGTCTTAACTGCACCGCAACAGACAGAATCATTAGGCATATGCTTCAAAAACTAACAAACATCTAGTTTGTTTACAGAAATAAATTTATAGAAATTCGGTGTCTGACATAATATTTGGTACCAAGAATAAATTTTCTCTGTGGCTTGTGCCATCCGGACCCACCTGTCCTGCAAGACCCTGGAAATGGAACACCCTTTGCTGCCCGGATCAGGTGCCTTAGATTTCCTATGAAAATTACCACTTTTACACACACACTCAAAGCACCTATTCATCTGGGCCTTAAGTGCTTTTACATTTACCACATACACACAAATCAAGTGTTAAGGGCAAGAGGGACGCGGGAGGCGCTGCGGGTTAAACCACAGAGCCTAGGACCTGCCAATCAGAAGGCCGGCGGTTCGAATCCCCACGACGGGGTGAGCTCCCGTTGCTCAGTCCCTGCTCCTGCCAACCTAGCAGTTCGAAAGCACGTCAAAGTGCAAGTAGATAAATAGGTACCGCTCCAGGCGGGAAGGTGAATGGCGTTTCCATGCACTGCTCTGGTTTGCCAGAAGCGGCTTAGTCCTGCTGGCCACATGACCTGGAAGCTGTGCGCCGGCTCCCTCGGCCAATAAAGCGAGATGATCGTTGCAACCCCAGAGTTGGTCACGACTGGACCTAATGGTCAGGGGTCCCTTTACCTTTACCTTAAGGGCAAGAGGAGAGGGTCCATTTGCTGGCGGCAGCCCAAAACAGACAGAATTTTGTCTCCCAATAAGCTACATGTAACCTGAGTTTTGCACCTATGGTAGCACAGATTAAGAGGTGGGACCTGTGACCACCTATGGATCTCCGGCAATACATCAGTGTTTTGCTTCTTGACACCCTGCTCCGGTTCCGGACGCGAGCAGTGAGGAAGCACAGAAAGCCAGCTCTTGGCTTTCTGGGCGCTGTGAGATTGTGGGGAAAGACGCGAGGGCGCAGCGTACCCCGAAACCTCAGGGGGGGAACCCTTGGGGGAGAGGCCACCTGCAGCGTGGACGCGGTCGACCTATCCCTCTGGGAAAAGAGAACAGAGAGGAACGAGAGAACGGCGACCGCTAGCGCAAACTGGGAAGTGCCGCCTCACAGCGAAACGCCCAGAGCTTCAGCTGCAACAGCGTCGGAGCTCCTCAAGATAAGAACGGGGTCTCCAGCATGGGAAATTTTCTTTTTTGAAGTGCTTATTATATATAAGCGCGCAGCTGGCGTGAAGCTAGGAGACGCCCAGGTTTTTTTTCTTTGTTTGTTTATTTATGGGATTCTCCTCGGCAGCGGAGACAAGATGGCGCAGAAGGGGAGCCGCAGGAGTGAGGAGGTTAGTGAAATCAGTCTGACTGAATGAGCAAGAGCCGAGTTGATAGTGAATTTGGACTGAATTGTTTTTTTTTTTAATGATTTCAAGGACTAAATTGTATTAAACAATATAACGCCAATTCCGGGGGCAGACAGTGACGGACGCTTTTCCAAGCTCCCCGGTGAGGTCTCGTTTTGACTACGACGACCCCCCCAATATCATCTACGCTCCTCAAGGATATTTACTCAAGGACAGACGGGTGAGGACTCGCCAAGGGAGGTGCGGTAGGGGTCTGACCCTCGGTTTGCAGCCTGAGATACGTTAAAGACGCCCAAAGCTGTGACGGTAACAACAGGTCAGGTCGCTGTTGCAAACAGCCGGCTATTGGTGGCGGAAGTCGGACGCTGAGTAATCAACGGTACAGAAGTTTCCCTCTGTTTGTTTATTTGTTTGTTTGTTTTTTCATGACTGTGCCTGACCTGTGTGGGGCTGAAGAGGAGGGCATGAAACTCTGAGTGGGAGCCTTGACTGTAACCGGGGGATATCATTGGGATTGCAATCACTTGGTGAGAGGAGACCAAAGTGCGTTAAGTGCTTAAAGTGTTCAAAGTGTCTGAAGTTCCTGAAGTGCTGGAAGTGCCGGAAGTGCTAGAAGTGTTGGAAGCCCCTGAAGCTCCTGAAGTACCGGGAGTGATTTAATCAGGACTAAAATTGACTGTATAGGAAAAGAAGTTGTGTAGGACGACCACGTTTCCAATAAGACTTTAATAGACTTTTATAGACGCTCCACCCCTCTCCCACCTACCATTCCCCCCCCCTTCCCTTCACCCTTCTTCGGAGTGCTGGGCGCTGGACGTGACGCAGGTGAAACTAGGCAAAAAGACCCGAGGGGAGGACTGAGAGGAGTAGAAGGGGAAAACAAATTAAAGTCAGGAGTGGACTAATCGATGTTTCTGGAACAAGAATTCCCCCCAGGCTTTTAAAGGGTATATAGAGGGTTTGTTGGTTCTCCCGGGGTATACATGTATTTTGTATGGACATTGGATGGGACAAGATCAGTCATAACATTTACCACCCTAGCAGGCGCTCTCTGAGGGGAAAGGAGGGAAAGGTCAGGATTATAGGATTATAGGACGAAAAAGGATTATAGGAAAGAACTAACGGTGAATAAAGGGAGTGTGTCACAAATAATGATGGGGAAGGAAGGGAGGGACGCAAAGAAAGTCGGTGGGACCCCGGGGGAGAGAAAGACATCACGCCAAGAGGAGATCAAAGATTTAGATAGCTTATGGTTCAAAATAAAGGAAGAATTTAAACAAAACGAAACATATATAGAAAATAAGCTAGGGGATATGCAAGAACTGATTGACAAAAAAATAGAAGAGGCAGTAGGAGAGCTCTCATCAAAAATCCAAGACCTGTCAGTAAAATCTAAGATAATTGAGGAGTCTAATAAGAAATTACAGAAAGAAATGAGGGAACAGAAAAAAGAAACAGGGAGGATGAGGGAAGAGTTGGGGGAGTTAAATAAAGCACAGGACAGGATTTGGGACAATCTTGCTATGGCGGACATGCGTCAAAAGCAGCTCCATTTAAAATTTAGAGGCGTGGCAGAAGAAAGAAATGAAGATGTCAGGAAGAAAATGATTAAGGAGCTATCTAAATGGTTGGGTCTGGAAGAAGAAGAGATAGCACTAACAATAGATAACGTATTTAGAATGTCTAGACCACAACATTTAAAACCTAATAAATTTCTGGGAGACTGTCTGGTGATATTTAACTCCTTAGAAATGAGAAATCTAATTCTAAGGACGAGCTATCGTAATAAACTCAGAATTGAAGGTAGACCCATCATTATCTACAAAGAAATCCCAATCAGACTATTACGAAAAAGAGAGGGCTATAGACAAGTGGTCGCGGCTCTAAGGAGGAATGGAATACAATTTAGGTGGGAGTTCCCCGAGGGGATCACCTTCTTTTACAAAGACAAGAAATTTAAACTGACGGATATACAGGAAACAGAGAAGTTCCTGAGAAGATATGAAAGAGAGCTGGGAAGGACAGAGTATAGACTGCGAGATAGGGAAGAAACGAAGGGGAATGGTCGGGAGAAGGAAGAGGAGGGGGAGGAGAGCGCGAAAGACCAAGGAGATAGGGGGTCAATCTCAGGAGATGAAGAGGAGGAAGCCGCAGTGGGAGAAGGGGCGGCTGAGGAGGAGGGGCTCTCAGGAAACAAAGGCGCTAGATTCTAATTAGAGTTTTGACCTGAGATAGAGTAGTCGGAGAACTAAGATAACACTGGACACTTTAAAATTTTTATCGTGGAACGTGAATGGGTTGAATGAGAAAATTAAAAGAAATAAAATCCAAAAAGCTTTGAGAAATAAGAAATGTGACGTAATCTGTGTTCAGGAAACTCATATTGCAAAGAGGCATAGACATATTTTGGTGAACAAAAAGTTGGGAGTAGAATTTGTAAATTCGGATGTAAACAAAAAAAGAGGAGTGGTAATATACGCCAAAGAAAGGTGGGAACCAATACAAATTTGTAAAGATGAGGAAGGGAGAATATTAGGTATTCAATTAAATTTTCGAGGGGAAAGAATTAATGTAGTGTCGGTATATGCACCGAACTCAAATAGAGCAGAGTTCTTTGAAAAACTTGAAAGTTTGCTGCTGGAACTGGATCCTTATAAGTTAATTCTATTGGGAGATTGGAACGGGGTACCAACACCAAGCATGGACAGAAGTGAGAACCAGAGGAACGTAAACAGGGGGAAGCTCCCCAATGCTTTCAATGATTTAGTGGAAAATTTAGATCTAATTGATATCTGGAGACACCGAAATCCCACCACTAAACAGTTCACTCACTATTCAGAGCCCCACAAAAGTTGGGGCAGGATCGATCAGATATGGGTGACTAGGGCGATGGTATGGAGAGTTAAGAGATGTGAGATATTACCCAGGACCCTGTCAGATCACTGCCCTTTGGTCTTGGAAATTAAAAATGAATTGAAAGGGCAACCTAGGTGGAGGATGAATGAATATCTATTTGAGAATGAGGAAGTGCTAGATATGGCCAAAAAAACTTTGAGAGAGTACCTGGCGATAAATTTGAATAGAGACACCCCAATAGAGTTGGTATGGGATGCCGGTAAGGCAGTCCTAAGGGGCTTTTTGATACAGCAAAATAGTTATAGAAAGAAGTTAAGGGAAAAAAAGAAGGACAATATTTTGGCCCAATTAAAAGATTGTGAAAGGAAACTGGCCTTAAATCCAACAGATGAAATGATCAGCCAAGCGGTGAAGGTGTTGCAGTCCCAATACTCAGCTATTTTGAACCAGGAGATAGAACAAAAAATTAAATTTACAAGACAGAAATATTTCGAGTCGGCCAATAAAATGGGGAAGCTGCTTGCATGGCAGCTCAGGAAAAGAAAGAAACAAAATACGATTAATAAACTTATTGTAGATGAGAGGGTGATAGAGGACCCGAGTGAAATTGAACGCAGATTTGTTGCTTTTTTTGAAAAGTTGTATGAAAAAGGAGAAGAGAGTAGTGTAGAAGTAAAAAACTACCTGGATCAAGAAGAAAGAAATTTTTTTACAGAAGAGGACTGTATACAACTAAACAAAGCGGTGTCTGGAAAGGAGGTCAGGGATGCCATTAATAAGATGAAGAACGGGAAGTCCCCAGGTCCGGACGGCCTGCCAGCAAAATATTACAAGAAATTGGTAGATCTGTTAGCGCCGGTATTAACAGAGGTAATAAATAACACTCTCCAAGAGGGGAGGATCCCTAGTTCCTGGAAGGAGGCGTACATTACGCTGATTCCCAAGACAGAAAACGAAAAGACAGATTTAAAAAATTATAGGCCAATTTCACTTTTAAATTGTGATTACAAGGTTTTCGCTGACATCATGGCAAGTAGACTCAAAAATTTACTAAACAGATATATACATAGAGATCAGGTGGGATTTCTCCCAGGGAGGCAATTGAGGGACAATGTCCGGCACGTACTAGATATAATGGAGTTCCTGGAGGCAAGACCAGATGTACCAGCGGCCCTTATCTTCATTGACGCAGAAAAAGCTTTTGATCGCGTCTCCTGGGAATTTCTGTTGCAAAATATAGACAAGGTGGGAATAGGGGGCCCCTACTTGAAGGCTATTAGGGCGATCTATACAGAACAGCAGGCTAGGCTGATTATTAATAATAACCTGACTAAACATTTTTCAATAATGAAAGGGACAAGGCAGGGTTGCCCTCTGTCACCTTTACTGTTTATTTTGGTGTTAGAAACAGCCGCGAACAAAATAAGAGCGACCCCGAATATTAGGGGATTAAAAATTGGAGAGAAAGAATATAAACTAAAGGCCTACGCTGATGACCTGGTCCTTTTCTTAGAGAACCCAATTGAAAGTATTAGCAGAGCGGTAGAACTCTTGGAAGAGTTCGGTAAATTATCCGGATTCAAGTTAAATAGGGGGAAAACCAAAATATTAATAAAGAACTTAACAGCACAGGAGAGATTACAGCTGGAACAACAGGTGGACATTAAAGTAGTAAATAAAGTGAAATATTTGGGAATCTGGTTATCTCCAAAGAATATTAACTTAGTAGAAGATAATTATAATAAACTTTGGAAAGAAATGAAGAAAGACATGGACACCTGGCGTAGATTGAATCTATCCTGGACGGGGAGGATGGCATCGATTAAGATGTGTATTCTCCCGAGGCTGTTATTTCTGTTCCAGAACTTACCAGTTATAAAAGGTACCGCCTGCTTTAAAAACTGGCAAAGGACCTTGACCAAATATATTTGGCAGGAGAAGAAACCTAGGGTGAAACTTAAATATTTGATGGATTCTAGGGAAAGAGGGGGCTTTGGTGTACCAAATTTAAGGCTCTATTATGAGGCGGCATGTTTACTTTGGATTAAAGAATGGGTTACATTGAAAGATACTGATCTACTAGACCTAGAAGGATTTGATTTAAGATTTGGGTGGCATGCCTACCTCTGGCAGGAGAAAGATAAAATTCATAGAGGTTTTTATAATCATTCAGTTAGAGGGCCACTTTTAGAAGTTTGGAATAGGAAGAAAAGCGTGATAGAACAAAGTACCCCTTGGTGGCTCTCACCCGTGGACATCATCAAAATAAAGAAAGTAAACATGACAGGTAGAAGGTGGACGTATGAAGATCTCCTAATTAAATCAGAAGAAGGGTGGAAATTAAGACAGCAGGATGAATTAAAAGAGAAAATCAAGGACTGGTTTCATTTACATCAAATTAACGCACTATGGAGGGAACATAAGAGAATAGGCATGGGAGAAAATAAATCTAGATTCCAAGTAGAGATTATTGAGAGTAACAATAAATTATTATCTAAAATGTATAGGCAACTGCTGGAAAATGAAAATAAGGAAGTGCTGATCAAAGAGGTAATGACTAAATGGAATAAAGACCTTGGATATGAGCTAGGTTATGACAAATGGCAAACTTTGTGGAAGTATGGCTTGAGATTTACGGCATGTGCTGATTTAAGGGAGAATTTATACAAGATGATGTACCGTTGGTACCTGACCCCGGCTAGATTAGGGAGAATGTATAGAACAGCAGACAATACTTGTTGGAGGTGCAAAGAGAAGGTGGGGACCTTTATTCATATTTGGTGGACCTGCGGGGAAGTGAAAGGTTTCTGGGGACAAATTTACGAGGAGTTAAAGAAAATTTTGAAGTATAATTTCCCCAAGAACCCCGAAGCTTTCCTCTTAGGGATGATTGGGGAGGAAATAAAAAAATCAGATCAGACCTTCTTTCAGTATGCTACTACTGCTGCAAGGATTTTAATAGCAAAGAAATGGAAATCCCCCGAAATACCAACAATGAGAGAGTGGCGGGTGAAATTGTATCAATATGTGGAATTGGCGAAACTTACACAATATATTAGGCGGGACAACCCCAAAAAGACAGAGGATTGGTCCAAATTTTTAAGTTACCTTGAGATTAATTTAGGAATTAATAATTTGACAGTAGATGATGTTTGACTCCTACGACGTGGAAAGATGAATGAAAACAACTGCAGATGATATATGTAGAATATTTAATCCAAAGCTGAGGTTATTGGAAGTCAAATGTGTGTAAGGGTGTGATTGGTTTTCTTTTTTTCTTTCTTCTTTGTTCGCTTTTTTCTTTTCCAGGTGTATATGTCTGATTTTATGTATGTGTAATCTTATGTGCTTGCAATAAAGTTTGAAAAAAAAAAAAAAAAGACACCCTGCTCAGAGCCCATAGGATACTATTTTTAGCCTGCAAAATGCTGTTTCCCTTTAAATACCCCTCCATTCAAAGACAGGCTTAGGAATGGCACATTCAGCGTGGAAGTGTCAATGAAAGATCTATTAGACCGATTTGCAGATTTTTGTTTGAGCAAAATGTACAGCACTTACTGTGTAATTCTTTATGAATGTTAAAGCTGCAACCCTAAGCATGCTTACTAGATAGTTCTATCCCACTGCATCCAGTATGATTTACTTTCAAGGTTTTTCAGACTTCTTTAGGATTAGCGCATTAAACAACAAGACAGATTTAGTGGCATCCATAAGACCCCATGTCAAGTCTGGCTTCGTCGTGCAGTGCCACTGTTTTCCCAAGCACCTGAAGCTCCTTTTTAAATAAGAGTGAGCAGGTTTCAACTCCTCATTTTTACTGTGGAGAAATAATGACCAGCTACTGTTAAATGCTTAAGCAACCAACAGAAGGCACTAGCTTCTGCAACCCAAACAGTCCCCCTCAATAGATTTTAACTATAGCATAGATTCTAGCGGGCAAATTAACTAAATTTGAGTACAGTTGTACCTTGGTTGTCGAACCCCCTGAAACTTGGACGTTTTGGCTCCTGAACGCCGCAAACCCAGAAATGATTGTTCCGGTTTGCGAATATTCTTTTCGAACCTGAACGTTTGACGGGGCTTCCATGGCTTCTGATTGGCGAAGCCGTGATTTGGTTTTCAAATGTTTTGGAAGTCAAATGGACTTCCGGAACGTATTCCATTCGACTTCCAAGGTACGACTGTATGCAGAGCATGGCAGACGGAGGAGGGAGAATTATAGCTTCTGGATCTCTAGGTCAAGGCAGGGCCTCTACCAACACTTGCTTGGGAAGGTAACATGCTTGGCTTACAGAAGCAGAACTAGCTAAGGCCCCAGTTTGAGCTACAAACTCATGTCGTAGAAAGTTGGTCACATCCTTCCCTGCCCAGCAACCTTAGATAACCAGGAAATGTGGCTCTATTGTGGGATGCTATTAAGCAGCAGATGAAGCCACAGGCTAGGAAACAAGCATAGAATTGTTGGATGCAGAAAGCATAATGCACTCATGGGTAGGAATGAACAGTGTCGCTTGCTCCTATTTAGAACCAGCTACCTCCCAGGCAGCCTTGAAAGAGGCAGAACTAGTACAGGTCCAACAAGGCAAATCTGGGATAATAATGCCAAAATGTCATAGTTATCTTTCTTGGAACTGTTTCTGAAAACACAACTTTACAGATGAGCTTGCTGCTGCATCAGGACTCTTTCCAACTCATCTGAAGCTGCAAAGCTTAACAGAATGAGTCTAGTCCAGACCCTTTGATTTTTGTAATCTATTCTTATTCAAAATATGCATCAAGAAACTTAAGCAGATGTCCCAACATCTCATTTTTAGAACAGCCTATCCCGCCTGCCTGGCAATGGACACATGAACTCTGATGTCACATCTACACATTAGCATTAGATGTCCTACACAATACTGTATGCATTGGTCTAAAACATGTTATACTTATCAATAGTCCACAGTTCAGATTTAAGATGCAGTATGAAGCAGTTACAGACTGGAAAATGTTTAACCAAAAGTGTTTAAACTCCAGTAGTGCAGAGTAAGAGTGAGAGTAACATTTGGTACTACTACGTTGCTGTGGATCTATAGACACTTCAGGATACTATGAAGCAGGATGTGTCTCAAATGTTTTCAGCTTAACTGACTTCACAGTGCTTGGCAAACCCCGAGAATGGTAAACATTGCTCATTACAAGAGACTCCAGGAAAACCGAATCTATGCTCATGAGCAGCCGGAGAGCCTTCTTGATGTGTTGGAACAAAATTAAATCATGAAGGAGTTTGCCAATAAATACTAAATATCATTTAATAGATTTTCCAGTTGTAACCTTCTTTCTGGAATGCTATTATTGCTATACTTCTTTTTATTATAACTTGTGATCAACTCCAACACACTGCCAGCTCTGCTTAGACTCTTACACTCTCTCTCTCTCTCTCTCTCTCTCTCTCTCTCTCTCTCTCTCTCTCACATCCTCACCAACAGGCACGTGTAAATGATATCAACTGGAACACTAATCCAAAGCATCAGAAGACAACCTGAACAGGACAACTGCCTCCTTCCTAAAAGCAGCCAAGCAAGGGAAGCAGCAGCAACACCTGTTTCTAGATGCTCTACCATCCTACTGCTGCTCCAGAATTCCCATGGTTGAGATTTTTGGGACTGTAGCGTCAAATCATGGCTGCCAAGTAGGTGGCTTGGGCTTTGCATGTGTATACCACCCATCCAGAAGACGGCAGTCCCACAAGCCAAGAATTTTGGCTAGGAAGAAATATTATTTCCCAGTAGTGCATATTATGAATTGCCCCTTGGTTAACACCCCCAATTTGATTTCAAGAATTGGTGGTAGAAATACATACATTGGAAAGCCCAGTAGGACTTCAGCCCTCTGCTTTGGTCACGTGTAAAGGCAGGGTAGCTTTAAAACTAAATACAAGAAACCACTATGATTTCTTGAAGAAGCCTTTCCCAGACCTCACCTGGAGTACTGTGTCCAGTTCTGGGCACCACAGTTCAAGAAGGACACTGACAAACTGGAACGTGTCCAGAGGAGGGCAACCAAAATGGTCAAAGGCCTGGAAACGATGCCTTATGAGGAACGGCTAAGGGAGCTGGGCATGTTTAGCCTGGAGAAGAGGAGGTTAAGGGGTGATATGATAGCCATGTTCAAATATATAAAAGGATGTCACATAGAGGAGGGAGAAAGGTTGTTTTCTGCTGCTCCAGAGAAGCGGACACGGAGCAATGGATCCAAACTACAAGAAAGAAGATTCCACCTAAACATAAGGAAGAACTTCCTGACAGTAAGAGCTGTTCGACAGTGGAATTTGCTGCCAAGGAGTGTGGTGGAGTCTCCTACTTTGGAGGTCTTTAAGCAGAGGCTTGACAACCATATGTCAGGAGTGCTCTGATGGTGTTTCCTGCTTGGCAGGGGGTTGGACTTGATGGCCCTTGTGGTCTCTTCCAACTCTATGATTCTATGATTCTATGAACCTGATGCCCTCCATGGTCATGCTAGCTGGGGCCAATGAGAGCTGCAGTCCCACAACAACTGGAGGGAACTGGGTCAGAGAAAACAGCATGAAAGAATCACACTCTGAAGCTCTACTTCTCCTGCTTGCAAGTCATTATACAGCCAGCTATGATAAGAAAAGAGGGCAGCGCTAGTTTCAGTTTTGGTACTATGTGTTAAGAGGTACTGTCACAATATCTAGAAATTATTTTTGACAGGAAAGCATGAAAAATCCCACCTGCTTTCTCCCATACAAATGGACAATTTTGTTATTTATAACATGCCCCCCTTTCCACGCAAAGCACACTTGTTTTTTGGCTTCTGCTTTTTGCAATTGCTAAAACATTTGTGGTAGTTACCCTGCATGAGCCTTTGCTGTGAATAAATGGTTTCTGCAAACTGAAAGAGACACTATTCTAGATCAAATATTTTTAGATGGCCAGCTGGTGAAGGAGTGCCACTTGTGAAACCACAAGCAATATTTTTGCTTAAAACAAAAAAGGCACCACCAAACAATGGCATGGCTGTGGGATTCTGACCTAATACCTAGTTCATAACCAAATGCCAGATTAAGAAAAAGGAGGACAGGTGATCACTTACCAGAGTATTGCTCTTTTTAATATCATCTAAACGCTCCAATACTGAAGTCAAGTTGGGGTCATCTGAGTCCACGAACCATATTGGCGATGAAGAGGGATAAGACTCCTGCTTTAAATAAGTAAGTAAGTAAGTAAGTAAGTAAGTAAGTAAGTAAGTATTATGCCTGAACTACACATTCATATTTCAAAGCTTCTGGAGAACTGCACTTGTTAAAATATAAAGTATGTCCCATTATCAAGGTGAGAGAAAGAATGCTTTTTTAAAAACCAATAAAGCAGACCTCTGCAGCTCCCCATCTCAACTCCAGACAGACACAGAAAGTCAATTATGTAGAGTGGGCAACTGTTTTCCAAAGCAGGGAGCACACTTGGCTATGAAGATTTAACTAATTGCCTGAAAAGAAAAAGCACCAACTTCTTCAACCGCCATCTCAACTTTTCCTTCTTTTGCTGATGGTACAACCACTTTCTTCTAGGAAAGGGTCACTAAGACAGTTGTGCAAATTATGTTCACATGAGCCACTAGCCAAAGGGTGTGTGTGGAAAATTGCCTGCCTACATATCATAGTAATTTGTCGCCAAAATCAGAAGGTAAGTGTTCCTGCTAGTCAGCAGGAAGCAGTTTGCGTCTGGCCAATCTGAGATGTGCAACCCCTCCATTGGCTTTTTGAGCATACCAGTGAACACCAGGAGCCCCATTGTCCTAGCCGAAAATGGGTGCTCCATGCATCGTTATCCCCCGCCAAAGAGATAAGAACTGTGAACACATTCCATATTCCAGACTCTTGGACTCAAGGGTATATAACGCTCCTGCCAAAACAAGGTACGGATTTGGAATCGGTCTCAAATTATAGACCCATTTCATTGTTAAATTCCGATTATAAAATTTACGCAGGACTATTGGCTAATAGGTTGAAAAAAATTATAGGAAAAATAGTACATAAAAATCAGGCTGGATTTGTGGAAGGTAGACAAATAAAGGATAATATCAGAAATATAATAGACATAATGGAATATCTACAAGTAAGAAGAGACAAACAAGCAGCCCTGATTTCAATCGATGCGGAGAAGGCTTTCGACAAAATCTCATGGGAATTTATGAAAAAACTATTAAAAGAATTGTGTCTAGGTGAAAAATTCCAAAAAGGTATAAATGCAATATATAACCAACAGAAAGCAAAAATTATTATTAACGGAGAGTTTGGAGAAGAAATCAACATCTTTAAAGGTACAAGACAAGGATGCCCCCTATCCCCAATGTTATTTATAATAGTATTAGAGGTTCTATTAAAGAAAATAAGGCAGGACAACCAAATAAGAGGAATAGCAGTTGGTGAAAAAAGATATAAGTTAAGAGCCTTTGCAGACGATGTTATGATCACAACAGAAAATCCCCTACAATGTACACCTAGAATATTGGAATGCATAAACGAATATGGCAGATTAGCAGGATTCAAATTAAACTATGGGAAAACCAAAATACTAGTGAAAAATATGGAAGAAAAAGATAAAGTGAAATTACAAGAAATTACAGGATTGGAAATTAAAAAGAAAATAAGGTATCTTGGAATAAATTTAACAAATACTATAGACTTAAGTAATGAGAACTATGGGAAAACATGGAATGAAATAAAAAATGACTTGCAAGTATGGGGAAAATTAAATCTTTCCTTACTAGGGAAAATATCGGTAATAAAGATGAACATATTACCAAGGATGATGTTCTTATTTCAAAGTATCCCAATACTAGGAGGAGATAAATGTTTTAATAACTGGAAAAGAGATTTGGCTAAATTCATATGGTCAGGGAAAAAGCCAAGAATAAAACACAAAATAATGATAGATAAGAAGGAGAGAGGAGGATTTGGTCTCCCAGATATGGAGTTATATCACGATGCGGTGGGTCTGACCTGGCTAAAGGAATGGATCAAATTAGATGACTCGGATGTATTGGATTTAGAGGGAGTAGAGACGAGATTTGGATGGCATGCCTATTTAATAGATGAAAAAGTGAGAGTACATAAAGGCTTCCTAGGGCATATAATCAGAAAATCCATATATAAAATATGGGAGAAATATAAAAGACTCTTAGAACCGAAAACTCCCTGGTGGGCATCGCCAGCAGAAATTGTCGCAGTGAAAAAATTAAATATGAAAGAAAATTGGGCTACCTATAAAACTGTATTAAAGGAAGAAAACGGAGAATTGGAATTAAAGGACTACACAGAAATTAAAGCTCATATTAGTGATTGGTTCCAATATATTCAAATCAAGTATAGATTAGCAAAAGACAAAAAGTTAGGATTTGAAAAAGAAATATCAAAATTCGATAAATATTTAATACAAGAAAAATCAAAAAATATATCTAAATTGTATAATCTGATTTTAGAGTGGGAAACAAAGGATGAATTGGTTAAAGCATCAATGATTAAATGGGCGCAAGATATTGGGAAAAATATTATGTTTGAACAATGGGAAAAATTGTGGAAAGAAGATATGAAATTCACCATGTGTTATATACTGAAAGAAAATTACCTTAAAATGCAACATAGATGGTATTTAACACCTGAAAGAATAGCAAAAATGAATAAAAACTGTAGCGATATCTGCTGGCGATGCAACACGGGAAAAGGTACTATGATACATATATGGTGGAATTGTTTAAACATCAAACAATTTTGGGAAATAATATATAATGAAATGAAAAAAATGTTTAGATACTCATTTAGGAAAACGCCAGAAGGTTTTCTATTGGGAATAGTACCAGGAAGCCTAAAGGAAGAAGATAAGACCTTATATTTATACGCAACAGTAGCAGCAAGGCTATTGATTGCGAAAAACTGGAAAAGTGGTATAATACCGACAAAAACAGAGTGGCTTGCCAAATTATTGGAGTATTACAATATATCCAAAACAATGGAAGAAATTGGAAGGATTTCAAAAGAAAAGATAGATAGGGACTGGAAGGTGTTTAAAAGATACTTGCAAAATCATATCGAAAAATCAGAACTCCTATTAGAATAAACAAGTTCCGTTTCAAATACTGAAATATCAAATAAGATGGAAAACAATGTGTAATAGAAAAAGAAGTATGAAATTAGGGTAAAGGTGTGTGAAAGAAAGTAATAGAAGTGGAAAGAAATTGTAATTGAGTAGATTGGAAGTCAAACACAAAGGTGGGGTGAAGGGTTGGTGGATGGTGATGGGGAAAGGAACTATTTGTGGGATTGAGTGTAAGTATGTTTGAACATTTTTAAGGATTGTATGAAATGTATGTTTGTATGCTTGTATATGTGTATTAATGATGAATTTAAATTAATTTTTTTAAAAAAAGAACTGTGAACACATTCCCCTTCCTAATTTGAGCCTCACAACAATTCTGAGGTAACCCAGTGAGCTTCAGAACAGAGTGAGGATTTCAACCTAGTTTGATATTGTTAACCACTGTACCACACAGGCCTTGCCTCCAGCTCAGTTTGCACATAAAGCTAAGTCAAACTATGGTTTAGTGAGAACGAGCAAGAGTGAAAATTGTGCCTGCTTCATTCCTTGTCGTCTGGCTGGTACAATACTCAGAACTGTGTCAGTGAGCCCTCTACCGCTTCTTGCCTACTTCCCCAAGGTGAAGCCTTTTCCCTCCAGCAGGGGAGGGGAGGGTCTGTAAAAGAAAGCAGAGCAGCAGCAGAGATAGGGAGTGAACCCCAGATCCAGCCTGAAGCGGGCTGACTCCAACTTGAAATGAGACTATGCATTCCATTTGGAGCTCCTCCTCCAAGGTCTCATCCCATCTCAAGAAGAGTGGTTATTTACAAGCCTATGCTCAGAAATGGCACTAATAAATGCATGAGGAATCCCAGAGCAGAGCAGGGCAGGGCTGGTGAAAGGTTTGGATGCTGGAAACAGATTAAAATCACTGGACAGCCATGAAGCTCCCCAAAGGGCCTTGGGCCAAACACTGTCCCCTCAGCCTAACAGGGTTTTTCTAAGGTAACACAGAATGTGGCTACTTTCACGGCAGCAAATTTCTTATAGGAATAATTAATGTAACACTTCTTTCCATTTCAGATGAAGCTTTCAGGCATAATTAGCTCCCTCTTGTTCTTTCCTCACCCTCCCCAATGCTAATTAATACTCTCCATACATAAACCTTCACTGGAGAGACAGAATTCGTTGGTGGAGAATCCATACTTGAGCCACTAATTACTCCAGTAAGTAATTATATAAAAACTGAACAGGTTAAGCGTGGCTAAAAAGATATGGGACTAACATATCTCGAAGGAACTCAAAAACAACCCTAATTCCAATCAGAAAAGTATGTCATCTCAGACATACACACACTCTTCTTAAATGAGATGTCAGGCCTAATGCTAAAAGAAAAGAATCAATGCAAACCTAAAATAAGATTTGTTTGTTTTTTAAAAAAACCAAAGCAGCTTGGCTTTGTACCACATTCAAGAGACAATCCAGGCACACCCTCATGTATAATGCAACTCTTGAGGCTTGTTTGCTAGTCTGTGGACACGGCACCCCCCAAAGTGAGAAGGCTCAGGAGAACACCAGACACAACGCCGGACTGACATGAATGTAATGAATACAGACTGGGAGCACAGGGGAGAAGGAAGAAAAGTTCAACATTTGCACTGTCCCAACAACAAAAGGTTGCTCCCTTGAAACTGCACACAAACAGCACCTTCAGAGCTGCCACTTTTTGTCAGGGAGGGAGAATTGAACTCATCCACCCCACTCGCTCTGGCTCCAATGCTGCCTAGGCCCTCCCTACTCCCTGGCAGCTAAAGAATATGCATCAAACGCATTCACACATCTTATGTCTAATTTGGCCCTTAGTAAAGGTCTAACATACAGTATCTTAACGGCTAGAAGTGGAAGATCTACCAATAGCTTCTCACTTGGGACACAAAGCAATTGTCTCCAGGGAGATGTGGCAACTGGAGCAGGGAATCCCAGGTCAGCAGGACTGTTCTCAGTGCTTATAATCTGCAAAATCTTCAAAGGCAGATTATAACACTCTGGGGAGCAGCAGCAGACAAGCTAGATAGGTCTGCTACTGGGCAGCTTCTTGTGCACAGAAATGTTGCTTTCTGGCCCTCAAAATTTTTATTTTAATTATGTATCCTCAAAAAATCCTATCTGAAAATGGATTATGACCAAGGACAAGAAGGTCTCTCCTTGCTTTGTTGGTGAACTTGCTTCCCCCACTCCCTTGATAAACATCTGTCAAGTTTGTCACAAACAGCAGATGGATGTGCTAAATCTGTTTCTGCGATACTTTATATCAGATTGCAGATAGGGGACCCAAATGATCAAATGCTCCTCCATACAGATGAATAAATAGATCAGAAAGAAGAGTTTTAGATGCTTTCCTATGTGCAGGGAAATATCTATACAGAGGCTGTTCCTGTACAGCCCAGTCACAAATGAACTGCTGTTTATCAGAACTAAACCCTGTTGAAGACATAACAAAAGCTCATGTTTATTCTGCAAAACTAGGATATTCTAAAACAAACATCCCTAATGACCAACAGTTCTACACACCTTTAGATCAAAGAGTTCCTGGTTTCCCTTAATACTGGATTTCTGCTACTTGAATGGTGACCCTCTAAAGGAAGTATGTAACGCTTAGCACAGGTCTTAGCAAAAGTCAAGACGGTCTGCAGTTTTCAAAAAGGGAACAGATTCATGCAGTTTTTGCCATAGGTTGCACCAAGTTCCACTGTTTATATTAGAAGCAGATGGGTCATGTTGCTTGGCACCAGTTTTTATTTTGCAAGATTCCTGCCATGATTCAGGATGCTTGCTATTTATTAAAACATGTTGAAGGAAGCAGGAGCTATTTAGGGTGTCTGACAATTTAGAACTATGGTCAGAAGGTATATGGAGTCTGGTCTGTGCTTGGATGGGAAATGACTGTGAACACTGTAAGTCTCCTTTAGCTTCCCTCCCTTGTGGAAGAGAGGCAGGATGAATGGATATTTATTATCAGCTAGCAATTGCCCACTCCTTCCTTTGGAGTGAGGCGGAGGAGAGAGCTCTGCATTTAATACCTGCATTTCTTCACTGTGCAGGTCTATGGAGGCCCGGAGGCTTCAGCCAAAAAAACAAGTTGATAATACCTACTCCAGTCCACAGAGGAGGTTTAGAATGCAGAAAATATCTCCCCTTCCTACAAGTATAGGTAAATATAGGTATAGGTAAATATGCCAATATCTCTTTTGGGGTAGGGGCAGAAACAATCAAGGCAGCTTTTACAGATTGCTTTACACCTCTGAAGGGAAATTACTGCAACTCTATAGTACTACTGATGCTGCCTACAAACTATCAAGCCTTTGGGTTCACACAAACTACCTCCAGGAGTCTCCTCTTAGGAAGAAGATTAATTCCCCAACTTTTGGCTATGTGATCATGATGCAAGTCACCCTGGGCCAGTAAACACTCAGATGGTCAGCTGCTGCCAGTAGTCCTACCTCCCAAAATGCCTTACTGGCCATGAAAAAAAAGAACACAACATTAGAATTACACCCCATGACATAAAATGAGTCTGACTGCCTATGACAAGCTGGCACAGCCATTTTCAATTATCCAGTGTGTCAACGCCTTCATCTGTTTATTGCGTAAGGACCACATACAAACACAATTCTGTGTAGCAGGGACAGTAGTTCCAGGCAGAACAGACAATTCCCTCTTGAAGCAGCATGAGCTAAAGCACATCTTGTTTGCTGTAAACAGTACGACACCTCTGTACCAAAGGCATGCTGACATTGCTAAGGAAGTCCCAAGAACAGCTTAAGTCAGCTTTTCCCAAAGTAGGGCAGGTGCCTGACATGGCACTCAGTTCTAGTGTGCAGGCCCCTTGGGGGAGCAGGGGAGGAACAACAGGCACCTCAAGACTACTGCACTCCTTTCGCTCTTGAGACCCTCATGGGACTCACAGGGCTTCCTGCTGTTAAGTGTGGCTGCCAGACAGTGAAAGCTTTTTAGCATAATAAACCTGTTTATGGTGTCAGCACACTTACTTGGCCCTTGACTCAGAAATAAACCCAACTTTGGTTCAATGGGTTTAGAACCACAATCCAAGTCAAATAAATGGTTATGGCTGCTTAAATCAGGGAGCTGAACTTATATTTGTGGTAGTAAACAATAATGGCTACCTCATCAATATGTTTCAGATGTGTTTCTTGCACTGTTTTCTGGATCAGGTTGGAAGAACTGGCATGAGCCAGTGGACAAGCCTTGGAACACAACCAGGGAGACTCGGGTTCAAATGCCCATCCAGTCACGAAGTTAACTAAATGACCTAGCACCAGTCACTAACCTACACTCCAAGGGTTGTTGCAAAGATAAAACGGGGGGAACCGACCTGAGTTTCTTGGAGTAAAGGCAGGATTTAAAATAATAATAATAATAAGCTGTATCACAGCATTGTTCCCTGCAGCCTTTTTTTAAGTGAAGTGCTGACTTGTCAGCTCTCTCATTCCTGGATGAACAGGAAAACAAGGGGGCGGGGAGATACCACTACTCTCATCTCTGCCATTTCAGTTTTCACCAGCAATTAATATTTGTCCCCAAGTCCTCTGCCTATTATTTGACATCATACCCCAGTTCTACAATTATGTTTAGGGGCAAATCAGACACACATTATGGTCCACTGGTAGATTCAAGGATTGTTCACAATATGGATTTGTGGGAGTAAATATTGGGATATGCCTCCATTAAAGATTAATATTTCAGTATATTAAAAGTTCACCTTTTGCTTTCTGTATAAGAAAGATGACAAGGCCAAGCAGGGAGCTAGAACATCTTCAGTTTGAGTACTTAAGAGAAGTGTAACTAGCAAATTCCCAAATATGCTGGAGATTTCCATTGCTCCCTTGGCTGAGGCTGATGGAAACTGAAGTCCAACACAGCTGGAGGGCACCAGGTTGGGGAAGGCTGGAATAAAGGATCTCAACCAGTTAAGATCCAATAGGGATTCCTCTCCTACACAAAGAGAAGCAGAGTTTCTGCATTCCTACAACAGCGATGGTTGATATTTAGTCTGCAGAGCAGCTTGACATGGCTAGAATTTCTATGTTTGTATAGAACAATCCTGAGTTTTTCCTATCTGAAAGAGCTCACTTTCATCACATGTCACATTAAAACAGCACTGAGCCAAGTTGAGCATTAGTTCTATAAAACTACAGTCCTAACACACTGCAAGCAAGCAGGGACCTTTTCAGTTTCTCCTACACAATGACAGTAAGCCATCAGCATCACCACAACTGCTCCTTCCCACCCTGGGCATATTTAGGACAGAGAAATGAACGGTTGTTGGCATGAACTTACTGTCTCCTCTTCTTCCACAAAATAAGCAAGACTCATCAAGGAAGCCCAGTGCCATACACAGCCATTTCAACCAACATGTAACCTGACCCTATCTGTGTTTAATCAGAAACAAGCTCCACCAATTTCACTGAGGCTTACTTTGAAGTGTGCATAGGACTGCTGGCTCAAAACCCTTTGCCAGTTTACCGGTGGCATTGAATTCCTAGAATGTTTACAGCTTTGCAGGAAGGTATGGCACCAACGTGCAAGCCTGCCAAAAGAGTTATGCCACTTCACAGCTGAGTGTCACAGGGCTGTTTTACCAGTAGGGGTGGCAAGCTTTTAGCCAACATTAATTTAAATTTATTTATAATAGCATTTATATACTGCCTTCATATAAACTATCAAGGCAGCGTACAACAATATGTACACAATAGGAACCATATGACATTTGCCTTGTGGGAGAAGAAAACTTCCAAAGGGGTGGGAACTACGATGGTGTGTGGCAATTCAGGATTCAGTAGGCTGCACTAGTGGCTCCCATCAACAGGTACCTACCACTCCTACAAGAGTTTATCAAATCCTGTAACTCTAGTGTTAGTTTTTGGCTAATAAATCTTTTGATGGTTTCAAACTTGTGTACCTCTGCTCTTAACTCACCTTTGATGCTTAGTATATAAGACCAAACAAACTGAAACTGAGAAAAGAGGGAGATTCAACAGGGTGGGGGGAAATCACGTTTTAAATTTATGTCATATTACAAAAGTAGTAAATTTGCATGCTGTATCAAAATAACTTTTCCCCCAAGCGTGATCAGACAGGTTCCATTGCTTCAAATGGACCTTGAAAACTTATTTGTTTACTGTGGCCTTTCTGTAACTATTTTAATTGGACCTGCAATCTGTGATGCTGTTTTATTGTGGTTGCATTATAATTCTAAGGTTCTGTTGCGGCTGATTTTATTTTAATGTGTTTCATTGCCTGCATGTTCATTAGAACTTTAAATTTTAGTGCTCTGCTTTATATTTTTATGTATGTGTGTGTATATATAGTTCTACGACATAACAGTCTGAGTGATATATAGAAAGTTGTCTTTTAAAAAGGTGGGCTCTAAATCTATAAACATTAAGGAAATGTTCCCAGCTCACAGCCCTTCATGGTCCTACATTGGGTTGCTACCCATTTCTTTCTAGTAGGGCTCCTACACCTTTAAATGCTGAATAGGAAGCAGAAATTCAACACATGTAGTTTCTCAGAGGAGAGAGAGAACCAGTAGCAGAGTGTGGGTTTAATGGCAGAGAAGTCTGGCCAGGGGGCAACTCTAGCCTTCTACCTTGCCCACCTCTCTTCAATTGGGTTTTTTCCTTAAGTGATCTCAAGTCCTGCTTTCTTCAGCCATCCTGGGACTGAGTTACGTCTGGGTTTTCGGTGTTCGAAAACCGAAACGTTCGACTTCCAAGATGTTCAAAAACCAAAACGTTCGACTTCCAAGACATTCGAAAACTGAGGTATCACTATACTGCTGTGGCAGGAAGATAAATGGCGTTTCTATGTGCTCTGGCTTCCCTCACAGTGTCCCCTTGCACCAGAAGCAGTTTAGTCAAGACCCGGAAAGTTGTCTGTGGACAAACACTGGCTCCCTCAGCCTGAAAGCGAGATGAGCGCCGCATCCCACAGTCACCTTTGACTGGACTTAATCGTCCAGGGATCCCTTACCTTTTTGCTCCAAACAGAGAATTCCTGACTGGCTTTCAAGCTAGTACCTCCTCAGCTGGTGGAAAGGCAGTTACTAAGCTCATGCCTTGTTTTAAAAGCAGGTCACACATTCAACAATATGGGCACACTCCTTGTTCTCTCTGGGCTTCCACCTATCATGGGTGGAGAGAAATTACTTGATCTAACTTCCAACTAATCAGGGAGGAGCACTTTGCCCACATTCTGCTCTCTCTCACACACAGATACACCCGCCCTGCAACACTTTTGTTTCAATTTAAAGAAACAAAATCTTCTGGCTTCTTTTGTCAAAGCTGTCTGTTGCAAGTACTCCTATACTTAAAGAAGTTGAATGGCTGAAGAGGAGGGAAGTACATTTCCTTTCAGACTTCCCTTCCCAAAACTTCAGTAATGCAAATCATATTTCCAGAGAGAAAACAAAGGGAAAAACAGAGAGGGAAAGAGAGGCAATATGCCTACTGCGTAGTCGAAGAAGAGCAAAGAAAGGTTCTAAAAAACAAATTAACGAAGGGATAACTGTTCAACTTTGAAGGAGAAAATGAAGTTCTGAGTAGTAAGTTTTTACACTATGAAGTTTCAGAATTTACACACAAAAAACCAAGTGTAGCCATGTGAGATCTGGATGGTAATGTAGTTCCCTTCATATTAACAGAGCCTCTCTTGTCGCCACCTGATCTTCTGGGAGTAGCCCCCATGTATGCTCCACCAAAGGACTATTGATCTTAGGCGCGCACGCGCACCCACCCACCCCATGCTTCAAAGACCCAGTTTGGAACACCTAGAATACACACACACACACACACACACAGGCTTGGAGCCTCAATGGCGCCCCTCTGGGACATAATACCTGGCTAGTCCCCCCCCCCCAATAGCTACGCATGAGCCACCAGCTCATCTGACTGAATCAGGAAGAGAAAAGAACCTTGGGTTTCTTTTCTTCTCTGCTTCATTAGGAATGACTCTCTGCCTCCCCGCCTGCCACCCCATAACTAAGCAAGCCCTAGAGTAACATAAGAAATCACCCCTCCTCACCTACCCTCTATCAATCTTCCCTACCTCAAGAAATGATGCCTCCCCCAACCCTTTCTCTAGAATGGCAAGGTCCTAAAGTCTGGGATGGGGAGGAAAACAGGATTAAATTTAAAATATTAACTGATGGTAAAGAAAGAGGAGGAATTTCACTGCCAGACTTATAACTATGTTACAAAGCTGCCTGTATGAGTTGGAAGAAAGAATGTCTGGTACTGAAAAACAATAGGTTATTTCAGGTATGTCCAAAGTCTGTTTCGGGGGCCTAATCCAGCCCACCGGTTGATTTAATCTGGCCCCAGTGGCAGTTTCTTTCCTTAAAAAAAACCTCAACAACTTCAATCCTTAAAAAAGGGCCAACAACTTTGGTTCGCCCTCATGGCCCTTCACTTCATCAAATCTGGCCCCCTTTGAAAAAAGTTTGGACGCCAATGGGTTATTTGATCTAGAAGGTTTGGGTGGCACGCATATTTATGGTATGAGAAGGGTAAGGTTCACAAAGAATTTTTAAATCGCAGAAGTGTGTGAACCCAATATAAAAATTTATTCGAAAGGAAAACACCATTGTGGTTATCTCCAATAGAGGCATGTGCACAAAAGAAATTGAATGTGGAAGCAAAATGGGGTACATATAGAGGTTTTACGTTTTACATATTAAGGTTTTCTGGAGACTGTTGTGAGTTGAAACAACAAAAGTGAGTGATGGGATGGCTCTAATATCATCAAGTGAATGAACTATGTAAGAAAGATAGGACATATGGCTTTATACAGTGGTACCTCTGGATACGAACGGGATCCATTCTGGAGCCCCGTTCACATCCTGAAGTGAACGCAACCCTCGTCTGCACGTGTCGCGATTCGCCGCTTCTGCGCATATGTGTGACGTCATTTTAACAGTCTGCACATGCGGCGAAACCCAGAAGTAATGCGTTCCATTACTTCCGGGTCGCCACGGAGCACAACCTGAAAACGCTTAACCTGAATCAACTTCAACCTGAGGTATGACTGCAGACCAAATATCTGAATCTGAATTAACACTGTTAAAAGGTAAAGGAAAAATGATTTTGAAAATGTACAAAATGTTATTAGAATGGGAAACGAAAGACAAATTGGTTTAGTCTGCAATGATATACTGGGCTAAAAGATTTGGGACATAATATTGATATGGTTGTATGGGAAAAGTTGTGGAAAGTAGATATGAAATTTACTGCTTGCTACACATTAAAGGAAAACTATTTGAAAATGATATACAGATAGTATTTAATACCTAAACTGGCTAAAATGTATAAGACTATATCAAGTAAATGTTGGAAATGAAAACAGTCCCAATGGTTATTTTTTCATGTGTGGTGGACTTGTAAAAAAAACAACAAGCTTTTGGGAGATGATACACAATGAATTAAAAAAGATCTTTAAAACAGTCATCCCCCAAAAGCCTGAAGCATTTCTTTTGGGAATAATTGGGGCAGAGGTCTCAAAAAAGTTGGTCAAATTTTTATGTATACTTCCACTGCAACCAGAATATTGTATATGCAGAAATGGACAGAAGTTCCAACAAAAGAGGAGATTTAGACTCTATGGAGATGGCAAAAATAAGAGACCAAAGAGATAAAATGTTTGTGGAAGAGTGGAGGCAATTTTTAGACTATCTGATAAAATATTATAGCCAAATGAAATCACAGGCAGAACCGGAAATATAAGCAAAGGAATAAGAACAATAAAGGAATGTAATGTAGGATATATGTTATAGAAATATGTATTATATCTAAGGCAGTAGATCAAAGGATTTGAACAGAAACATCATGGAAGTGAGGATGGGAAATCAAAATGCGAAGGGAATATTGTATGAAAACTGAATTTGTTAAATTGTATGAAAATCAATAAAAAATTATGTCAAAAAAGGGTTGGACCATCACCAGCCTCATTCTAATCCCCAGAAATTGAGGCCTTCTCCAGACTCTGGAGTGACTCAGCCTCACAATCTGAGCTCATGGCTCTCTACCCCACCCTGACTCCTGGGCTGCCTCCTACTCCCAGTCCCCAAAGCTCCCTTTTCTAGGAGGCCAAATCAAAACACTGTGGGGTGTGTCCCCCCCCCCAAGCAGAACTCTTACTTCCCAAAATGACAAGCCCCAAACCTGGACCAGCCCCAATCTCCAACTCCCAGGATTTCTCCCTGGCATAGTAAACCTAGCCTGTCCCTTGAAGGGTATGTCCCAAACCTGTGGCTATGGCCACCTCCCAACCCCATTGGACTGTTCCCCACCTCCTGCTTCCTCACCAGCTGGGCTGAGGACACAACACCCACCAGCCCTCCTGGGTGCTGCTTACCCCACATCCTGGAAAATTACCCCTCTTCTGAAAATTTGGGCAAACAGGTGAGAGAGCCAGTGCAGTGTAGGGGGAGAGACCAGCGTTCAAATCTCACTTGGTGACCCTTGGGCCAAGCGCTGCCTCTGCCCTCTCATCCAGGCACAGGAGAAGCGGGTAGCCCGCCTTGTGCTCCTTGGGAGGAACAGGCTGGGATATAAATGCAGAAGGAGAACAGAGAAAGGAAGGAAGCCCCCGCCCTCAACTCCTGGGTTGCCTTCACCCCTTGCACACTCCTGGGGGGCAGCGAGGAGGCAGCCAGAGCCCCTCTTCCCTCCTAGGGGCTTCTGACCCTCCTTCGCTGCCCCGCAGCAATTACTCCGGAGGAACTCTCCCTCCCCTCCAGACGGGCATGAAGCTCCGTGGGAGCCCAGCCCCCCCCCCGGCCTTCCCTACAGCGCAGGGCTGTTGTGAGGATGAGGAAGGGGAGAGGGAGAAAGGCAAAACAAAGCTGGGCAACCCCTCTCGGCCATGAGGCCTCCCGCGGCTCCCCTTGGCCCCCCGAGGCGCGGCACCCACCGTGATGTTGCAGTGGATGGTGAGCGGCGGGGGCAGTGGCGGCGTGGGGAGGCTGCCTCCCCCGGCGCTGGCGGGGGCGGCCGTGGCGGGGCCGGTCGGGGCGGCGGCGGCGGGGAGCAGCACGAACTGGCAGTGGAGCTCGTCGAGCTTCCAGGAGACGATGCGGAAGCGCTCGTGGTCCTTGTCGAAGATGGACTCGAGCAGCTTCAGCTCGGCCTTCAGCCCTGACACAGACATCCTGGCCGCATCTCCGGGGCCCGCCGGCCGCGGCCTGCCTTGCCCGCCCGGCTCGCTGCCGCCCGGCCTGCGGTTGCGGCTCGGCCTCGAGGGCGGCGGGGGCGCCTCGCCGAAGCCGGCCGGCCCCGCGGAAGGCCCCGCCCGCCGGGGAGCAGCGCAAACGCTGCCGCCGCCTCGGCTGAGGGAAGCCGCGCTGTCCGCTCGCTCGCCCGCCGGCCGGCCGACTCGTGGCTGTGGAGGACTAGGCCGGGGCGGCTGGTCTCCGGGCTCCTCGCTCGCTCGCTCGCTCGCTCGCTCTTTCTCTGGCTGCTGGCTCGCCCTCTTGCTGGGCCGGCCCCTTCCTCCCAGGCAGGGTCAGACCCACCCACGGGGCAGGGTTTGGGCCGACCCCGAGGAGCAGGCGGCGCACCGCCTTCCCCGCAGCATCCCAAGGGGTCTCTCCGGGGGCGGGAGGAGGCGGAGGCCGGGCTGCGTCGCTTTTTCGGGGGGAGACGGGGACGAGGTCGGAAGCCCCGCGAAGCTGAAACGAAACAGATGAGGGGTTCGCAGAAGGGGAGGAAGGAAGCGGCCTCTTCCCGCGGGGTGGAAATGTGACAGAATCACAGAGCTGGGGCATCTAGATTCTAGTCCTACAATGCAAAGCATCCAGGACAGATGGCCATCCAACCTCTGCTTAAAAATCTCCACAGCCTCCCAAGGGAGTCCATTCCACTCTCGAACAGCTCTTACTGTCAGAAAGTTCTTAAGTGAGGTTTAGTCGGAATTTCCTTTCTTATAACTTGAAGCCTCCCCCAAGCAGGAGAAAACAAGTTTGCCCCATCCATCACGTGACAGCCATTTGAAGATGGCCAGCCTATCTCTTCTCCAATCTCCTTTTTCCCTTGCTAAACATACCCAAACTCCCTCAACCATTCCTCAGCGTAAGGCCTGGTTTCCAGACCCTGGATCATCTTGGTTGCCATCCACTTCACACCTTCCAGCTCATCAATATCCTCCTTAAATTGTGGCACCCAAAACTGGACACTGGACTCCAGGTGTGGCCTGACCAAGACAGGATAGAGCAGGACTATGACTTCCTGTGATTGGGACACGATCGTAGTCTTGATGCAGCCTGGAATAGCATTCACATTTTTTGCTGCTGCATTACACTGTTGTGTGTTAAGCTTGAGGTCTGCCAAGACCACCTAGATCCTTTCCATATTGTAATGGCTTGGGTCTTTCCCACACAAGTGAGACGACTCTGGCAGTTAATTATTTCAGATTTATTAGTCAAATCAAAAGGTCCTGGTCGGAGCTCAGCGAATCTCCTTCATCCTCAGAAAGCACAGTTGCCGGAACTGAGGCCCGCCCCCTTTTCCCCCAACAGGAAAACTCCCCACCTTCTCTTCCTGTCCCCTTTGCGCTTCTTGGCCAATCTCCTGATCCTATGAGATTTTGGAGAGGGCGCTCCATGTATTCCTGTGTCTGTGTCACTGTCTGAGCTGACAAGTTGCATTCTTTCACTTTGGCTCTCTCTTTCATTTTCCCTGTGTCAGAGATCAGGTTTTTGCTGCTCCCTGCTGCTGCTCCCTCCCCTCTGCATTCCACTCTTACCTGCTCTCTCTCTCTAGGCCTGCGTTCTCATTCCCTGTCAGTGAAGGAACGGAGCTGACACATATGTACTACTGGCAAGCCAGGTGTCCCCCATCTTATATTTTTACAGCTGGTTCTTTCTGTCTAAGTGCAGAGCCTGATATTTGTCCCTATTGAAATTCATTTTGTTAGTTTTGGCCCAGTTTGTCTTCTGTGGCATTGGCTACCCCTCCCAGTTTTCTGGCACCTGTAGCATCCCCTCAATGTGTTTATCCAAGTTGTTTATAAAGATGTTAACCAAAAACAGGCCCAGGAAAGAACCCTGCAGCACCCCACTTGTCACTTTTTTCCAAGATGACAAGGAACCGTTGATCAGCACTCTTTGGGTTTGGTCAGTCAACCAGCTGCAAATCCACCTAACAGTTATCTTGTCCAGCCCACTTTATACCAGCTTCTCCGCAAGAATATCATTTGTCAAAAGCCCTACTGAAATCAAGATACACAACACCCACAGCATCCCCCTGATCCACCAAGTTTGTAAGGCTATAAAGAATGAGATTCATCTGGCATGACTTGTTTTTGAGAAACCCATGTTGGATCTTAGTAATCACAACATCCTTTTCTAAGTGCTCACAGACTGACTGTTTAATTATCTGTTTTCGAACCTTTCCTGGTAACAACATCAAGCTCACCAGTCAGTAGTTACCTGGGACTTCTCCCCCTCCCCTTTGAAGATGGGGACAACATTTGACCACCTCCGGTCTGCAGGGACCTCACCTGTTTTATAGACAGAAGCTCTGAGATTACATCCATAAGCTCCTTTACTACCCTTGAGTGTAGCTCATCAGGCCCTAGAGATTTGAACTCATTTAAAGTAGCCTGGTGTTCCCTTACCACCTCTTTTCCTATTTTGGGATGCAGCTCCCTCCTTGCGAGCCAGTGTGGTGTAGTGGTTAAGAGCGGTAGTCTTGTAATCTGGAGAACTGGGTTTGCGTCTCCGCTCCTCCACCTGCAGCTGCTGGGTGACCTTGGGCTAGTCACACTTCTCTGAAGTCTCTCAGCCCCACTTACCTCACAGATTGTTTGTTGTGGGGGAGGAAGGGAAAGGAGATTATTAGCTGCTTTGAGACTCCTGAAGGGGAGTGAAAGGCGGGATATCAAATCCAATCTCTTATTCTTATTCTTCTTGCATCATTTATTATGTTATCACCAGGTTGGGCATTGCTTTCCTTTTGGGTGAAGACAAAGTAGGCGTTGAACAGTTCCACCTTCTTTTTGTCACCTGATAATATTTCTCTGTATTTCCCATGCAAGGGACTTACTATTTGCTTGATCATATTGTTTCAAACATAGCCAAGGAAACCTTTTTTATTATTTTAAACTGCTCTTGCAAGCCTAAGTTCATTCTGAGCTTTGAGGAACTATTTTATTGCACTGGGGTCTCGGGGGGAATTGGATGAGAGTTTAAAAGGGTGTGGAAGGGACTCTTCCTCATGCCTCCTAGAAGCTGTCAGCATGCCCCACACCCTAGGAACAGCTTTCACTGGTGTCTTAAGCAGGTGAGGGTAGCCAATGGGTCTCAAATCTTCAGTGAGCTAGGGACTTCCTCTGCAGGCAAAGACAGGCTCCAGCCTATTGAGCGGAGGCGACCAGTAGTGGATCCAACGACTGAGAAGGCGGTTTCTGTACGTTCTGTAGAGGGAAGTGAGGGACAGGTGGGGCTTATCAACCTGGTAAGGTATCCCATCTAGGAGAAGGAAAATTCTGATCCTAAACCTCCACTACTTTGCGGGATATCTTCAGGAGAAGAAAAGGCTAAGAAGTAAACTCTATACAAATCCCGAGTGGAGTCCCTTAGTTGGAGGGCACCTTGTAACCTCTTTCTGGAAATTCCTGCAGCCCAACTGGTGACAAATGCCTTGCTCTGCTTTCCTGTAGATCAGAGTGAGGACAAGAGGTGACCTTGTTGTCTGGGCAGCCCAGGACACACTGCCCAGACTTACGCCCCTGGGAGGTAATTTTGGTGCTGCTAACGCAGCAGTTTGACTTTACCTACAAAAGTGCACTCCATTTTCTTTTGAGATAGATGGATGCTAATAACAAATGTGTGTCTGTGTGTGTTAAAAAGGGGATGTCAGAATAAACCTTTCAACTTCAAACTATGCAAAGTAAACAAAGTAACAAACAATGAAACAAAGGGATAAAGATATTATGACACAAACTCATCCAGGAAGGACCCTCACAATAGGGTAGCATTGGCTCAAAATAACGTTTAAACTGCATACTTTTAAAAGTGGTATGATGATGATGATGATGATGATGATGAATAACAATAACACCCTTCATCCAAAAATCTCAGGGCAGTTCACAAGATATTGATACATATTATACATCATATGGATGTTGAGAGAGAGAAATAGATAATAAGGATGTCCTGGGGTTGCCAGTTTTGAAGAGCACAAAGAGCATTTGCTGGCTCCTGGGGGAGGGGGTGCAGGAGCAGGCGCATTCTACAATGTCCCTTCAAAATGTACAGAAACAAGGACCTGGTCCTTTCCTGCTTAATGCAAAACTCATACAGTATGTATATGTTTTGCACTTGGTTGTCTAGTACAGCATATTCAACATATAAAGTGGCCCACTCCCGCACTCCCGGACATTTTGGCAAATTCAAAAAATCCAACTGGACAGAAATTTTACCCCTGAAAAAGAGGCCATGTCCTGGAAAAAGAGGACATGTGTCAACCCTATGTTCCTACTGGTTTGGGGTTGCTATTATTGAAAGAAAAGCAAAAATGGTGAGTCTTATTACAGATCTCATGCAGCATGCCTAATTTGTCCCTTTAGTGGCCTTTGTGCACAGCATTTATCTGTTTATCACATAAATATATAAATAAGTGCCACATAGTGTTAATGGACACTAGTTGTTTTCCCCCTCATTAATTATTTCAATGCATTTTTATTCTGCTCTTCAGATGGAAGGCTCCTCAGAATATCAGTAAAAGTGAAAATATCAGCTTTCAAAATATCGGTGAACAAGCAACACAACCCATGCCTTTGGGCTTATCAGTCTAAAACTTCAATGAATAAATTTCCATAAATTAAATACAATCTGTATAAGTATTTATATTGTGTCTGTCCTAACAATAAGAGATGGAGGGGGAGAGAGGAAAAAACTATCAATTTTTTCCTACTATGAAGTAGCCCTTGGAAGCACCTTCTGCCAGCTTTATATTTTCATTCCTGAACTGCAAAAGGTGCTGGGGGAAAGGAACACAGCCTGGTGCTGTATTTATCCATTCTTCCCCTTCAAGAGGAAAATGAGCCTTTATACAAGTTCATTCTGTCCTCTAGTGAGTATAAAATACTTGTAATGAGGGAGATGCCAAAAAACCTGCCCCTTAGTGGTAGGTGGTGCATCTGCTTTGTTTGCATATGCATAAAGCTTGCATAGGAACCTGGAATGTAAGAACCATGAACCTTGGTAAGTTAGATGTGGTCAAAAATGAGATGGCAAGAATAAATATTGACATCCTGGGCATCAGTGAACTAAAATGGACGGGAATGGGCGAATTCAGTTCAGATGACCATCTTATCTACTACTGTGGGCAGGAATCCCGTAAAAGAAATGGAGTGGCCCTCATAGTCAACAAAAGAGTGGCAAAAGCTGTACTGGGATGCAATCTCAAAAATGATAGAATGATCTCGATACGAATCCAAGGCAGACCTTTTAACATCACAGTAATCCAAGTTTATGCACCAACCACTGGTGCTGAAGAAACTGAAATTGACCAATTCTATGAAGACTTGCAACACCTTATAGAAATGACACCAAAGAAGGATGTTCTTCTCATTATAGGGGATTGGAATGCTAAAGTAGGAAGTCAAGAGATAAAAGGAACAACTGGCAAGTTTGGCCCTGGAGTTCAAAACGAAGCAGGGCAAAGGCTAATAGAGTTCTGCCAAGAGAACAAGCTGGTCATCACAAACACTCTTTTCCAACAACACAAGAGACGACTCTACACATGGACATCACCAGATGGGCAGCATCGAAATCAGATTGATTATATTCTCTGCAGCCAAAGATGGAGAAGCTCTATACAGGTATCAAAAACAAGACCTGGAGCTGACTATGGCTCAGATCATCAGCTTCTTATAGCAAAATTCAAGCTTAAACTGAAGAAAGTAGGAAAAACCACTGGGCCGGTAAGATACAATCTAAGTCAAATCCCTTATGAATACACAGTGGAAGTGAGGAACAGGTTTAAGGATTTAGATTTGGTGGACAGAGTGCCTGAAGAACTATGGATGGAGGCTCGCAACATTATACAGGAGGCAGCAACGAAAACCATCCCAATGAAAAGCAAATGCAAGAAAGTAAAGTGGCTGTCCAACGAGGCCTTACAAATAGCGGGGGAGAGAAGGCAAGCAAAATGCGAGGGAGATAGTGAAAGATACAGGAAACTGAATGCAAATTTCCAAAAAATAGCAAGGAGAGACGAGAAGGCCTTCTTAAACGAGCAATGCAAAGAAATAGAGGAAAACAACAGAATGGGAAGAACCAGAGATCTGTTCAAGAAAATCGGAGAAATGAAAGGAACATTTCGTACAAAGATTACCATAATAAAGGACAAAAGTGGTAAGGACCTAACAGAAGCAGAAGACATCAAGAAGAGGTGGCAAGAATACACAGAGGAATTATACCAGAAAGATATGGATGTCTCGTACACCCCAGGTAGTGTGGTTGCTAACCTTGAGCCAGACATCCTGGAGAGTGAAGTCAAATAGGCCTTAGAAAGCACTGCAAATAAGAAGGCCAGTGGAAGTGATAATATTCCAGCTGAACTATTTAAAATTTTAAAAGATGATGCTGTTAAGGTGCTACACTCAATATGCCAGCAAGTTTGGAAAACTCAGCAATGGCCAGAGGATTGGAGAAGATCAGTTTACATCCCAATCCCAAAGAAGGGCAGTGCCAAAGAATGCTCCAACTACCGCACAATTGCACTCATTTCACACGCTAGCAAGGTTATGCTTAAAATTCTACAAGGAAGGCTCAAGCAGTATGTGGACCGAGAACTCCCAGAAGTGCAAGCTGGATTTAGAAGAGGCAGAGGAACCAGAGACCAAATTGCAAACATGCGCTGGATTATGGAGAAAGCTAGAGAGTTCCAGAAAGACATCTACTTCTGCTTCATTGACTATGCAAAAGCCTTTGACTGTGTCAACCACAGCAAACTATGGCAAGTTCTTAAAGAAATGGGAGTGCCTGATCACCTCATCTGTCTCCTGAGAAATCTCTACGTGGGACAAGAAGCTACAGTTAGAACTGGATATGGAACAACTGATTGGTTCCAAATTGGGAAAGGAGTATGACAAGGCTGTACAGTGGTGCCTTGCAAGACGAAAAGAATCCGTTCTGTGATTCTCTTCGTCTAGCGGTTTTTTCATCTTGCGAAGCAAGCCCATTGACAGATTAGCGGATTAGCGCTTTTAGCGGCTTTTAGCGGCTTATCTGCTGATCGGATCAGCTGATAAGCAGCTTAGCGGCTTAGGAAAAGGGGGGGAGGAAAAAAAACCAGCAGGAACTCGCAAGACATTGTCGTCTTGCGAAGCAAGCCCATAGGAAATTTGTTTTGCGAAGCACCTCCAAAACGGAAAACTCTTTCGTCTAGCGAGTTTTCGTCTTGCGGGGCACCACTGTATATTGTCTCGCTGCTTATTTAACTTATATGCAGAATTCATCATGCGAAAGGCTGGGCTGGATGAATCCCTTGTTGGGATATGAGTACTACGCAGCTGCAAACTAGCAGCTCGGTGTTTACATCACATGATGGCCCTGACCGTGGGACAGGATGTTTCAGGGAGTTCACAGGGCGATTCACAGGGATTTGTTCTTTGTGTAATATGAGACCTTCCTGTGAAGGAAGTCTCTGGCAGTTGCTTGGAGGAGACTGAACTGAACGGACATGTTTTTGTACAGATGTACAGACAGAAATAAACTAGAGATGTAGACTTTCTGACTTTCTTCTTTCTCCTGCTGGTATGCAAGGGGGAAGGGGGTGTGCATCTTCCACACTGGGAGATGTCGCCTATCAAGATCTTCCTGGACTGCGGGGATGCCAGCCAGGGTGGATCAACGGCAAACAAACCCCGGGAGCCGGGGAGAGGGACCAGCCTCTCCCGAGGGGGCGAGTTTTCCAACATCCCTAGCCGGAATTAAGATCACCGGAAGAAATATCAAAAACCTCAGATATGCAGATGACACAACCTTGATGGCAGAAAGTGAGGAGGAATTAAAGAACCTTTTATTGAGGGTGAAAGAGGAGAGCGCAAAATATGGTCTGAAGCTCAACATCAAAAAAACGAAGATCATGGTCACTGGTCCCATCACCTCCTGGCAAATAGAAGGGGAAGAAATGGAGGCAGTGAGAGATTTTACTTTCTTGGGCTCCATGATCACTGCAGATGGTGACAGCAGCCACAAAATTAAAAGACGCCTGCTTCTTGGGAGAAAAGCAATGACAACCTAGACAGCATCTTAAAAAGTAGAGACATCACCTTGCCAACAAAGGTCCGTATAGTAAAAGCTATGGTTTTCCCTATAGTGATGTATGGAGGTGAGAGCTGGACCATAAAGAAGGCTGATCGCTGAAGAATGGATGCTTTTGAATTATGGTGCTGGAGGAGACTTGAGAGTCCCATGGACTGCAAAAAGATCAAACCTATCCATTCTGAAGGAAATCAGCCCCTGAGTGCTCACTGGAAGGACAGATCCTGAAGCTGAGGCTCCAGTACTTTGGTCACCTCATGAGAAGAGAAGACTCCCTGGAAAAGACCCTGATGTTGGGAAAGATGGTGGGTACAAGGAAAAGGGGACAACAGAGGACGAGATGGTGGGACAGTGTTCTCGAAGCTACCAGCATGAGTTTGACCAAACTGCGGGAGGCAGTGGAAGACAGAAGTGCCTGGCGTGCTCTGGTCCAGGGGGTCACGAAGAGTAGGACACGACTAAACAACTAAACAACAACAACAAAGCGCTCAATGTTTGATCCCTGGCACAGGGGCAACCAGGCACACTTCCATATCAAGATGATATGGAAAGGTGCTGCCCCTTATTCACACTGCATGCCCCCCCTTGCTTGTGAAACATGGACCACTTATAAACTCCACCTCCAGCTCCTCCCAAGATACCATCAACTGTGTCTCTGAAAATTTTTACACATCACTTGGGAAGGCAGTCAAACTAATGCCAGTGTACTGGAAGAGGCAAAGATCACCAGTGTCGAAGCAATGATTCTTCAACATCAACTTTGTCATATTGTGCGGATGCCTGATTATTGTATTCCAAGCAACTATTCTATTCCAAACTTAAAAATGGAAAGTGTAATGCTTTTAAATAAAAGAGGTTTAAAGGCTCTCTCAAGGCAAATCTAAAAAAAAATGTAGTATAAACACTGACAACTGGGAAACACTGGCCTGCGAGTGCTCCAATTGGGGAACAGCCTTTACCAAAGGCGTTGTGGACTTTGAAGACGCTTGAACTCAGGATGAAAGGGGAAAACATGCTAAGAGGAAGGCACGTTTGGCAAACCCTCAACGTGATCAACTCCTGCTCGGAAACCTATGTTCCCACTGTGGAAGGACGTGTGGATCCAGAATTGGCCTCCACAGTCACCTACAGACTCACGGTTAAGACTGTGATCATGGAAGACACTCGGCTACGAGTGATTGCCAAAGAAAGGTAGAAGCCCCCCTCTCTGCCACCAAAGCCTCGCTTACCAGGATCATGCAACAGTGGCTTCCACATTCAAGCAAGATCTCTCATGGCTCTCATGAGTTCTCGCCAGAATCCAGAAGCCATTGCAGTCGCTTCTCCTCGTTTCTCCAGCAGTGGTGAAGGGCGCCTGCTCACGGAGGCACCCCTTACATTCCACTGCCTCAGTTTGCCTCATAGATCATGAAGCAACCCTGCCCTGGCATCTTCAGACCCCTCTATGCGGCTCTCCAGACCACATGGCCAGGTCCCATCTTTCACCTGCCCAAACTGTGATGGGGAGGTGGGTGTATACTGTAGAAACCAAATAGATTTTGTGGCGGCAGTGTACAGTTCTGTTCGAAGGTAAGATGTACACCCACTGCCCCACCCGCCTTGCTTCTGGCCCAACCCCAAACCAGCATGTAGCCCCTCAAAGGTCAAGAGGGAATGCTGCCCTCATATTGATAAAGGTTTCCTACACCTGAGTTAGAAGGATCTGCGGCAGCAGAAGGGAAACTGTATTGGGGACTATGCATTGCTGCCCAGGACTGACCCGCTGGGAGCCTGAGGGGCCCTGCCCTGCCTCTCTCCCCCTGGCTTGGGGCGGTGCCTGGAGGGCTCCATCAAGGACTGCTGCTGCTGCTGCTGCTCAACAGAGATGGATCCTTTAAAAAGGTTTTTATTTTAAATTGTTTTTATTTTTTATCTCTGTAGTTTAAATTGTTATTGATATTAATGTTGTATTTTTTTAGTTTTAGATTTTATGATTTATGTGGAAATTGTTTTCCATTAGGTTGTGTACCTTTTGATGTGCTTTATTTATTGTTTATGACTTTTGTTAAGTTGGTAATTATGTAAATCTTGTCATACTGTAAGCCGCCTTGAGCATTGTTTTCACTATGAAAGGCGGCCCACAAATAAAATGATGATGATTATGAGAGACCTCCATTAAAGACTTGGGGGAGTCACTGCTGGCCAGAGGATGAAGACATTCCTGGGCAAGATGGAGGACAAACCCCCCCTGAATCTGTCCCCTCCTATGATGCCGTGGTGTCATGCAGAACTGTAGGGGTTTGGAACTGCTTGGCCTGGAGGGCGGGGGGTTCTGCCTTTGGGGACTGTGTGGATCCTTCCTGGAAGTTTTGCCATTGTTTTCTAGTGTGTGTATTTTGTTTGTTTTTTTGAAATGCTGTTGACTTGTTTTTATTTAATGTTGATGGTGATGATGCGATCCACTTAATGGTTTTTAAGGAATTGTTCTGACAACTACAGTGGTACCTCAGTTTTTGAACAGCTTAGTTCCCAAACAACTTGGAACTCGAACGCTGCAAACCCGGAAGTAGGTGTTCTGGTTTTTGAACTTTGCTGCGGAAACCAAACGTGCTCCTGAGCTTCTGTTTTCACTGTTGCGCATCTCATTTGAGTCCCCTGCATTGTAATTATGGCTTTTTTCATCCCGTTTTTACCCTTGTGCAGCTAATTTAAGTCCCCCCACATCGTAATTAAAGACTTCTGTTGCCAATTGCTGTGTTCTGAGGTGATATCTGGTCTGATACTGTCTTATTTATTATATAGTACAGAACATTGATTATTGCTTTCATTTTATGGATCAATGGTCTTGTTTGATAGTAAAATTCATGTTAAATTGCTCTTTTAGGTGTTGTTTTTAAAAGTCTTTTAAAAGTCTGGAACGGATTGATCCGTTTGGCATTACTTTCTATGGGAAAGTGTGCCTTGGTTTTGGAACGCGTTGGTTTTGGAAGGGACTTCTGGAACGGAATAAGTTTGAGAACCAAGGTACCACTGTATGTGTGTGTGTGTTTGAAAGCTGCTCTGTGCTGTGGGAATACCAAAGAGAAAGAGGAAGGCCTGAAGTTACAGTGATGGGATGGAAATTTGCATGAAAAGAATAAGCGGTTACTGTGCTGGTATTGAATTATGGTGCTGGAGGAGACTCTTGAGAGTCCCATGGACTGCAAGAAGATCAAACCTCTCCATTCTGAAGGAAATCAGCCCTGAGCGCTCACTGGAAGGACAGATCGTGAAGCTGAGGCTCCAATACTTTGGCCACCTCATGAGAAGAGAAGACTCCCTGGAAAAGACCCTGATGTTGGGAAAGATGGAGGGCACAAGGAGAAGGGGACGACAGAGAATGAGATGGTTGGATGGTGTTCTTGAAGCTACCAGCATGAGTTTGATCAAACTGCGGGAGGCAGTGGAGGACAGAAGTGCCTGGCGTGCTCTGGTCCATGGGGTCACGAAGAGTCGGACACGACTAAACGACTAAACGTGCTGGTATTGGGTTAAAGGTGTGATTGTACTTTCTTATCATTCATGATGATGTGTGTTCTAATGTTTTTGCTAGACTACCTGTTATTTTTCTGCAAGGAAGCTGTGTTTTGTTTCCTCACCAGGGACAGATGTGTCTCTCTTGGGAGGGTGTAGTATTATGAGTTTGCAGGTGGGTCAGACTCCCCTAATTCCTGAAACCAGTAAAGGGTTAGAATTTAATCTAGCCGCCCGAATCCACAGATCAAGCAGAGATTCAATTGCTGAAATAGCCAAGCCAGCCTGATAATGGCTGAGCTGTTAAACCAACAAAGGCAAGGATATGAGCCATTCCCCAGACCCTTGGAGTGTTAATGCTGTGAACCCCTGCACCCCGCTGCATTTTCCAAAAGAAAGTACAGACCCTGGGTAGGTGCAGCACCTGGTACCCCTGGAACCTGGTAATTAGGGTCGCCATATTTTGAAGAGCAAAAAAGAGGACACATTTGCCAACTGATACTTTTAACTATGTATAGCTATGATGACTCTCATTTTACATACCCAGTGAAAAAGAGGGTGTATCCGGGGGAAAGAGGACATATGGCAACCCTGCTATGGTTCAGGTGGAGCAAGTGGTCAGGAGGTGGCAGCAGAGTGACAGTAATACAAACTTTTTCAGTAGAATGAGCCCAGTGGCTTCAGTTCCTTGATCATTTGGGTTGCCTTTCCCAGCACATCACAGTCATTTCTGAAATAATGCAGAAGCTGCCACCCCTTGCTTGCTGCTCCCCAGATGTTTTGGAATGCATTACTTGTGAATTGAGCTGGGCCTTGGTAAGAGAGGCTGAATGTGGAAGGGGTCATAAATAAAAGCAAACATGCTTCAAAATGTGCTGCTGTGTTTTTGTTTGTTTATTTGTGGCCATTTTATTGTTTTTAAATGCATCACACTGTAGTTTTGTTTGATGTTGCATTGTATTCTATTAAAGAAGCAAAATACCGATGCTAACTTAAAAGATTTTTCCTTAGACAAGCCTATCTAGGGCAACATAGATGTTGACATGTTTTAATTTTTTGTTGATAATTCATCTTTCTTCATTTATTTCATATTTCACTAACTGCTTGCAAAATAACAAACACAATATGCATATATAAGGAACAATGAACCCAAGAAACTACATTTAACAAAAAATATCTATCACTCCTTGTAGTAAAATCTCTTAAGAGGTTTACATGAAAGATTAAAATTATCAATGGAAAAAAGTTAACAACAAACAACAACTTTTTAAAATAATTAAAAATAACTTCAAAAATGTTCCCTATAATAAATATTAGCTTTCTTCTTTTCCAAAACTCTGTGTAAACATTGTGCAAGCAAATCAGGATGAAAGCACCATAAATATGTCAGGAAGAGCCATTGGATGGACACACAGACACATGAATTTGTGTGTTTGTCAGATATCATACTAAGTAAGTGTTTTTAGTGATTAACTGCATCCTTCCCAGATCCAGATGAAACTGGCAGGTTATGAAAATCACAATACCAGACCCAAGTTGCTCAGGCTGAGGACCAAGGTTTAGGGGCCTGGTGGGCAGAAGGCCCTATAAGGCTGGCATCCTTAGAACACGGAACTCGGTCAGCTGCTCCTGGAGCGAGACTGCGGGGCGGCTCAGGAAACGAGGTGCTGAAGGCTGATCCCCGGGAGCCCCCGCTCAAAACCCTCCTCCATCACCTAATACCTTCTAGTCCAATGAGGTTAATTGGAAACAGGGTTTATTCCTGTGATTTGTTTTAGTGCTGCAGCTATGCTCCGGAAAGGTATGAACTCATTAGAAAGAAAGAAATGTCTCTGAACATGTGCAAAGTGCCTTTTTCTCACCATTGGGAGCTGTAGTGTGGAGATCAATATCAGTCAGAACACTTGTCTGTTCAGCCACTAGTCTCTGCACAGAAAGCTGTGCATTTTTGTTATATACACTTTGCCCAAATCCACCGGAAATTGATCCTTGGGTGGAAAGAACTGGCAGTATTTTCTAATGCTATTACATTTTTACGTGGGTGGATTATGGTCTGGGCATTTCTTCTCATCTTTCCTTTGACTTGAGTACACAGTGAATAAAACCACTGATTAAATTTGTAACATACTTTAAAGCATTTTCCATTAGAGGAGAACTTCCTCATTGCTCCTTTCTGATACTTAATGATTTTCTTTTTTTGTCTGACTGTTTCTTTTCAGAATTCTGAAAGGGCCAATAAAATAAATAGCTGTTCTATGCAATTTACAACTCACCAAACTGAACACAGCCCACCAGTTGTAGTTGGAGCTGCTCCAGCAGTTCTTCGGGGAAACTTGCTTTTGGACTTCAAGCAGAGCTCTTGATGGGGAAAGAGTGGCTGGGGCAAGCCAGTCAGATGGGTGGCACAGAAATAATGCATGATTATTAGTATTAGTATTCATGGAATCTGCATTCCTACCACTCACTCTCATTTTGCTGTCTCCATTGCATGCTCATCATAGTCATGGTGACTGCAGCTCCTGCTGCTTCTGGCAAATTTTTTATTTACAGCTTCCTAGCCAGAAGATGCTTTGATGGAGTCATAAAGGCTACATGGAAGCACATGTGCGGGTCCAGCGTTGCTGGAGAGCCAGGAAAAGGTGGAGTTCAGCTCCTATATAAGTTCCTAGTCTGAGCTGCCTCCTTGCTGAAGCAGCAGCTCTAACCACAGCCCAAGGTTCAGCCTGCCTGACCTGGGGAAACAGACCACAGAGGGCTTCCAGGGCACTGAGGTGACTGGAGAGAGGACACAGCTGCAGAGTCTGGTTCCCCTGGGCTCAGGTGCTAAATCCTCTTTCTATGGGCCAGCAGAGGAGTCTTTGTGACACCGGGCCTCAGGTCTGCTTGGCATTCTGCAGCTCTGCAGAGGTCTGAGACATTGCACCACCCAGAAAACAATGCAATCCATAAGGGAAAGCAGAAGGCCTTTCTGAAGCAGGGATGAGGAACCAGTGGCGTTCTGTATGTTGTCAGGCTCCAGCTCCCATCAGCCCTTGCCAATGTGGTCCATGGGACGAGAAACACAGCTGCAGGTTTGCCGTTCCTGTTATGAGTTTGCAGTGGACAAAGATCCCTGAAAATTCCTGGGTGCTAGGGCCTCCCCATAATTTCTGAAATGAGTGAATGTGGAAGTTGAACTCAAGCCAGAATCCTCAGGAGCTGGACTTAGGGAGGTGGCATCCAAGAACAAAAACAGCTGAGACCAGAGACATTCAGCATCCGAGAAGAAAGGGAAGGCTGCCAGGATTACAGGGGGCGTGAGGTCCCACAGGAAAAAGTGCCTTTTGCAGGAGGCTTTTGAAATGGAGGTTGCCAAAGTGATGGGGGGATGTTGGAAGCGGAAGAGTTGTTTTCTGCAAAGGCTGCTGGGAAGAAGGAGAAGAAGGCAGAACTCCATGCAGCGCTGGCTGGAGGAAACTGCCATGACTGGCTGCTGCTTTGGGCCCAGATGTTCACCACCCTTCACCCCCTCCATTTACACTTTAGGTGTAACTATATGTAAAATGAACCATATTTCTTAAAGACACTTGAGTCTCGGTTTTCCAGTGGAAGCACAACCCTGAGTGCCTGGAACTCCCTGGAATCTTGCTATCACTTGGCAGAGATTGGGGGTGGCATGTCACAATACTATAAATAGAACATTAACAACACACAAAAATAGCCTTCTCATGATGCTGCTCACAGGCCTTCTCTGCAGCAGCTGCCTATAAGGCTTCCAAGGGCAGGGAGTGGGGGAGATGGAAACATCCCCCCACTAAATGCAAGGGAGGGGGTGCCAATAGCAGCCCTCTCTTGGGGCACCATGGGGCAGTGGGGGTCTCCAGATAGTGTGGACTTTCATCTTTCCTGATGGTTGGCCATGTTGGATGAGGAGGGCAACATGTTGACTATTCCTGGTCTAGTGTCAGCTTTGGCGGGGGGGGGGGAGTGGCAGCATGGCCCCAGCATATTCTGGAAAGGCAGGAGAAGTCAACCCTCCAAGTCACCCACCCATTCACCACCTGAGGAAAGACAGGTAGGTCCCCCCAACCCCCATCAAAGCCTGAGCAGTGCCGGGGGCAGGTGGGGCACCCACAGGGGCACCACCCCACAAGATTCTGCTCCCCAAGGTGGCTGCTCCAGCCCACCTCATAGGCGTATTTTTTGGAAGTGGAGATGAGGAGACAGTGAATTGCTTCTGTCCACACCTCTGTTTCCTCATCAGCTCCTGGTAACATGTCAAGCAGTCAACTAACTAATAACTGAAGAATTGCTTGCATTCATTATTTATTGGCCTTTGGGATTTCCATGCCGCTCAGAATTAGTCTGCATTCCCCATAAATCATTCAGCTTGTTACAGTTCAGTGGTGCCACGTACAGATCAGAGCACGTACATTTCACATAGGAGATGCTCACTTGAGCTTTCTTTGCAGCTAGCCCTACTTCCACAATGTTCTTCCCAAGCACCCCCCTTTGGCAGCTGCTCAGCCATCTGAATTCTAAAGATTTAATTCAGCACTTGCAGAATGTGGTCGATCTGCAGCTGGGCTGGAGAAGCAGCAGCCTTGCCTTTCTTTACCGCAGCAGAGGCTTGGCCAGCTTGGCCGCCTGCAGAGACCACTGGACTGAGGGAGACGGGACTAGGAGGGTTGGGTATCCCTATTTTCAATGCCTATACACCGCGAGGGTGATAATTTTGACAGCTGACACTCTAATAGTAAGTTAAGAAATGGAAGTGGGGGCAAAAAGGGCATACCTGTCCTTAACTGTGTGTGTGTTCATTCCTTGTGAGCACCTTGTTAAAGCTAGCAGAGCCATGATAACCAACTATTGAAAATCTGGGTTCTAAAAAATATTTCTTGCTATGGCATCGTAGTGGGGAAAGGAGGTGCTGTGAGATGAACAATTCCTGTATTTCATAGAATCATAGAACTGTAGAGTTGGAAGGGACCACAAGTATCATCTCGCCTAACCCCCGGCAAGGCAGGAATCTTCTGCCCAACACTGGGCTCAAACCCACAACCCTGAAATTAAGAGTCTCATGCTCTACAGACTGAGCTACCCAGAGTTTCCTGCCCATTTCTCACCTTGTCCATATTGCAAATTGAGAGTGTGAAAGCAAGTCATCCTAGTGGGCTGTGACTGAACTGGCTGTCTTCAATCTGCTTTCTGCCTGATCATGACCTTGACCTTGACCTTGACGGACCCCATTTAGGAGTTTGAATATACAGTACTATACTTGGCAACAAAATTTGCATTTGTTGACCTCTACAAGGTGTGAGGAACTCAGGATGTCTCCCTGAATGTCTTCAGGACCCTTTTTGAGAGGAGACTGGTATCAGGCTTGTACCAAGGCCAGGAAAGATTCATGATGGAAACTCTTAAGTTATGTCCTAAGTTATACTTATGCTATGATCTACAGCAGACATGTCCAAGGCATCCATCGCGATCAACCAGTCGATTCTGGGATGAATTTTGGTCAATTGCCACACACACACACACACACACACACACACACACACACACACCGCTGGAGACGGGCCTGAGCAGCAGCCACTACCTCCTCCTGAGCTCAGGGGAAGCAGGCTGTTTGCAACCACCCCTGCCATGGCGGGGGAAGCAGCCAGCGCCCACCTGCCCACCCTGCACCCAGCCCTGGGGGGGGGGGTAGATCACTGCCAGTTTTTATATTGGATCGTAGATCACAGCCTACTTCAAGTTGGACATGCCTGATCTACAGAAATAAACCAAAGAAATAAGTTCAGTCACACATCTGTTCACAGGATGGCTGTTCATCCAGGTATCTATCTGAATCATAGAATTGTGGAGTTGAAAGGGACTCCAAGGGTCATCTAGTCTGACCCCCTGCAGTGGAGGAATCTCAGCTGAAGAATCCCTGACAGGTGACAGTCCAATCTCTGTTCTAAAGCTCTCACTGGTGCCCTCGCTTTCTTAAGCTGATTAGGCAACAAGTGGAGTGAGGGCCTTCTTGGTGGTGGCGCCCCAGTGACCCTCTCCTGACACTGGCTCCATTAGTTTTTAGGTACTGGATAGATATTTTTCTTCCAAGTGGGTGTTCAGTGGATGCTGGAACCAGAAGTCCTGCCAATCATTCACCAATTCTCTGTTGGTTGGAGAAGGAACTGCAGGCAGTTTTCGTTGGGACATTTGCACAACAGCACTTAATCCCCTTGGCCTGGGAAGTCAGGTGATACCAAAGAACCAACGTGCACCCTGTCATATAAAAGGTCCCAGATTTGCTACCTTTCCTCAGTATGGTAACTTGTCCTGAGAGAGAGCAATCAATCTTTTTGTGTGAGGGTGTCTACACTGTGGAACTCCCTGCCTATTGATATCAGTCAGGTGCCTCCACTATACTCTTTTTGGTGCCTACCAAAAACATTCTTGTTTAGATGCTTGGAAAGTCAATGCAAGTTTTAATCTGTTTTTTAGTCTATTGTTATTTTAACTTTTTAAAAGTTTTAAATTATTGTTCATTTTTCTTAGTGATAATTTTGTGGTTTTATCTTTTAATTGCTTTGAGGTTTGTTTCTTTTTGTAGTTGTTTTCTACAATCATGCAGTGTATGTATAAATCTTATGAAATAAAATAAATGAATTCCCTATTATTTGAGCACTCAGATTCTCCCTCTTCACCACCAGCAGTCTCCCTTGCAACCTGCCTTTTTGTCCCAGGCCTGCGCTCCTGTCAGTAACAGAGGGATGGATTGACTCTAACCCCCCATTCTTGGGCTCCAGAGTCTTTAAATACAGATCCATTCCAGCATCCTTTACTGACTTTATTCCAAAAGCCATAAACTCTCCACCCAAGCGTGGAGCATGAAACCATGTATTAAATTGTCCTTCTGCTGTGCAGCAATCATGTGTGAAGCCTCTCCCTTTCAAAATAGCTGCATTTGACAAGAGCCCGCTCAATGTTTCATAACTCAGCGCAGCCCATTTCAACGAAGGAAGCGTTTCCCCCTTTGTTAGTGACTGTTGGGGAAGGACCGGAGCTCAATGAGAGAGTGTCTGCCATGCAAGCAGATGATTCCAGGCATCTCCATATAGGGCTGGGTGAGACTCCTAGCTTATATCCTGGAGGGGTGCTGCCAGCCAGTGTAGCCTATACTGAACTAGATGGACCAAAGGTCTGAGTCCATATAAGGCTGCCTGCTATGTTCCTATGGGCGAGAGGTGGAATGGAAAACCAGGGGGAATGACTCCACTTGCAAAATATGCAAGGAAATGAAATTGCCGATTAGGAATACGTAGTGGGATTTGACCACCATCTATGGATAGCCGTCTGCCTCAGAGGGAGAGGCTCACTTCATTGGCTCCGTGGGACCAGGTGTGATGGGGCTCCTCTCAGAACTGGCTTGCAGCAGAGGGAGAGCTCAGCTAACAAGACTCCCTACTTTTCTCAGTGATCATTCCCTCCTTATCTAGTAATCCTTTGGCAAATACAAAACCATTTCCGTATCCCTCCTAAGGTGCTGAATTCTAACCTCCTAATAAACTCGAGGTGTCCCCCCCCCCAACAGCCTCAATTTATCACCAAAGCTTTGAGTATGGAACCATTTAACAGCTTTAGAACACCATCAATTCCAGCTTATTTATTAAAATGTATTATCAACCTAGCATGGTGGAAACTATCAAAACAGCCCAGAGACAAGAGAGTTCCACCACCTCATGATGGAAATCAGAGGGAAATGTCCAAATGTGCTGTAGAAAGGCAGATAATCTAAACAAAGAGAAAATGAGTGAAAAAGCAAGAGGAATAGCCTTGGAATCAAAGATTTCAGTGCAGATAGAGCTCATTACTCAGCACAGTCCAAGGCCAGGGATAATGGGAGGGATGGCCCCCACCCCAGGTGAAATAGCTGATATAACTAACTGGCAGTGGCACGGGGGTGGGGAGCAAGAACATGTGCCCCAAGAGGCAGGTTAAGGGCAAATGGGTGCCATTTGCCCTTAACCTGCCTCTTGGGGCACATGTTCTTGCTCCCCACCCCCGTGCTGAGTAATGTCTGAAGGTCCACAAATTAACTGCTCCCAGTACTGACTATACTGAACTAAAGGGACCAATGGCCTGATTCATAGAATCATCGAACTGTAGAGTTGGAAGGGACCTCTACTCTAACCCCTGCATTGCAGGAATCACAACTAAAAATCCCTGACAGACGGGATCTTCCTATGTTCCTGTTATAGCAGGGGGAAAATGGCATGGCCCAGATATGAGCTCTATCTGCACTGAAATCTTTGATACGGAAATGGTTTTGTATTTGCCAAAGGATTACTAGATAAGGAGGGAATGATCACTGAGAAAAGTAGGGAGCCTTGTTAGCTGAGCTCTCCCTCTGCTGCAAGCCAGTTCTGAGAGGAGCCCCATCACACCTGGTCCCACGGAGCCAATGAAGTGAGCCTCTCCCTCTGAGGCAGACGGCTATCCATAGATGGTGGTCCATAGATGGAGGCTCAGACAACAAAAAATAATATTTAGAATATACTGGACCCCATTACGTTTGTTTAAAAAAGGGCTATCTAAGGTATCTAACTATTGGAAATGCAATAGGGATAATACTTCTCTAAAGCATATGTTATTTTATTGTCCTATGCTGACATATTTTTGGCAGAAGGTAACTGTAACCATCAACAGAACTGTACGGAACAACCTTACATTTTCAAGCACATGGAACCCTACGAAAGGACAATATGAGTGGACTCTCCGTGCCCTGACCACAGCTAAAAGACGGATACTGAAGAATTGGAAAAATAAAAATACAGTTCCCTTCTACGATTGGATTGAAGACTTATACAAACTCGCCACGTAAGAACCCCTGGGCCATCTTTACCCAGGGGTGCAAGGGGTGCGGGGCACCCGGGCGCCAAATTCTGGGGGGCGCCAGGCCCGCTGCTGAAGCCGCCTAAGCTCTTAACTATCTACCTGTTATGAAATAATAATTTTGATCAAGCCAGAAAAACAAAATACATATATACCTAGGTATTACTGAAATGTATACCTACTGTTTCACTAAAGGACTTTCAACTTTGTGTGCTCATTTACCAAAGACGCACCGCATTAGCGGCGGCGCTTGTCATTTACAACGGTGGTGCTTGTCATTCTCAATGGTGCAGTGCACACGAAATTAACTCTTACATATTAACATATTATGTTACGTATTGTATTGAGCTGCTACATGGCAGTGGGGTCAGCGGCACCTTTGATACCTTTGGGGGTGGCTAAAATAAATTTGGGGGTGCTGGGAGGATCTTTGCACCCCCGGCGGCGCATATGCTAAAGACGTCACTGTTGCATATAAACGCAAATTCAATGATATTTGGAATCCATTCTTACAAATAGTGTAATAGGTTAAGATCTGGTGGAGTACAATAACAACTTTGTAAAGTATACAGTTTTGGGTTTTCCCCCTCCCCCCTTTATTTCCCCTTCTACCCGGGGACTGTTTCTCTTTTTCTCTCGTTTATTTACGTCTCATCATGATTAGTGCTCATATAAGGATGTACTTTTTGAACTTTCAATAAAGATGTCTGAAAAAAAGTTCATTAATTTTTTTAAAGAATTAATCAAACTAAATAGGTTTAATTGGCTTCTGAAGAAATGTGCAATTGATTGTTATTGTTTTGAAATTTATTGTGCTATTACCTTCCTTTGTGGGATGTGCAAACTGCCCTTCTGCATAATGCTTTTCATAGGGCAGGGGGCACTGGAGATGAGTTCATGGAACCAAGGGGGTGATGGCACAAAAAAGTTTGGCCACAATGTTTCAAATTGTTTTGAAGTGTTCCAGAATAAGCATTTTCAGCTTAGGAAAAAACAAAACAAATTCAATTATATTGTAGTTTGACACCATTACTCCCTTGTGCCATTAAAAACAAAATTAAAAACCACAGTTGATTAATTTCCCATGCTCATCTGCTGAACCATAAAGTGCAGATAGACTTTGTACATCAGCAATACAATGCAAAGTCCAAACAGAGCTCACACCCACAAGCACAATACATTTAAACCCCTCGTTATACCATTTTAGCAGTTGTGGCTTTCCCCAAAGAATTTCAAAAACTGTAGCTTGCGAAAGGAGCTATAATTCCTAATAATAATAATAATAATAATAATAATAATAATAATAATAATAATGTATTATTTGTACTCCACCCATCTGGCTGGGTTTCCCCAGCCACTCTGGGCGCATCCACCAGAACACTAAAATACAATAACCTATTAAACATTAAAAGCTTCCCTAAACAGAGCTGCCTTCAGATGGTAGTTGTTTTTCTCTTTGACATCTGATGGGAGGGCATTCCACAGGGCGGGCGCCACCACCGAGAAGGCCCTCTGCCTGGTTCCCTGTAACTTGGCTTCTCGCAGTGAGGGAACTGCCAGAAGGCCCTCAGCGCTGGACCTCAGTGTCCAGGCAGAACGGTGGGGGTGGAGACGCTCCTTCAGGTATACTGGGCTGAGGCCATTTAGGGCTTTCAAGGTCAGCACCAACACTTTGAATTGTGCTCGGAAACGTACTGGGAACCAATGTAGGACTTTCAGGACCGGTGTTATATGGTCCCGGTGGCCACTCCCAGTTGCCAGTCTGGCTGCCACATTCTGGATCAGTTGTAGTTTCTGGGTCACCTTCAAAGGTAGCCCCACATAGAACGCATTGCAGTAGTCCAAGCGGGAGATAACTAGAGCATCCACCATTCTCAGATTCTCTGGGGGGAACCATGGCTGTTAGAATGGTACAAGAGTGCTTTAATTGTATGGTTTAATTTTAATTTCTCTGTACATGCTTCCATGAAATTAAACTAAGGAGTAGCCTGCACTTTTGGCAAAACCTACAAGCAAATGCCTTTGGGGGGCTGCCATTTGAAACTGTTGGCAGAGGGAGGAAGCACACTTGTGAATGCTGCACCGCGTGTGGATTTTTAAAAAACAACTCGCTGCACGTTGAAAACCAGCATGTCAAGGAAACTGCTAGCCTAGAAAAATCTCTATTTGATTTCTTTAGTACATTCAATTGCTGCATTTAGTAAAATTTCAGACCAACTTCCATCCATTCTGTTTCTCAGTGTGTGTGTATGCAAATAATATCACAGACAATTACTGTATTTTTTGCACCATAACACTCACTTTTTTCCTCCTAGAAAGTAAGGGGAAATGTCTGTGCGTGTTATGGAGCGAATGCCTGCGGATGGCGGGGGGATCTGCTGCAATCGTGAGCAGAGGATCCATGGTTCCCCTTCCTTCCCTCCTCCATGGCTTGCTTTGCCATAGCAAAGCGGGAAAAGAGCTGCTGAGTGGGGAGGAGAGAGGGACAGAGAGCCTGCTTGCTTTAAAGGAGCAAAGCGGGAGAGGAGAGGAGCCTTCTCCCCTTAAGCCCCTTTTCTGCATTATTAACAGCATCCTTCTCCACCCACCCCACGCGTGTTCCTTGTCCCTTGAGTGCTTTTCCTTCCCTCCCCACTTAAAACATGGTTACAAAGAACGGATCCACATGGATCCTCAGGATTTTGCACTGGGTCACCCCAAATTCACCATCAGATCACATAGCATATCCATGGCTACAGCTTGCACCAAAAAAATCACGCACCCACTGTTGCCTGGGGCCGCAGTGGTGCAAAAACGTGGTTACAAAGCATGGATCCACATGGATCCTCAGGATTTTTGCATTGGGCTACTCCAAACTCACTGTCAGATCACATGTCTGTGGCCACAGCATGAACCACAAAAATCATACATCCGCTGTTTCGTTTAGAATTTTTTTTTCTTGTTTTCCTCCTCTAAAAACTATGTGCGTGTTATGGTTGGGTGTGTGTTATAGAGGGAAAAATACGGTACTATATCCAACCTAAAAAATAAATAATTTAAGTAAAATAGGTACAACACAACAGCAGCCAAAATTTAAATTAAATTTGTAACTCGATTTTTTTTAATTATTGCAGCAGTGAATAATTACACTAAGAACGCAACAAGAGCCGCACTGCAGTAGTCTTCAACTTTTAAAGAACTCCTGAGACCAACCTTGAACCTGACTATGCATTTGGAGACCCATTCCTTAATTTTAAAAAAAAATCATTCGGTTTATATACTAATGGTGCTGCTTTTGTGAAACCCTTGCTTCCACTTGTACAAAGAGGCTCCCACCAGGCACCCCCCAAATAGGCTCAGGGGGTGGTGGTGGTATAATATTTGCCCTCATAAAACACTTGCCACAGAGCAACGCTGATTTCCTCCCCACGAATTCCTGGAGTTGTCTTGGTTTCAAATTGTCTTGGTGTCAGTTTAATTTTGTATTTGTCTAACTCTTAGTGACATCTTTTCTCATGAAAAGCTGATTATAATTAATAAACCACGCCTTATGAGGAAGGGTTGAGGGAACTGGGTACATTTTAGCTGGCGAAGAGAAGAATCACAGAACTAGATTTGGCGGGTCATCCAGTCCACCCCCTGCACTGCAGAAATCTCAACTAAAGCATCAGAGGTGATATGACAGCCATCTTCAAATATCTGCAGGGCTGGCACATGGAAGATGGAGCAAGTTTGTTTTCTTCTACTCTGGAGGGTAGGACTGGATTCAAACTGCAAGGAGGACGAGTCCGGCCAAACGTTAGGGATAACTTTGTGACAGCTACAGCCATTCAGCAGTGGAATGGACTCCCTCGGAAGGTGGTGGACTCTCCTTCAGTGGAGGTATTCAAGCAGTGGTTGGAGGGCCACCTGTCAGGGATTCTTGAGCTGTGATTCCTGCTTTGCAGGGGTTGGATGATGACCCTTGGGATCCTTCCCACTCTTGAGTCTATCACAGCAATGGGCACCAGCCTCGTTTGGGTTTGCTGAGCTTCAGCATGGCTGATGCATCGTGTACCACCACACCACACCATAGCCTGGATTGTATTTCTACATATCTTATAAACAATTCTCACTGCTCCTTTAAAACAAAGCCATAAATTTTTTATCTTCTCTTAAAGAACTTTGGAACAGCTATCACATGGACATGAATAACGTCACCGAAACACAATTTTGCCAGTTATTAGAATGAGTCAGAAAAGCATCCAGGGGACAAGCAAGAGCAGAACCACTTCTCCTCTAATAGCCTATCCTTCATGCTTAGTCCTTCCTCAAGAGTTCCCATTATGCACCTAATAACTCAAGTGAAGGACTGGAGAGCCATTTAGTCTTTGGCCATGATATAATAGAAAAGGTGAGATGAAGATTAAAAACATGGCATGGAAACGGTGACTCTTTTCCTGTTCAGGAGGGCATGGAAGATGGATAAATGAAGCGTGAGGAGCAGTCCATGATCTCCTGCCAAGAGACTTTATTTTAAATGCAAAGGGTGCAAGGAGGTGACAGTCAGAACGAGGGGAAGTTGGGAGGCAGACTTCTGGTCTGATGCGACGCAGACTTCATTGTGATACGAACCCAACATTGTTGTCACTGCAGTTGTTACATGTACACCCAAGACCTCGGGTTGACAGACCTGGAAGGAAAGGAAAAGACAGAGGCAAACTAGAACAATCACTTTTGCTGGTCAATCCCAGCGGATGCGACCCACTGATGCATTCTGAAGCAAAGGAGTCTTTTCATTTAGAATGAAGGCAGCCTTCTGTTGCTGGAATGCTGACAGCTGCTTTTCAAGGTCACTGGGCTGAAATGTCACATGAGTGCAGGCAGAGAGGAAGGGTGGCGTTTTGAAGGGACATAAGGGACCAATGGACCCATATCACCCAGCATCCTGTGGCCAGACAAATACTCCTGGAAAGCCTGCAAAGAGAAAGGCCTCGGCCACAGCTGCTTCCTGACAGCTGGCATCTTTATTTAGTGACACAACTGCAGCCATTTCTGGACTGGGGTAGCTTGATGACTGATCCAGGCATTGGTACGTCAAAATTAGACTGCCTCAATGTTCTGTAGGGAGGGCTTTCCTTGTGTTTGGTCCAGAAGCTGCAGTTGAGTGCCTAATGCGCTTCCTATCAGCAATATATGACACCTTTGTTTAAGGATCTCCACACGCTGCCTCTATGCTGCTGAGCTAAATTCAAGGTCTTACTCTTAGTCTATAGAACTCTGAACAGCTTGAGACCAGCTTACCTGAGGGACCCACTTTGCCCCCTGTATAGCTGCCCACATAAAACATAGACTTAATGACATAATTCAAATAGGATATAATGAAAAATTATGTATAGCTCGGTCCGCATCACTATCCTGATGTTACGCATTTTTGTGCTGTTTTATGGGTGTGTGATGTTCACCATCTTAGCATATTGAGGGTTTTGTTTTCTGTTTTGTTCTTTTATTTTGTGAACTGTCCTGTGATCTTCAGATGAAGGGTGGTATGCAAATTTAATAAATAATAAAAATATTTTATTGTGCAGTTTATAGGAAATAAACAAACAAACCAAGCCTCTGAACATGACACTTTCAGAAATTCATCAAGACTAACAACAATGGATAGACTAATCTCCCATGACTTTGTCTAATCCCCTTTTAAAGACATCTAAGCTGGTGTCATGCCCTTTCTCATGGCAAGAAATTCAAATTGATTGTAACAAGAACAAGGGTTGACAAATATGCCTAGAGAAGTTGGGAGGCTGGTGAACTGTCAGCATTTATTAGTAGAATCAAATGCACAACTCAGCTGATAAGCAACAGTTTTAGAAGCTCAGGAACAATGTGATAAAGCATGACTGAGTTCATGCAAGTCACCAGTCATGGGTTGACTCAGATAGGCAGGTTGTCGCTCAGCTTTGCTACCCAGACACTGTTGGGCAGCTCTCTTGCTGGTCCAGATCTCCTGACTCAGTTCCTGTTCTTGCTGTCCACATCCTGTTGGACAGTTCTCCTAGCTGGTTTAGGACTTCTGCTTGATGCTCCCTTCTGGTCCCCCGTGTCTTCCTGCATTGCTCAGGGTTGTTGGAAAGTAAGGCCACCTTTGCATCCAGATTCCTTCCCACCCTCATACTTTGGGTGATGAGCAAACTCCATCATTAAAAATAAACAGAGGGAAGGCAGGTCATAACTCCAAGATATCCAATATCCTGTCATGGCTGTGGCCTGGAACTGAGAGTCAAGCGTGGATAGACTGGCAGGGTCCAGAGGTTCAGAACCACCAGATGATGAACTGGACCTAAGCTCCTGATACTGAACCTGAGGCTGGTTGCCAGTTGCCTGTGGAGCCTGAGCCAGTACCTTCATAAATGCTTTCCCTGAAGAAGGACGTGCCCTCTGCTGCACTGCGCCTGCCCAAATGTTCATTGTGGAGGCCACGAGGGTTGTTTGTTTCCAGGCAAAAGGGTTAGCCCTTGAAGGATTCACACTCTTCAGCCGGCCATGTTCGTGTGGAATGCCAGAGCCCACAGAGAAAGAGGCCAGACTGGAGGCAGCTCAGAAGTTGCAGGACCTCAGATAGCGCCCAGCGAGCAATGTGCTCTTGTAAAGGTTGTCAGCGGACTGAAAGCTTGCAAGCCTCTGTTTCCAGACTGCCTCCTCCAGGCCCCACCCCCTCATGGGGAACTTCAGAACCTTAAAGGGCAAACCCTCTGACCTGAAGATGGACACGCCTCCTCTGTCGCAGGCTGGGCTGGCCATGTGCAGTGAGGGCATCTGGTTCCTCAGGCTCAGGGCAAGGATTCTCTGAGGATCTGGGCTCTGGTTGTTTGGACCCTAGTGGTCCAGGAGGTTCTTCTGGGGGGTTCCTGTCTGATGGCCCCAGGGACAGTGTTTCCTTGATCACCATCAGACAGTTCAGAGGCCTGAACTTGAACCTGGTGCTTCTGCAACCTCCAACTCTGTGTCTGCCGGATTCAGAGATAACGGCATCCCCACCAGGATAGACTTGGGAGGGATGCAGGGATGCTTCAAGACAAAACGCACCTCCAGCCTTTGTTGCTCACTCAGAGCTTGTCCTGGCTTCTGGCTCCTGGAGGAAAAAATGCAAGGCAAAGGTTTTTATATTTAGGGTAAGGTAAAAGTGAAAGGGACCCCTGACCATTAGGTCCAGTCGTGACCGACTCTGGGGTTGCAGCGCTCATCTCGCTTTACTGGCCGAGGGAGCCGGCGTACAGCTTCCGGGTCATGAGGCCAACAGGACTGAGCCACTTCTGGCGAACCAGAGCAGTGCACGGAAATGCCGTTTACCTTCCCGCTGGGGCGGAACCTATTTATCTACTTGCACTTTGACGTGCTTTCGAACTGCTAGGTTGGCAGGAGTTATTTAGGCTACTGCACTACATAAACAGATTAAGGCAATTCAGGCAGTCACAAAATGCTAATCCTATTCAGTGCTACACAAAGGTGAGTGACCTAACTAGCTTGAGGCCTCAGAAGTTGATCCAGTGCTGGGCAAACTTTCCCCTTCTGGGCTGACACAGCTGTAGCCAACCTCTGGCCGCACTGGGAAACTTATTGGTGCACAGCTCATCCCCATCTGGAAAGTCTGGCAGGGCCTGAAGGACAGGAGGGACACACCACAAAGAAGATTGGAGTGAGGGAGTAGATTCAGAAACCTTCCTTGGATTCCCACCCTCCCCACCCCCCAGGCTCCCCCCAGCCCACTGGATCCGTCCCTTGAGTCATTGTAATCCTGACTTGGCCAGCCCATGACAGAACTATCCATGGCGCTGCTGCTGCTTTGGGGGCACCTACTCAGCTGCATAAGAACAGTCCCTTGTTCTGCTAGACACCCCCTCTCCCTGAAACTAGAAGCAATCATGCATTCTTAAATACTTTATAGGCACAAAAACACTCTATGCACTAAATGCATAGACCAGACTCAGACTTACAGACGCAATCCAGCCAAGGGAGATCCAGGCACAAAGCCAACTTGCACTCATGCAGTGGACACATGCGCAGATGGACATCCGCAGTGTTGCTCTGGCCCCTGTTGAACGAGCTCAATGAGTCTTCAGGCGCTGATGGGAATGGTCATCTAGTCATTGCACAGGAAGGTGTGCAGAACTTAGCACTGGATCGTGACCAGGCTCCACCATACAACTGATTATGCAATGGAGCAGTGATAATGATATGGTGATGACAAACCTGGAGCCATGTAATTTTAATCGCCAGGCTGACTGCCAAATCCAGAAGACAAAATGGCTCTAGTTAGGTTGCTTATCTTGCAAAATTAGAATGAATATAAATAATCAGACTGTACCCTGAATGTCCATGAAAATTCTGCATGTAAAAATGAAGACACAAAAACAACTCAAAGGATAATCTGTTAGGATCTGCCGGTGATCATTTAGCATGAAATTTGTTACAACAGTATATGCAAGGCTGAAAGAGAAAAGAGAAGACATGATAGCTGTCTCCAAATACCTGAAGGGCTGTCACATGGAAGACGGAGCCAGCTTGTCTTCTGTTGCTTCAGAGGGTGGGACCCAAACCAATGGATTCAAAAGACAAGGAAGGAGATTCTGGCTAAACATTAGGAAGAATTTTCTTATGGTCAGAGCTGTTTGACATGGAAACAGAAACCCTCAGAAGGTGGTAAGCGCTCCTTCCTCTGCCAGGAAGGATTCTTCAGCTATGATTCCTGCACTGCAGGGGGTTGGACTAGGTGTACCTTCCAACTCTATGATTCTTTACTGCAGAGAGAACGGAAGCTTTGGAGACACCTGTGGACCTCCAGATGCTGTTGGACTCCAGCTCCCATCAGCCATGATGGCCAATGGTCAAAGATGACGAAGTCCAGCAACATCTTGCAGGCCATGAGTTACCAATCCCTGGATTTAAACAAGGAACGAGGGGGGGGGTGGCATATTACAAGATGGTGGGTGGTGAATAACCTAGAAGGGGGTGGGGGAACAAAGATTAGCATAAGGTTTTCGCCACTTCCTTATATTCTGCATTCTTGTACCAGGGCATGGTGTGGAGACACATGGTCCATTCACCTTGCTGAAGCCAAACAGATCAGAGCCTGCGAGGGCCCAGGAACCCATAAACGCCCCTCTCCCTTCTTCAGCATTGACTGGCCCTCTTTTAGAGGAAAGGGCTGCCAGCAGCGATGCTCATACCACCTGGCATGTGGAGAACATCGGGGTCAAATGCAGCCCTCAGGTCTCCTTTTGGCCCTTTCGACCCTCCCCAGGCAGCATCTCCCCCCACCAAAGGCTAGAGCCTCCTTGAGCGCTTTGCCTGGATGCAATGTTGTAGCACCCTGCTTGTGGTTAACGCTTAGCTGGAATGAAATATTCAACGCAGCAATAGAGAAATTAAAATAATTATTTATTTGTCAGACAAATAAATGAGAGGCACAGTGGTATATGGTTACCAAGCTCTGGCCTGGCTCCTGCCATTATGGCCAGCCCTTATATTCCCTTAATCCAGCCCCCTTTGCTCCTCCTGTGGCTGCCTCTGTCCAATCAGCCTGGTTGAATTTCCTATTGGCTGATTGCTATATCCAATCCTAAAAGATACACCCACATCCTCCTGTCCTTATATGGAACACAAACAGCTATATATTGTTACATCTATAAATGACAAATAAGTAGTAATATATCTTACATGTGTCTCAACAAGGAATCTTAATTACCAGCTCACCTCTTGCCCTCCCTGCCCTATTGCCTTCTAAAACAAATGGTTAATCTTAAATTTTTATCTTAAACATATGTCAAGGATCTTGAGTTTCACATCAACATTGAAAGATATCCTTCATTTGAAGGTTTCTAAACAAATGTCTGACAGCCATATATCAGGACAGCATTTGATGGCGTCTTCTTGTCTGGCAAGAGGCTGGGCTCAATGGCCCCTGTAGTCTATTCCAACTCTAGGACTCTATGATTCTATGAAATAAGAATCTAACATCTAAATTTGTTACTTTCTAAATCCTTTGCATAGTTACATTTAAGCCAATATATTTAAGCTAATATATTTCATACATTATCATAGGTAACCTTTTAAAAGGAATAAGGCCTTTTTAAAGTAGAGAGAGAAAGAGAAAAAAAGAAGAACTCAGTTTAAAACAGTTTCAGAAGAAGGCTCTTCAGTTTACATCCCCCCCCCTTCAGCAAGCTGCTTTTCCCATTATCTGTTTAAGGAAGAAACAGCTTTAAAAAGACTTCCTAGCTAGATGCTTTAAAAAGACTTCCCAAAAAGCCTCTCTTTCTGCCAGCTAGATGTTTTTTCTCCCATTTGCCTCTGGCCTTAGAAAATACAGCTCAAGGTTTTAAGAGAGGCCCATGGTATCATTTTACTATTTGCCCATTCCTAATTATATTTATCTCTGCCTTTGTTATCTTCTGTAACATGTAGGGTCAATGTCCTGCTCTTAGTCTGTATTTTCAGCTTTTACGACTTTGAGAATTGTTTTCTGCTATCAATCAAAAGGGGCCCCTTGTCTTAGGAGAATGGCCAAGGTTTTCTCTGCCTGGCATGAAACGTTTGAAAATTAAGCCCTCTTTAATATACAAGTCCTGATCAAACATTAATAAAATGCAGGCTTATGCCTGATGCCTCATTCCCCCCTTTCAAGCTCAAGGACCTTCATCCCAAGTGTCCTTGATAGCTTGACCTTCATCATGTTCCTGAGGTAAAGCTCTGTATAGGGCCATGATATGAGGTAGAGTTTCATTTGAAACCATCTTGCTAATTGTACTTCTAAAACATGAAATGATACATGGCATCATACATAAAACCATTACCACTACTGTCAAGAAAAACAAGCAAGACAATAGTATCCCTTTGAGTCCTGTGACATTAGGTAACCAATTGGTGAGCCATCCCATATCCCATCCTTCCCATGTTTGTACTGGGACATGTGCTATATTCTCCATCTTTGTGGCCAACACACGGATTGCCTCACCATTATCTGAAATGTTAAAGCAACAGGCATTCCCTGTCAAGTTCAAGACTCCACATAGGCCTCCCTGCTTGGCAAGTACATAATCCATTCCCATTTTCAGCTGCAAAATGGCGGCTCTACTTTCATCCAACTGTTGTGCAATAAGTCTCAAACTCTTGGCCGTTGCATTGGTTACAAGTTCCACTACTGCTTGCAATCGAATTATTCTGTTTAGATTATAAATAGGATCCCGTGCCCCTTGTATGAGCTCACCAGGATTCCAGGAGGCAGGATCATAATAGGCTATAATGCGCTCTGGTGGCCAATCATCAGTACCGCTCCAACTTTGGGTACTTCCTCCTGCTATATGAGAAATATCAGCGTTTCTTCGTGTACGCTTGGGCAAATTAGTGGGCATAATCCACATTGGTGGCAATACCCATCCCAGGAAACAAGTCCCACTCCATTTGGAGGGGAGTTTCTTGTATGCCCATTCTCCACATATCCACCACAACCATCGTGTCTGAGGTCTTTGGTACGTGGAGTACAGAAGGCGAAATAGCAAAAGAGGTAGAGAGTTCACAGTGCAGTATGTTAGATTGCCTTTTTCTGTCACAGTTATGTTCCATACCACTTTCCATGCATGAATAAAAGGAGGTGCACAGGGCAAGGCATCCCGAGTTCGATAGGTAGTATCGTGTGCCCAGGTATTCTTAATATTATCCCAAGTATAGTGACAATGAGAAGAGCCTATCATGGTAGAATCAGCTGCATCTGATGATCTATGTACACAGAATTCCCCTTGTACAGGTATAACTCGTAATGGTTTAGTTGAGTTCCATCCGGGGAAATTCTGTATTTCTGTTTGGTGTGGTATTTCGCTTACCATACCAATGGCATCTAATGGTATCGGTAATAAGGGCATACCTCCCTCTGAATCATCTGGCCCGAGAGAGCAAACAAGGCAATTGGTCCTATTTGCAACATTGGCTACCATTTCAGCTAAACCTACCCACATATTGTGGTCATGGTGGAATCCATATTTAGTCAATTTGGCCAGATTCAAGGACCCTTCCCCTTCCCAAGGGATCAGGATTAATAATAGAATCATGTTGATGTCTAGCATATGCATTCCTTCCACAAAAGATTACCTTATAGTGATAGCAAATAAATATTAGTCCCAATATAATTCCCCCAGTGACAGAAATGGGGAACCACCAAGACCAAAACATATATCCCGAGGATCCCCAATGAGTAATATCTCTGATAATTGTTCCACAAGGGGGGGGCAGTCAATCAATTGTGGGGCAGTCAATCAATTGTATAAGAGAATCTTTCCTTTCACAATCGCTGGTTCAGATGCTCCTCAAGCTTCAGGCGTGCGCAGGTCAGCCAGCTTCCAGGTTGTGGCTGCAGCAGGCCGGTCGTCTAATGTTGCCCGTGACCTAGCCCGTTCCCGGTAGGGCTAGATACAGGGGTTTTTGGAGAGAGTCAGTTTAAGAGGATTAGAGGGGTCACCTTTGCACGTCCAACTGCCTTCGGACTTCTTCAAACGGGAGTGATGAATCCAGGGGGTCACCTCAGCTACCTTCACCGCTGTTGGAGTAGAGAGCAAGACGGTGTAAGGTCCACGCCACTTAGGTGCAAGTGGATCACGTTTCCACTCTTTCACCCATACGCTATCGCCAGCCTGGAACTGATGAATCGGCTCGGCAATGCTGCACGGCGTGCGCTCGAGGGCCCACCTGTTAAGAGAAACAAAAACACGGGAGAGAGATTGCACTTGTCCCTGTGTCACATGGTCTCCTATTTGTTTAAGATCAGCTGAAATATCCTGAACAAAGGAGGGCGGTCTCCCATACAGGAGCTCAAAAGGTGACAACTTAAGTCTTTTTGTGGGTGCACACCGAACACGAAACAGTGTTATGGGTAACACATCTACCCATCCCAATCCCGTTTCCTGGGTTAATTTTGCCAATTGGGTTTTCAGAGTCCGATTCATTCTTTCAGTTTTCCCTGAACTCTGAGGCCTATAGGCTGCATGCAGTCTCCATTTCACTTGTAGGACTCGACATACTTCTTGTACTACTTGATCAATGAACGCTGGCCCATTGTCACTTCCAATGCATCTAGGTAATCCAAACCTCGGGATCAATTCAGTGAGGAGTCTCTTAGTTACCTCTCGTGCCTTTTCAGTTCGGGTGGGAAAAGCTTCAACCCATCCGGTAAGAGTATCTACAAACACAAGGAGATACTTGAATCCCTTAGAAGGGACCAGCTCTGTGAAGTCCACAATTAGGCTTTCCATGGGGACATATCCCACATGTTGGATTCCAGGAGGTTGTACCGGTCCCTGCCTGGGATTGTTTTTAGCACAAAGAACACATTTCTGTGAAATGCAAGTTGCTAATTGTGATAGGTTAATAATATACAACTTCCGACTGAGACTCTCTCTGGTTGCAGTACCGCCAAGGTGAGTAGATTCATGATAATTTCTTACAATTGTGCCTGCTAGATGATGAGGTACATAAATCCTATCGTCTGGCAGGATCATCCAACCGTCCTTCACAACTGCTCCTTCCTGTTCAGCCCACTTCCTCTCTTCTGGGGTATAGTGAGGTTTAACTTCTTCTGGAACTACCTCTGGTATGAGGGCTGCTATAAATCCTCCCACAGGCTTTTGGGCTGCCTCTCGAGCTGCTTTGTCAGCAGCATGATTTCCTCTGGTTATTGGATCCCTTCCTCGTCCATGACCTTTGCAGTGCATTACAGCAATCTGTTCTGGAGCCCATACTGCTTCTAACAGGGTTTCTACTTCAGGTCCATATTTCAAGGCTTTCCCGTGGGCTCCTATTAGACCTCTTTCTTTCCATAGAGCACCATGTGCATGCAGGGTTAAGAAGGCATATTTAGAATCAGTATAGATGTTTGCCTTACATCCGGCTGCCAATTGCAGAGCTCTAGTTAAACCTATAAGTTCAGCTTTTTGTGCCGAGGTGCCAGCAGGCAAAGCTTCAGCTTCCACAACTTCCTCATTGGTGACCACAGCATATCCTGCTCGTCTGGCACCTTCATGCAGGTAACTGCTACCATCAGTATAATATACAACATCTGGATTTTTCAATGGTTCATCTTTCAGATCGGGTCTACTGGAATAAACTTCATCCATTATTTGGAGACAATCATGTGATTCTTCATCATCTACCTCTGGTAGGGGCAGCAAAGTCGCTGGATTGAGCATATTCACTACTCGTAGATGAATCCTGGGATTTTCACACAATAGGCCTTGGTACCTAGCCATCCTTGGGTTCGTTAGCCAATAACTACCCTTATATTCCATGAGTGTCAGAACAGCATGAGGTACATTCACATACATCGTCTGGCCGAAGGTAAATTTATCAGCTTCTTTGACAAGGCTGGCAGTGGCCGCTACTGCCCTTAGGCATGGAGGCCATCCTTTTGCTACTGAGTCCAATTGTTTTGACAAATAAGCTACTGGACGGTTCCAACTTCCTAATCTCTGGGTCAGGACTGCCGCTGCAATCCCATTCTGTTCATGTACATACAGCTGAAAGGGTTTTTCCGAATTAGGCAGTCCAAGGGCTGGGGCCTCCATAAGTCGTTGTTTGATAAGTAAAAAGGCTTGTTGCTGCTCAGGTCCCCATACGAATGGGTCCTTTTCTGCACCTCGAGTGCTTTCATGTAAGGGTTTGGCCAGACTGCTGAAATCAGGTATCCATAGTCTACAAAACCCTGCTGTTCCCAGGAATCCTCTGAGTTGTTTCCTTGTGGTAGGTTCCTTGATAAGGCAAATAGCTTCTTTCCTCTCTGGCCTCAATGCTCGTTGTTGGTGTGAGATGTCAAAGCCCAAATATTTGACCTTTTCTAAACATAACTGTGCCTTTTTCTGGGAAACTCGGTAGCCAGCTTCCCAGAGCAAGTGGAGCAGTTCCTCTGTACCTTCTTTACAGGTATCAAAATCCTTTGCTGCTAGTATAAGGTCATCTACATATTGCAGAACCACCTTTTCTCCAGGTATTGAGGGGTAACTTGTTAGATCCTTCGCCAAGGCAGTGCCAAATAAAGTTGGGGAATTTTTGAATCCCTGGGGCAATCTCGTCCAGGTTAGCTGGTCTTTTGTTCCTGTTAAAGGGTCTTCCCACTGGAAGGCAAATATAGGTTGGCTCTGTGGTGCCAGCCGGCAACAGAAGAATGCATCTTTCAAGTCCAATACAGTAAAAAATGTTGCTTCTGGTGGGATCAAACTCAGCAGGGTGTATGGGTTTGGTACATTTGGGTGCAAGGTCTCGATAGCCTGGTTTACGAGCCTCAAGTCCTGCACTGGCCTGTATTCATCTGTTCCAGGTTTTCGAACAGGCAAAAGGGGTGTGTTCCATTCTGATTGGCAGGGCTTAAGCAGACCATATTTTAATAGGCGGTCCAAATGTTTCTGGATGCCCTCTGCTGCTCGCCGGGGTAAAGGATATTGCTTTACAGATACAGGGGTAGCCATAGGTTTTAAGGTTACTACAATTGGAGCTATATTCTTGGCCATTCCTGGTGGGCTATTTTCGGCCCATACTCCTGGTGGCACCTGTAGAGTTCGGAGGAGCTTGTTTAACTCTGTATCCAATGTGGGTTGGACTTGCAGGGCTGACATTAGGCGCCATGATTGTTCCTTAGGTACTGAGAGGGAAATTATTCCTGCTGCCTTTGATGGCAGTTTCATTTCTGGACCTCGAGGAGTGAAGGTGATTTGGGCCTGCAATTTGGACAGCATATCTCTACCTAAGAGAGGTATTGGACACTCAGGTATATACAAAAACTGATGGGTTAAACGATGTCCCCCAATCTGGCATTCCAAAGGTTGGAGGAAAGACCTCTTAGCTGACTGACCAGTGGCACTTTTAATGACTACACTTTTGGATGCCTTTTTCTGCAATAGTTCTGGGAGTACTGAGTATTCAGCCCCAGTATCAATCATAAAGTCTATTAAATGGCTTCCTAATTGGATCGTGACCGTGGGCTCCTGGAAGCCTAACTTTATGGAGTCCGGTCTTTCCTAGTCTTGGGTAAAATCCTCCTCTGCCAGTCCAATGACATTGTCCCTACTCCGTCCTTGTCCAGGTCTCTGATATCTTCCATCTCGGATCATTCCCCGTCCCCGTCCCTGGTTTCTTGGGCCGGAGCCTGGGCCTGGGCCTGGGCCTGGGCGTACTTCTTCCAACCTCAGGGGTTCAGGACACTCCCGCTTCCAATGACCCTCCTTCTTGCAATTCGCACATTGATTCCTTCCCAGTGGTGGATTCCTTCCCCGCCCTCTTCCTCCATTTAAGGGGCGGTAGTCTTGCTTCACTGCTGTGGCTAGCATTACCATCTTTTCCTTCTGCCACTTCTTCTTCTCTTGTTTCTCAGCCTCATCCCTATTCCGATAAACTCGGCGTGCAATGGCCATAATTTGGCTCATCAGCATCCCTTCCCATCCTTCTGATTTCTGAATTTTCTTACGAATGTCAGAAGCGCACTGGGCCACAAATGTAGCAGTAATCATTCTGCTGTTTTCAGGGGCTTCAGGGTCAAAAGGAGTCCATATACGATAGGCTTCTTGCAGCCTCTCTAAAAAGTCTCCTGGACTCTCATTTGGTTTCTGTTCTACTTCTGAGACTTTAGACATATTAGTGGGCTTCTGGCATGCCCTGCGGATACCTTGCACAAGCGTCTGGCGGTAGGTGGTAAGTCTGGCCAGGTGAATTACATTGTTTGGATCCCAATTAGGATCTTCCAAGGGAAAGTTGTCTTGGAGATGACGGTCAATATTATAAATATTTCCCACTCTGGCCTGCTCACGCAAATATATCTGTGCCTTTTCAATTATGTCTCTCCTTTCCTCAGTGGTGAACAGAGTATTCAGGAGCTGGCGGCAATCTGTCCAAGTAGGACTATGAGTATTTATTATTGAAGTCACCAAGTCCATCATAGCCTGAGGTTTTTCTGCAAAAGATGGGGTGTGTGTTTTCCAATTCATCAGATCTGTAGTCGTGAATGGAATATATTGCAGGGTCGAAGTTCGAGGTGGCCGTGGTCCGAGTTGCCCGTTAACCAGCACAGGCTCCTCAAGTGCATCAAATACTCTTCTGAGAGGGGCTACTACGTGATCTTTCTCTTCGCCTTGCTCTAGGGGCCTCAAATCATAGGGGATGGTATTTGTCCCAAGGCGTTCTTTTAGCAGCTTTATACGCCTGGCTGTATTGCTTGCTGACCGATTAAGGTCTCCCTGTAACTTCTGTAATAATTCTCTAGGACTTGGATGTACAGGGGTTTGGGGTAGGCAATCAGTTGTTTCACTAAAAGAGACTGTAGATGGAGTTCTACTGGGACTCACAGATGGAATAACCACTTCTGCTTGGGCTTTATTATAGGCCTCCAATGCCTCCTGAAGATATTTATCATAATCTATCAAGGAATCAAGTTCTGTGACTCCAGCCCCATTATTCATTCCACTTTCTTGCCTTGGGGTTACAACTGGTGGAGGGTTTGGATTAGGCTCCCTTCGATGTGGAGCATAGGGTGGAGGTGGAAGCAGCTCTTCCTCTGGTCCCTCAAAAATGGGTTTGAGTTTATTTGGCAAGATTCCTTTCCTAGCTTCGGCTTTTACAGCCAATAATTTGCATCGTTGGACTTTGCATTCCCTTATCCATGGAGGATTTTTATTTAATGTGCTCAGCCAGGAATCTATATATGAAAATTGTTCTGGGCACCCTCCAATTTCTTTGGCGATGTTAGACCAAAGTTTGCTTACTAAATTTATATCAAAGGTTCCTTGAGATGGCCATTCAGTATTTTGCTTCGGCCACTCTAATTCACATAACGTTCTCAGGCGCTCTGGCGTCATTTTGACTCCATACGCCCCTGAGAAGGCTTTCTTAAAATTATTTAACATACATTCAAGAGGTGTATTTTCCCCTTTTGAACCCCCAACTCCCATTGTATGGCCCTGTGAAGTATCCACTCAGTCACTCACACACACGCTTCGTGGGTTTCCTTGCCCAGATGGAGTCGCCTCACTGGGAACCGAAGTACTACCCACTCCACACTCAGGTCAGCTACAGATTGCTCTGTACTTTCTCACACATACAATGCGTTAGATACTTCACCACACACTACCTCCCATTCTTCCCTTTTCCCCCACCAGATCACCATCTGATGTATCCAACCACCTAGCGTACTCAGTTCCCACTTACTGAGACGCAGAAGTTTGATCAAGACTTCTCTTCCTCCCAGTTAATTGGAGGGCCAAAAATCCCTTTGTGCACTTACCCCTGGTTGGTTCCGTTTCCCCCCGGTCCGTCGCCGCCAGTGAGCAGGGTATCAGACAGACGAGACTTCTGCGTTCCCCCTGGAAAAATTTACCAGTGCGCGCTTGGGTAAGCAGTTTAAAGATCCTCTCTCTTGTACCCTGCTCAGTAGAGCGAAGGGGCTGCGTTCCAGCAGACCACTTATCCGAGTCACAGGAGCACCATAAAATGTAGCACCCTGCTTGTGGTTAACGCTTAGCTGGAATGAAATATTCAACGCAGCAATAGAGAAATTAAAATAATTATTTATTTGTCAGACAAATAAATGAGAGGCACAGTGGTATATGGTTACCAAGCTCTGGCCTGGCTCCTGCCATTATGGCCAGCCCTTATATTCCCTTAATCCAGCCCCCTTTGCTCCTCCTGTGGCTGCCTCTGTCCAATCAGCCTGGTTGAATTTCCTATTGGCTGATTGCTATATCCAATCCTAAAAGATACACCCACATCCTCCTGTCCTTATATGGAACACAAACAGCTATATATTGTTACATCTATAAATGACAAATAAGTAGTAATATATCTTACATGTGTCTCAACAAGGAATCTTAATTACCAGCTCACCTCTTGCCCTCCCTGCCCTATTGCCTTCTAAAACAAATGGTTAATCTTAAATTTTTATCTTAAACATATGTCAAGGATCTTGAGTTTCACATCAACATTGAAAGATATCCTTCATTTGAAGGTTTCTAAACAAATGTCTGACAGCCATATATCAGGACAGCATTTGATGGCGTCTTCTTGTCTGGCAAGAGGCTGGGCTCAATGGCCCCTGTAGTCTATTCCAACTCTAGGACTCTATGATTCTATGAAATAAGAATCTAACATCTAAATTTGTTACTTTCTAAATCCTTTGCATAGTTACATTTAAGCCAATATATTTAAGCTAATATATTTCATACATTATCATAGGTAACCTTTTAAAAGGAATAAGGCCTTTTTAAAGTAGAGAGAGAAAGAGAAAAAAAGAAGAACTCAGTTTAAAACAGTTTCAGAAGAAGGCTCTTCAGTTTACATCCCCCCCCCTTCAGCAAGCTGCTTTTCCCATTATCTGTTTAAGGAAGAAACAGCTTTAAAAAGACTTCCTAGCTAGATGCTTTAAAAAGACTTCCCAAAAAGCCTCTCTTTCTGCCAGCTAGATGTTTTTTCTCCCATTTGCCTCTGGCCTTAGAAAATACAGCTCAAGGTTTTAAGAGAGGCCCATGGTATCATTTTACTATTTGCCCATTCCTAATTATATTTATCTCTGCCTTTGTTATCTTCTGTAACATGTAGGGTCAATGTCCTGCTCTTAGTCTGTATTTTCAGCTTTTACGACTTTGAGAATTGTTTTCTGCTATCAATCAAAAGGGGCCCCTTGTCTTAGGAGAATGGCCAAGGTTTTCTCTGCCTGGCATGAAACGTTTGAAAATTAAGCCCTCTTTAATATACAAGTCCTGATCAAACATTAATAAAATGCAGGCTTATGCCTGATGCCTCATTGTGTCCTTGGGCTCTTCTTGCCTGGAAGGAGATGCAGGGGGGGGGTGACTTTTGCGTGGCAAGAATGCAAGCTATTGCACAAAGGAAAGACTCAGATCTATTGTTCTGCCCACTTTTGCATCTGGCACTGGCCCCGAGAAGGCTGCCCATGAAGGAATGTGGCCCTTTGGTTGAAAAAGATTCCCAACCCTGGCCATATGTTCAGTTCTCCAACTATAAATGCCTATATGTACAATAGGAAAACATCAGTGGACTTGGGGGAGCCCCCAGGACTTTGCTGAAGAACAGAAAATCTTTAGAAAAGAAAGCTTCAGGGGAGGCAGACTCACAAAAGCAGGCCCATGAGGACCATAAATGCTCAGTGGTGACAGAAGAAGGCGGGGGGGGGGGAGAGAAAATGGAAAAACACACTGCAACATTTTGTTGCAGAGCCCACTTTTAATTACTGAAATGTTTATCCCTGTGAGCCAGGAGAGAAAGTGGTCAGCGTCTCCCATGGACTGTTGTGCTCTTGCCAAATGGCTTACTCACACCTTCAGCAAAAGTGGCATATGGTGGAAAATACAACCTGGAGCATGCTCCCAAGGAGGGGTGTGTGTGTGATACCTGCACTGGGGCTGTGGGGAATGAGTGCTTTTTGCAGTAGGTTGGAAGCAGATGTAGCTGCAGACCCTGGAGCACAGGCAGCCTTATAGAGAATCAGACTCTTGCTTCACTGAGCTCAGCACTATCTGTCAGGCTGGCTCTCATTCAATGCTTTCAGACATTAGTCTTTGCCATCCTCATTTGGAGAGGCCAGGAATCGAACCTGGAGCCTGCTGAGGGCAAAACAGGCACCTCCCACTGAGCTGCGGACATTCACCTTTCAGAGTTGGAGTCCTTTTCCAGTTGTGTATCCATTAACCCTAAAAGTAAGTGTTCCATGTTAATTCAAACAATACTGACAGCTTCCAGGAGCCACAGGTGAGAGATGAGTGCAGAGGTGGACAAACTACCCCAGAAGGTGCATGACATGTCCCCCACCAGAGGTACAAACCCTCCCCTAACGCCCCATGCACCCCGCCTTACTAAGACAACTAACAATGCTTTCCGTTTAGCCTGGACTATTACTAGGGCAACATCCCTCAGCCCTCTGCTCCTAGTTTGTCTTCAAGATAGCATGGCTTTCAGGCAGCCCTAGTTGTTGTTGTTGTCCTGCTTTTCCCCCAGTCCAGGAGTCAACAGAGCAAGCTAAAAACATAGAAAGAATAATCATTAAAATGTAATTAAACATTCATAGAATTGAAATCATATTTAAAAATCCCTTAAACACAGACAATAACAATAAAACATCACAGCACCATCCCTTTCCTCAAAAACAGCCAGTTCCCAAAGGCATGTTGGAAGAGAAAGGTTTCCACTTGCCGGCAGAAGAATAGCAAGGAGGGAGCCAGTCTGGCTTCTCTAGGGAGGGAGTTCCAAAGTTGTCTGGGAGCAGCCACCACTGAGGAGGCCCTCTCCCACGTCCCCCCCAAGCCACAAAATGCTTGGTTACTTTTGCTGTAACAGACTAACCTGGCGACCTGATCTGGAAACAAGCAAGCAAACAAAAAAATGTTGGCAGTCTTTATTGGTAATCTTGCATGACAAGTAAGAGTATTCTGCCCAGGAAGACTGTTCTAGGTAGAATCAAGCCAACTAATGGGTTAAGAAATGAAAATAGCAGCGTATACAGCTAACCTGGCCCACAAAATGCAATTTATTGCTCTTGATAATTCACTGCAAAATCAGTCTAGCTGACAGCTCTGAAAGCAATTAAATTTCAGATTTGTTTAGCCTGCCTTTCTATTTGCAAGGCAAACTATATCTCAATGAGTTCCAAGAAATAGTCTGCAAGCTGCTTGAAATCCCATGCACCACAGATATATAAATTATAAACAATGCTGGAGGGGAAAAGAGAGATAACTATATTGAAAAAGCACAAGTGGGCCAAAGTATTGTTTGAATGAACATGGAAATGGCATTTGGAGAAAGCAAGCAGCCAGCAGCAATGCAGCAAAACTCCGAATCCGTAATTCAGGTTATTTCCTTCTGTGCCCCCCCCCTTAACCCCTGGCCTGCCTGGCAGCAAGTCCCACTGGCCTATGCAGTATGTCAAGTCCAAACAGGAGCACCATGGGGGGGGAGTTTTAAGGCGTGTGTCAGGCCCCCTCGACATCCCATGGCTTGCTTTCGTAATTCTGGGGCTGTTCCTGGAAAACTGGGACGCTTGAGTGGTATGAGAGGCCCTAGTCAAATGCAATGCAAAACAATTCAGGGAAGGCCAATGTCTAAGCCCCATGCACTCTGCACTATTGAATTTGTTTCCTCCTCCCTCCCTTCCCCTCTCTTTACCACCTTCTTTTTCATTCAACATCACTAATACCAGGAGCTATTTGCAATTCTGCCCACCCCTTTAAGTAAGGAACCAAGAAGCAGGAGCTGGAGTCCCGTCAATCTGGCAGTTGGTAAAAATTAATGGCCAGTGGAAAGGTTGCCAGTGATAGATGACACTTTCATGGAAAGAAAATTGAAAATGCAAGCAAAGAGAGGCAGCTGAGCGTGCCAGGACTGAGTTGGGGCACTGCCAACAACAGAGTGAGAAATATCCACCCTGCACATTTTTACAACTTAGAGGGATCCAGCCCAACAGCGGCCAAGCGCTGACTGCTCCACAGCAGCCAGAAACTGCTCAGCATGTGGAAATGTCACAATGGAACAGGCAGAGTTTATTATGAGGCTCAGCAAGTGACAAGGATAAGGAGCCAGTGATGTAAAGAGGAAGTGTTTGGGGAGCAGGAAGATGGAGCCGCGAGAAGCTCCAGGGGCAACAGCAGGACACATTTCCTTTCGAGGAGAACACTGGCCAGCCAATGGGAAGGCCTGGCCATAGTAGTCCATGCACTGGAGACTTTGAGACTGGATTGCTGCAATGCACTGTAGGTGGGGCTTTTACTTCAGCCAGAAGCTGCAGGATTGCTGACAGGAGGGAGGCCTTGGCAGCATGTAATGCCTGTGCCTGCCAATTTGCTACCGGGCCAATTTCAAGGTGTTACTATTACAATTGCTGTTGTTGTTGTTGTTGTTGTTGTTGTTGTTGTTGTTGTTGTTAATTATTATTATCATTTATACCCTGCCCATCTGGCTGGGTTTCCCCAGCCACTCTCGGCAGCTCCCAACAAAATATTAAAACCACAATAAAACATCACACATTAAAAACTTCACTAAACAGGGTTGCCTTCAGATGTCTTCTAAAAGTCAGGTAGTTATTTTGTAGCACCCTGCTTGCGGTTAACGCTTAGCTGGAATGAAATATTCAACGCAGCAATAGAGAAATTAAAATAATAATTTATTTGTCAGACAAATAAATGAGAGACACAGTAGTATATGGTTACCAAAGCTCTGCCTCCCTCCAGCCCTGATGGCCAGCACTTATATTTCCTCAGCCCAGCTCCCTTGCTCCTCCTTTGGCTGTCTCTGTCCAATCAGCCTGGTTGAAATTCCTATTGGCTGTCTGCTAGAACCAATCATAAAAGATACACCCATTTCCTATTACCTTTTATGGGAGACAAAGAGCTATATTTCCTTCTATCCATAAATGGCAGACAAGTAGCCATATATCTTACATTTGCCTCGACAAGGCACCTTAATTACCAGATCACCTTTTGCCCCTGTTGCCCCTGCATTCCAAAACAAATGGCTAAAACAAATGGCTCATGGTATTAAATTCTATCTAAACAGAGATCTTGGGTTCACATTCTCACACGCCATCAATGAAATAAGAATCTAACATAAGAATCTAACATTTCTTACTTTCTAAATCCTTTGCATAATTACATTAAGCCAACAAATCTCATACATAACATAGAGAGCTTTTTAGAAGAAAAGGCCTTTGCAAAGTAAAAAAGGAACTCAGTAAAAACAGCTTCAAAAGAAGCCTCTTCAGTTTACACCCCCCTTTCCCAGCCAGCTGCTTTCCCCATTAGCTCTTCCCAAAATTTATTGCCCTTTAACTCTCTCAGTATACCTTAAACCTTAGGAAAATATGGCTAGAGTCTGATGGGAGGCACATGGTATTATTTTCTGTTAAACAATAAATCTTACTATTTACCAATTCTTAATTAGTGTTTTTGCAGCTTGATTGTATTCTGTAATATGTAGGGTCAGTGTAACATTTGCTCCCAGCCTGTAATTCCCGTTTACAACTTTGAGAAACTTGTCTCCTGCTACTGTTATAAATCAGGGGGGCCCTTGTTCAGGAGAGCAGGAAGATAAACAACTGCCAAAGTACTTAGCCAGCTGGTTTCTGCCTGGCATGAAACATACAAACATTTGCAAATATATCTTTAAGCTCATTTTTAACATACAGGGCTTGATCAGATGCCTCAGTTTATCTCCTTTACATCTGATGGGAGGGCGTTCCACAGGGTGGGTGCCACTACCGAGAAGGCCCTCTGCCTGGTTCCCTGTAACTTGGCTTCTCGCAGTGAGGGAACCACCAGAAGGCCCTCAGCGCTGGACCTCAGTGTCCGGGCTGAACGATGGGGGTGGAGACGCTTCTTCAGGTATCCTGGGCCGAGGCCGTTTAGGGCTTTCAAGGTCAGCACCAACACTTTGAATTGTGCTTGGAAACGTACTGGGAGCCAATGTAGGACTTTCAGGACCGGTGTTATATGGTCCCGGTGGCCACTCCCAGTCGCCAGTCTGGCTGCCACATTCTGGATCAGTTGTAGTTTCTGAGTTACCTTCAAAGGTAGCCCCACATAGAGCGCATTGTATTGCTATAGAAAGCCCTTAACAACTTGGGGCCAGTTTACCTGAAAGATTGCCTTTCCTCATATGCACCTACTCAAACACTTAAATCTGCAGAACTGGCACTATTACGGGTGCCACATAACACCCATTCTGCAATCTTCTCATGTAGCAGCTCCTACATTTTGGAACTCCCTGCCTCTGAACATTAGGCAGGTACCTTGCTTGTGTAACTGGTGGAACTCTCCGCCACTGTACCCTCACTCCTTTTAGCCATTAATGAGAAGGCAAAAGGAAGGAAGGAAGGAAGGAAGGAAGGAAGGAAGGAAGGAAGGAAGGAATTGAAAAAGCTGTTTATTTTGATGTTGCAATATCAAGATGACTCAGTGGGATCTCTTTGCAAAGACTGAGCTACACAGGTCAATTATAATGTTAAAAATGTGTTATAAAAATATGACACCAGGGGGTGCTGTACAGCAGTCAATGGAAATTTGCATTGAGAGCTATATACTGTAACCGTTTTTTCTTAGCGTTTTTTTAGATCCATGTAGATCCAGCCTGAGTGCCTGTTAGAAATACAAGACACATTTTATACTGTTGTACAACAATGTCCCACCAGTCAGTCCCCTCCAGTTGGTGGAAATGTATAAAATCAGCACAAACAGAGCTTAACAGTCCCCTTCTATGGCTTGGTTTCCTGATTTAATCATGTTCTAGTCACTTAAACAATTTAGTGCTTTTCATCTAATCAGCTGAGATAAGCCAGCAGGTCTCTATGTGTGCACTTGCATCCCAAAATAATTACAGACAGGCTTGTGGTCACTGTATTCTTGACACAACGCAGGAATATCGCTTGATCAGCGTTTCCAGATGCAGATCTACCTTTTAGGTGGCAGATTAAATCCTTACTATGCATTTCTATAGATAGCATGCAAATAATATGCAAATAATAATTATCAGATTACTAACTACTCTTCTACGTGCACAGGGACCTCCTATCCAGGCCCACATGGCTTTTAATGTAAATACTAACTTAATGGAAGAGGTTTACGGACTTGAGCAGAGGATGAGCCTAGCAGATGGCTAATGGGGCCCCTTCTTGCCCAAGGCTAGAGATGGCTAATATTAGAACTTAACCCAACTCAGCAGCTGTTTGCGGGATAAACAGACTTGTACCAAGAGGGTCTTCTCCCTCTCTCTCTAGTCTAGGTCCATAGGCCCAGATAAAGTCCTAAAATCCAGGGATCACTTGAACTCTTTTCGGTGTCTGCTAAAAATATTTTTGCTTATATAAGCCTACCCAGATATCTAGAATGGAGATATGTTATAAGTTTATTGCTGGTTTTAATTTTTTGAATATTTTTATTGTTTTATTCTTTTTGTAAACCACTTTGGATTTTTTTCTTTACAATCAAGTGGCATATGAATTTTAAGAAATAAATAAATGAATAAAAACTCACACTGACAAAAAAAATAATGTGACATCTCCTCAAAACTAAAATAGGGACTGTCATTTCCCCAGGACAGGCAGCAGGAAACGGTGGTTGTCCCTGGTAAATAGGGGCAGGTGGTTCACCTGAGTCAGGTGGGAGCAGCAGGGCACAGCAAATGACGAGAACATTGTCTAGTCTGGTGGTTGTTTAGTTTGAAATCCACCAAACACTCTAAAACCATGAGGATGCAAGGCTGTTTTCAAGTCTAAACAATCTGAAGGGCTTTTGCTGCCTCTTTCAAGGCCACACAACACACGGCATTTCTTCTGGGTGCCCACGCTGTCCTGATGTCAACTAATATGAAATGACAGGAACTTTCCTCTGCCGTTCCCCAAATAGGCTTCTGATGGTCAATCAGGAAAAGAGGGGTTTTCAAACTACTATCTGCTCGTTGGTCCCACAGGGAGCAGTGACAGCCACCAGCCGAAACGGCTTTGAAGGTGAAGTAGACAAACGGACAGAGGAGGGCTACTGAAGGTGGAAGCCGCGATGGCTCTGCTCTGCTTCCACAGATGGAGGCAGCAAATGCTTCTAAGTGCCAGATGCTGGAAAGCACAGGAAGGGAGGGGGCTGCTCTTGTGCATGGATCCTGCTTGTGGGATTCCCATTGGAGCATCTGATTGGCTACTGTGAGAACAGGATGCTGGACTCGATGGGCCAGGGGCCTGATCCTGCAGGTTCTTCTTATGTTCTCCTATCAAGGAGTGGTTGTTGCTTTCTCCAATTGCCCAGCTGATATTTCTTGCCAAACATGGGGGCACCTACAAAATCAGAGCCAAGCCAAAGGTGTTAAAATACAACTTTAGACAGGGATTGGGAACCTCCGGCCCAGGGACAGAATTTGGCTTTCTAGGACTGGCTTCCCTGCTCCCTGTCCTTGCTTAACTCCCTCTGAGACTGTTTTTGCCTAGCTAGGAGGTGTCATTGATCTCTGACAATACCTTTTCTTGTCTGGATGGCGAATGCAGAGGAGTGTAGAACCTAGCCTCAGGTGGTCTACCCATTTTGTTAAAAATAACTGCTTTGTTCACTTTTACCTCTGGCCCCATCCAAAAGGGAATGCAACCCCCTGGCTGAAAAAGGTTGCCCATCCCTGGTTTAAGATGCTGGTAGCAAGTTTTAAAGGTGGGAATCTCTCCTCAAAAGGTCATATTTAAAGTTACCAAACTGAAATCCAAAGGATCCCCAGGATTTTTCAATAAGGAGAAGGATGGGGGTGACAGTTTAGAGAAAAGGTGAGTATGATGTGACACGATAGAAGATTATAACATTATGTCTGGCATTGAGAAAATGGATAGAGAAAAGTTGTTCTTCCTAAAAACTTGTGGACATCCAGTGAAGCTGAATGTTGGGAGATGCAGGAAAAAAGAAAGTCCTTCTTCACACAGCGCAGAGTTAAACTATGGAACTGCCTGGAGGCAGGAATGGCCACCAACCAAGATGGCTTTAAAAGACAATTAGACAAATCCATGGAGGAGAGGGCCATGGATAGAATGGTCACAATGACTGCTCAGAATCCGCAGTTGGACTCTTGGGCTGGAATCCTGCTCCCTGGTTTCCCATTGGGGCATCTTGATAGCCACTGTGCGATGGGCCATTGGCCTGATCCAGCAGGCTTTTCTGATGTTGTTATGTTCCAGTGAGTAGACCATGCATGTCCCGCTTCTGTGGAGGAGTTCCCGTTGGCTTCCCCATCCTGAGGGTTGGGACATTGGCCATGGGAATAAGCCATGCCCACCCCACGCTGCAAAAGGAGAGCACAGCACACGTCAAAAGTCAGATCAATGTCTTAGCTAGGCCCAGCCAGGTATCTTGGCATTCTGCTGTGCTTTACCTGCTTGTAACCTGTAGACCCATGTGGGGACAGTGTACTGATTTCATCAATAAAACTTTCAAAGCCTTCAATGGTGGTTTGAGTTCTGAACCCAAGAAGAAGAGCCAGGAACAGGTGCATTCCAGATGTTTTGGACTGCAACTCCCAGCATTCCTGACCATTGGTCATGCTGGTTGGGGCTGGTGGGAGTTCTAGTCCAGAACTCTTCTTTTTTAGCGATCACTTGTAGCCGAGTAAGATTGTCTTCCATAAACACGGTTTTAACAATGAGTCCATAAGTGACTGTGGAGGCCAATTCTGGACCCAAACGTCCTTCCACAGTGGGGACATTGGTTCCCGGGCGGGAGTTGATCACATCAGGAATGGGACAGCAGGCACAATCCCCTTCTCTCCACCCCTCCACATACACAAATCCAGTTCAACAAGTGAACAGTCATCAAGTCTGTAGCCTCTGAAGGACCCATTCGCCTTTATCAAAGTCACATAATTTGAAAAAAATGTGAAGGCTCTTTTTTCATGCATCAGAGCCAGAAGGTAAATTCACAGGTCTGAGCAGCACTGCATTTTAAGACCTCTTTTCCTTGAAGTTTTCCAAATGAGTTCCAAAGACAAACATAAATACCAGACCCTGAGGGCCTGATTTTGATAGGACTGAATTGAATTATCTGTTGGAGGAAGCTGACATCTGGCTAGCGCTTGGCTTAATTCAGGCTGTCAGGGCCTGCTTTCGTGTGCTGTGCCCAAGCCATCCTGATGGCCCAAGACTGATAGTCTTGCTCTGTAAATTGAATTCTCTGGTGCATATTGAGCTCTTGACTGCATCAGGGTTTTATTTACCAGCATAACCTCCTCTTCTTTGCTCTCTGGATTGGACTGATGAAGAACACATTTCCTCCTGCTTAGAAAACGCATTACAACAGCTCAAGCCCAACCTGAGAAGGTGTTGGCTGGCTGCCCCATCTCTCTTTAGCTTTTGTGGATGCTCAGTAAGTGTTCAAAGAATCATAGAATCGCAGAGTTGGAAGGGACCCAAGGGTCATCTAGTCCAACCCCCTGCAGTGCAGGAATCTCAGCTAGAGAATCCCTGAAATGTTGGACATCTTAGATCCCTTGACACTGGCTTTCTGTGGCTTCAGTCTCTCCTGATACGTTTTACATTGGTTATGTTGTCTGCTGAACCTTAACTGCTAATACAGGTTCCACAAAGGTGTTGGTAGCAAAACAGCATCATTGAACAGTGTATATAGAGCAGAGGTAGCCAGCCTGGCTTGGACTACACCAGCTCCACACAATATGTTTCCTGTTACTCTCCCCATCAAAGAATCATAGTGCTACATCCAATGCTGGTTGTAATGCTAGTCCTACTCAGAGGAGACCCATTGAAATAAATGAACACCTCATGCATTCTAAATAATTCAAGCAGAAGTTCTGAGGATTTGGTGTCAACAGCTGAGCATGTTAAGAAATCCTTGGTTTTTATTAATCCCATGTGATTAACCAGCTGCCCATCCAGGACACCAGAGGGAGGAGAGGGAGGATGTCATTTTTCATTTGCAGAATAAAAACAAAAGGCAGGTTTGTTACATTTTAAGGGTTTCTTTCAAGCCTGCCTGGATTTCTGGGTTGCTTAAATTCCTTTTGACGCCTGAGCCCTCTGCAGCCATCGACTGCGGGCCAGGGACGTTAAAAGCAGCTTCCAGCGCAGAGCCTGTTGGCTCCAGGGGTCACTGCACAACAAGGCTTGTACTTAGCAGCTTCTGTGGAGCAGAAATTCTTTCTGATACTGTTCCCTCCCCTGCCTAAAAACAGGTTTCGGCCCTTTAAGTTATTTCCTTTAGAAATTGAACTAAAATAGGCAGCTCCTCTTGATTGCGGCTTGTTTCTTGATCAAAACGTACACAATTACTGGAAGCGTCAGGGGCTCTGACCACGTGGAGGATTACGTTTCCCCCATTTCAGAAGTGCTGCCTCTCTCATGGCCACAGTGGCTCTGCTCTGCCTCCACACTTGGAAGCAGAAATGCTTCCAGAAACGCTGGAAACTACGGAAGGGGAAAGTCCTGGGCAGGGGTTGACAGCCTAAGGCCCATGGGCCACAAGTGGCCCACAGGGGTTGTTTAACCGGCCGCCCCCCACGAGCCGCCCCCCCAACCGAGCCGCCCGCTTGGCGAGTCCCCGCGCGCTGCGCTAAATCAGCACAGTGTGCCCCAGGGACTCACTTCCACGGTGCTGAATGTTGCGTCTGCGCAGATGCCGATGCCAGAAATGGCGGGCGTGGGATCGTCCCTGGAGTGAACTGGCCCAGGCGTGGTCAACCTTGCCGCCCCCTGGTTCTGGGGGATCTGGACACTGTGAAAACTGACTGGCCCACATGGGCCAATGGCCTGATCCAGGTGGTCTTCTTAGGTTTTTATTGAAAAAAGCAGAAAAAGAGACACAATTCCTAAACACAATTCTCCACATTTTCATGTCAGTTTTTAAATGCATTTTGGCACATATTACCCACGTGGAGAACTGTATCACATTTTGAAAGATGGCTGCATTTCATTTCTGTCATTGTTTCGAAAGGTATTAATTGTGTAGGTTAAACGCAAGCTGGGTTGAATTCATTCCTGTTTTTAAAGCCTTGTCCCCACTCCCCATGCCATCACAAGCATGAAGGGTGTCTTTGCTTCTGCAGCTCACGCAGGGCTGCAGCTCCAAAATAGTACAGCTCTGCAGCCCAGATGCAGACAACTGAAAGCCTGCAATGATTTCCCCCAAAATGCACTTTCCAGGCTTGCTGCACTGATGAGGAAGGACCGCCTTCATCTATTATGTGCCAGGCTGCTGGGGCTGCCCTTGAGCAGAGAGAGAGAGAGAGAGAGAGAGAGAGAGAGAGAGAGGTGGGCTGCGTGGAATTGCTGTTGGTGCAAACCTTTGGGTAGCTGCAAGCAGGAAAATGCAAGAAGGACCTTACAACTAATGGTAGCCCAGGTAGAAGCTGGGCTGAGGGGAATTGTAAAGATAAATAAATAGCAGCAAAGCTGTCTATGCACATTTCGGCATTATTTATTTATCTGGACAATTTATTGTTAAGCTAAATACACCACATAAAAATCAGCGACAAAATGACAGTGAAAATGCATAGTAAATGACTAAACAAAATATCTTCATGCAAAAATTATACAAAAAAATGATTGTATAGATATTGGATGATGTTTCTTTGGTGGTCTAATTATAGTTTAAATTCATACATCATCGTTGTTGTTGTTGTTGTTACTATTATTAATTTAATAATAATTTAGTGCCTGCCCTTCACGAGCACCTCCCAGGGTGGATTACAACAATTTAAAATTCAGAATTAAACAGATCAGAGTCCCAGGATTAGGGATTCAACATCCATCATAAAGTTGTTGATCTTCATGGTTTTTTTTAAGTAACTCATTTATCTGATGGTAGGATATTCTGTTTATCCTTAGTTTTCATTATCAAAGGTGCCAATGTTTCTCTTGGCTGTTACTGAGAGTCAGCAAAAAGTTCCAAGTAGCCTACACAAATGTAGTACACAGCTGGATTTGTGATCCTTCTTGGACTGTCATGGCTGCTTTGTCATTTGATGGCTGTGACTGTTCCTGAGACCTAGCAGGGTCCAGATTAACAGATGGGGGGGGGGGAATACCCAGCATGGTATTTGCACATGTGAGGAGGCTTGCTGCTGATCACAGGCTGAACATAAGTTAGCAGCATGATCTGTGATGGAGCTGCAAAAAATCCTGACGGGATTCTGGGATGCATTGCAGGAACAATAGTTTCTACGTCACATGAAAATAAGATTTCCACTTTATTTTGCACTAGTCCGCTCTCTTCTCTCTAATTGGTTCTGAAATACAAAACTGAGTTCTTCCTCTTAGTTAGCCACAACCCTGTGCTTAAATAGCATTTTGGCCTTCCATATTCCTGGCAATGGCGCTTTACCTCTTACCTCTGGGCTTTGATACTTGGCCCTCTGCCTCCTGCCCAGCACTTAGCCTGGCACAAATTCTGACACTTCACACGTTGTCAGCTCTTATTACTGGCACTGCACAGAGTTAAACTGGCTCCAGCAACTTGTCAGCAAGTGTCCACAAATGCGTGTCCACAAATGGACAGATGCTGTTATGCTGACCCCAGTTCTTAGAGTACTGGGAATTCTAGAAGCACACCACCCTCCAAGGTTGTTTCATATGGAAGGAGGAAACTGGAGACGTCCAGTGATTCCAGATGGCCTGCTTGGGTGGGGAGTGCCCTGTGCCACCCAGGGATTTTTTGAAACAAACAAAAAGAAAAGTGATTTCTGAATGGATAGGGTAATTTGTGAGTTCAGACATGTCACACCAAAAATTGGGTGAAATCATACCAAAGTCATATTCAGTCTACATCTTGTTTCAAAATGGTGCCCAGAGTCCAAATGGTGACAAAGTCTACTGCCTTCACCTTGTGAGCCCTCATGTCAAATTTGATAACAGTATCTCAAGAAGCAGATGAACTTAAGCTATAAAATGGGTGAAGTCATGTTTTGGTCCACTATCTTGATGCAGTGTCCAAACAGTAATAAAGCTTTGGAAGTTTCTGCCAAGTTTTGGGACAATATCTCAAGAGGCGGATGAACCTATTGCCAAAAAATGGGTGAATGCTAAATTCACATTTTGGTCTGCCATTGTGAATCAAAATGGTGTCTGCATCCAAATGCCAATGACGACCACTGCTCCCACCTCAGGAATGCTTGGGCCAAGTTTGGCAATGATATCCTAAGAGGTACCTGAATGCATAGCAAACAAATGGAGAAACAGACAAACCACTTTCCAAAATACAGTATATTGTAGATTCATCCTGATTAGTTTGCAGGGAGACTAGATGAGTTTTCACCAAAGCTTAGCAAGGTTAAGCATGAAAATGTAAGATGAGGGATACCTGGCCACAAATAGAAGCAATGTTTTCTCCTCTTCCCCCAGCAAATGGGATCAAAACCCCCCATTTATAAAAACACTGGCATCTGGGCTTACTCTTGTGGTGTGGAAAAGAGGCTGAGGCCACAAAGTTCCTTTTCTCCTTAGCAGAACCAGACCCTGATTCTACCAGGATTCAAGACTAGAGATTTGGCGTACCTTTTCCCTTGCTGATAAGGAGACAATTTCCTCAGATTTTAAGGGAGGCTGGGTTTCTTCCTCCCAGGGCGTTGTGTTCTGCCACAAAGTGTGGGCTGGGGCAGCCAAGAGAAAGAAATAACTAGATAAGGAGGAAATGCAGTAAGGGAAATTTGACAGCTGTTATCTTGCCATTATTGGCCATCAGCTTCTGCAGGTGCTCACTCTGGCCTAACTGCAAAGTGGATCACGTCTCTGCTTCCTAATGGGAGCATCTGATTAAGCAGCCTAATAGCATTTAGGAAGTAATTATGGGTGGGGAGAATTGCAGGGAGAAGGGATGCATTTTAAAAATGATGTCTTTCATAATATTAGAACCAATAGCTTCCTGTAGAGCCTCCTGTGCTTTTAACGTGGCTGTATCACAGCAGCGTGAAATTTGACAAGTGTAACTTTTCTATTTTTTTCTAATTTATATTTAATTCTTCAGTTATAGCCGAAATAGATATAAAAAACCAACAAAAGAAAAAGAAAGTGAGAAAACAATATTAACCACAGCAAGTTGGTGTATAGAGCCATCACAAGAAAAATATGGTTCAGCAGTCAGATGAAAATGCCATTCCACCCTGCTCCATTGGATGATGGCGGGTGGAAGTCGGGCTCAATAGTTTGTGTGTATACAGTAAAAGGACACCATGTTCATAAAGGTTTGTGGTGTATTTTCCAGTGGGTGTTCTTGTTGCAAGGCTGTTAGTTTGTCCATACGGATAGAGTTGCACATCTGTGACAGCCAAGCTTCAAAGAGAGTAACATTAAGACAAAATGCAGTGCTTTAAGAACGCACTCACAACTGTGCTTTAAATCTAGTCCCTGTCCCCATCAAATCAGAAGCACAGTTGGTGGTGACCCAAGAGGGAGGCTCTTCTGTGTCTTCTCTTATATTGTGGAATTTCCCCCCAAGAGAGGTTAGATTGGCTCCTTCTTTGTTATCCTATATCTGGCAGGCTGAGACCTTTCTATTCTGGCAGGATTATGGAAAAGAAGGCGGTGCTGACCAGCGGGTTGCCATCAGGGCATTAATGGGCTATTAAGGGCTGGTTCTAATTTTTCTTTTGGTATATTTCAACTATTGTTTTTATTGCTTTGTACTTTACAATTATGTTTTTAAATGTTGGAAGCCGCCTTGAATCTCAGCTTGGGAGAAAGCTGGAATATAAATACACATAGCTGTCAACATACAGATTTGAAAATATGGGACCAGCAGCCAAAATAAGGGACCTGCAGCCTCACCTGTTCCAGGCACTCCAATCTTCCTGTCCTCCTGCAGTCTGGTCAAACTCATGCTGGTAGCTTCGAGAACACTGCCCAACCAACTTTGTAACCAGAGGTTCAACTGAATAGAATCTGAATCACATGCACCACAAGGCCTATGCAGCCTCAACTTAAGATGGCTCCCCGGCCTGGCTTTGCACAGCAAAGTTTGCAGCAGCACGTGCAACAAAATGCCATCCAGCATTCAAAAAACCCCTCAGCTTGCATTAACTAGCCACACACACACAGCCTCCCCCCTCACCACGAGATCGCCAGTCACCCACCATTTTAGTCAACCAGCTCCTTTCTTTTCCCCCATAAGTCAATCGAAGGAGCCTCCAAAACTAGTTCAAAAGCCCCCCTCCCACGAGATCTCCTTTCCTTTCCCCCCACCATGTGCTCCTGCTCCAGACAGACCTTTTCGCCGGCAAAGGTGAGTGGGCCGTCGATGACGTATCCATCCGACTCCGATCCGAGCACTCAGCACAGGTATGTTCAACTTCTGAGCCCCTCTGAGCCAAAGGCAGAAAGCCCAGCCAGCAGCCAAACGAAGCCTCACGGAAAACCACCGTCACCTCTCCGCTGGGAAGCGCTGAGCAAAGGTGAGTCCCCAGGCAACACAGCCGATTTGATCAGCACAAGGCATGCAAGCTCCCAGTCGTTCTTAGACTTCTTATTGGGTGAGCAACACAGCCAAACAACACAGTTGGAGCCTCCCTCCTCCCTGGCTGGCAGGGAAAGAGGGAGAGGAGCTGCTTCCTTTGAAATTTAAGGGACATCATTTAAGGGACATCCATCAATAAGGGACAGCAGCGGGACATGGCGCTGGAATAAGGGACTGTCCCTCCAAATAAGGGACGCTTGACAGCTATGTAAATACATTTATTAACAGCAACAACTACCTTTCTAAACACCAGCTGCTAGAGAGTCATGTGGATCACCAAAGGGAGGGGTTTTTGGAGGGGGGACCCTCATTCCCTCATGCTTTTCACAGAGGGTTCTTCTAGCATTCATCCTGATTTGTTTGCAGGGAGATTAGATGATGCATTCAATTTGATTGGTTTGCGGAAGGGTCAGATGACTTTACTTTCCCCTTCCCTTTCCTTATCTCAAAAAGGTTTGATTTTTTTTGGGGGGGGGAGACAAACTAGGTTTGTCATGCAAGACTTCCCCAATCAATGACAATTGTGTGACCTGAAATGCCCTTGTATGTGGCAGCATCGATGTAGCCAGGGGGGCTGGGGGGCAGCTGCTTCCCATCAAGTAAATCAATAAAAATAGTTAACTAACAGAGGCTCTGCCCCCCACAACATAAATTCTGGCTAGGCCCATGTGTGGCAGACTAGAAGCAGCCAGGGACGGAGATGCAAGACAGGCAGGGGAACCAAACGGCAAAGATGGAATAAAAACCTGATAAAATCAGATGAATGGAGAGGGAGCTTTTCTTTGGAGGCCTTTGGGACAACTGAATCTTCAACAGCCTGTCTTTCAGCTATGCTGAGAGAGGAGAGCCATCTGTATTTTAAAATGTATAATTCCTCACCAGCTTTAGGACATTAGGAAGCTTTGCTTGCTCAGTCCACTCCAGAGAACTGAGCCCACCACCAATTTTCAGCTCAGTGTTATTATGCACCTAAAAGCCAGAAGGATATTTATGTCTCCCTCTATTATACATGAGTCAGGGGGCTTCCCAGGCATTTTCATCTCATCTGCCCTATAATATGTTTTATGGTGTTATATTGTTTGTTACCATTGTTATTATTAAAGTATTCCATATTGATTTACTGTTGTATGTTGGGGGGGGGTCAGTTGGGATGCTGCCCCAAGTCTCTTCTAATTCTTGGGGTTTTAGACCCATGAGAGTTAGAGTCTCATAAAGGATTCTATTGCTGAGCTTGTCAGACAAGTTTATTCATAAGACAGTGACCTGAGTTGGCCACTTAGGTGTCTTCCTCAGGACCCCAAAGAAGGAGCCATGCTGCAGGAGGTACAACTATGGGATGAGGCCCTCCAGGCTAAGGGGTGGGCTTTCCTCCAGCCCCTTCACCTAGCTGCAAGGCAGGAGAACAAAAGCCAGAGCTGTGTGTGAGAGAGAGCTGAAAAGCAGAATGGAAAGCTAGAGACACAGAGACCTGCTTGCTCTGCGCTAGATCCAAACTTGTGATGAATGAAGGAGGAAGATCTGTTGGGGCGTTAATGCTGTGAGCACCTGCATCTTATGTTCAGGCTGTGCATAAGTAAAACTATCTATTCTAAAGGCACCACAGTCTCTGCTGAGCATCATTCCAAGAAAAGTGAACTCTGGGAAAGCCTAGAACCACTGACGTTTCTCACCACTTGGAGAGAGAGAGAGAGAGAGAGAGAGAGAGCGTAATCCAGCCCAGACTTGTAAGAAAAGGCATCCCTCCAAAATGATGAAGACAAAGGCCTGCAATCTTGGTGACTTTCAGTTGCATAGCAAATGAAGAGATACCACATATTAACATATTAAGTGTCAGAGGAAGCTTGTCTTCCCAAGCTAGTTGCCATAATCTATTGTACCAGTGTCGCCAGAATAAACACTGTTGCCCCTTTCCAATTTTTAGTGATTTCAATATGTGCAGCCACAAGGCATTTGGTGCCCAAAGCTTTTATGTATCTAGTCATTCCAGCCTCCTCTTTAAATAGACAAGAGGGCCAGGGCTGGATCTGGAATGATAGGTTGTTTTATGAGCAGATCTGGATTCTTCTGCAGAAAAAGTGAAAGAACAAAAGTTTGTGTTTCCAGGAAACAACAGCTAATGTGGATGCTACCCCAGAAAGAAATATGGTAATAGAATTGTAGTTGGAGGGGATTCCCAAGGGTCATCTAGTCCAACCCCTTGCAAAGCCAGGAAGGTTTTTAGGTGGTGGAGGAGGAGAGACACTAGATTTTAGGTTTAGTTTGATGAATCCAGCATGGCAGAATGCACCCAGAACAAAACACTCAAACAGGGAAGAGATAAATCAATAAAAAGCACAGCAGCAGGTGCTTAGGACTAGAAAAATCTGGGAAAGCAGCGGGTGACTTTCTCTAGGGTGCAACAGTTTCTGAGTGGCTCCATCCTTCTCAGTGCAGACAGTAAATGCAAACCTATCAACCATTCATATTGTTATGTACTGAGTTGAATAGGATCCAAACTGCAGCAGTCTGATTGGTCCTAGAACAATAGGATTCAGAATGCAGCACTCTGACTGGTCCAAGAACAATGCAGCAGTATGATTGGTTGGCAGGAACCACCCAATCATGCTCCAGATATAAGTGAATCCACAACCTGATTGGCTTACAGTAGAATTCCAGAATTAACCAATCATGTGCAGCCCATTGTGTAAATAATGTATATAAAGCAGATACTTTGAGGGGACTTCCATTCATTCCTCCTCACCACTATGAGCTGAATAAAGAGCATGAAATCACTTTGCGACTCTGAGTATATTTCACATATCATACTTCAGGGCAGGAGCTGGGAACACACATTAGGAAAATCTCCCCCTCCCCCTCCTCAGGAGAATCTTGCTGCATGATAAAGCTAAAATATATAAGAATTTCTCAAATCATGATACACTGGGCGAGAGATTTTGGGTATATTATACAAGTTACAGCATGCGCGAAGTTACGGAATTGGGATTTAAAATTCACAGCATGTTACACGTTGAAAGAAAACTATATGAAAATGATGTGATGTTGGTATTTAACTCCAAGCAAATTAGCAAAAATGTATAAAACAGGGTCAAATGTATGCTGGAAATGTAAGGAAAAAGAAGGAACCTTTTATCATATGTGGTGGAAATGTAAGGTAGTAAAAGAATTTTGGGAAATGATATATAATGAGTTGGGGGGAAAATGTTTAAAATAACCTTTTCTAACCCCCCCCCCCGAAGCCTTCCTTTTAGGAATTCTAGGTGCCGAAATCCCAAGGGAGCAGAAAAGACTATTTATGTATGCGACCACAGCTGTGCGGATGTTACTGGCCCAGAGATGGAAAGAAGATAAAGTCCCAACCAGAGAAGAATGGCAGATCAAGTTGATGGATTATGCTAAAATGACTGGAAGAATCAGAAATCAGGAAGAACAAAGTTTTAATAAGGAATGGGGAAAAATTATAACTTAAAACCATTGTAAACAGTTAAAATCGTTAGTAGGATTGGAATAACACTTGTAGTTTAATGGTGAATTTTGGATACAATGGAGATGTAAAGGATTTGGATTATTATAAAAGATGCAGGAGGAAATTATTAACAATAGGACCCACAAAGGGGAAAAGGAAGTTCAAGGCATTCTCTGGAATCTTGTTTCTATGTTGTATGTTGGATATATGACTGTAAAATGTTAATCTGAAAACCATATATATATATATCCATCCCCGGCAAGAAAAGAAAATTATTGGAAAAGTTCTCAGAAAATTGTGGGAAATTCTCCAGCTGGACCAGCAGGTGGCAGCCCGAAGTCTCTGGTCAGCTCAGCCCTGGGAAGATTCTCTAGGGCAGTGTTTCCCAAACGTTTTTGGGCAACGGCACACCTGTGTACTAAAAAAAAATCTCGCGGCACACCACCATTAAAGCCCCGCCCCGTGACGTCAGCGCGCAGCGTCACGCCGGGAGGGACGCACAAAAGTGAACGTTTTTTCCCTCGGCAGCTCCTCTCAGCTGCGCTCAATCCGCCTCCGCGCAGGCTGAGGGAGGGAGGGAGGGGCGCGTGTGACCCGTCTCTGCTGGGAGACCAAACCCAGCGAGACAGAGTCGCGCGGAGGCGCCCAGGCAGCGCTGCCGGCTGCGAGGAGGAGCGCCAGGCAGCAGCAGGAGGCGCGGCCTCTCCTCGCCGCCCCCGCCCCGCCTCTCGCCGCCCGACTCGCCCGCCTCCCTCCAGGCATCTCGCGGCACACCAGCCGGTGTCTCACGGCACACTCGTGTGCCGGGGAACACCGGTTGGGAAACACTGCTCTAGGGAATCTGGAAAGCGCTCTTATTTGGAAATAATCAAGAGAGCAGGCCTTATGTAATTTGTTAATGCAGAAAGATGCATTGCACTGTTACGGCCCTCCAAATTCCAGTCGCTCACGTGCAAGAATGCTGGATCATGGAACAAGTGAGATCATATCTGTACTTACAGAAATGGATGTTTAAAATGCTGAAAACGAACGTTGGAATCACACAAGGCTGTGAGGTAGAGGGAATCAATGCTGACTCAGCTTTGCTGCCTGGTCTTTCACCAGCCAGCTCTGCAGAGCCTTTAATACCACAGTAGAAGTGGAAAGGAGCTGGAGTTACTTAATTAGATTGCATTAATTAGATTCTAGTTTCTGGAAAAGCTAACCTGGAGTCAAAGCAATAAATGAAATGTGTGTGTGTGTGTGTGTGTAGACGGACCAGAGGGACCTTCAACAAAAGGTTGCAGTGTGGAATGGTCACAATCCTCCTCCAGGAAACTCCATTCCATTCCTTCTTCCTCCGTCAACATTCGGTGGCCGCTAAGCCTGTTCAGTCCACATTTGGCTGCATTTGGCAGGTTTCCCCCTCCCACGTGAGGGTTTCCTCTCCTAAAGAGTTCTTGTAGTTCTGCAAATCATGAGATTTCCCAAAACTGCTGTTGCCGCTCTCCTTTTACTTTGGCTGAATGAAAGCAACAGAGCTGACCACATGAAGATTAGAATGATTAGTATTTATGATGGAGAGATAGATAATCAATAACATGATAACCAAATGCTAAGACGCTTCTGAACCCGTTGCAGAGAGCAGCAGCAATGAGAGCTGAAATGTAACAGAGAGTGCATTACTGCATTTGCAAAGCGGGCATAATCTTAGTCATTTGCCCAAGGGCGTCAGATGTGAGGAACATGGTCCTACAGGCCTTCACTCGGCACCCGCAAAGCCCTTAAACCTCCCCACTCATTGCCTCCTAGCTCATAAGGTTGTGAGGGTGGCTACCTTCTGCCTCCTTGGAAATGGAAGAAGTTGGAAGAGGGGCCTCTTTCCCACTTCCTCTTTCAGCTCCATGTGCTTTTCAAGGCTCAGGTTCATTCTGTTGGATCTAACATGTACTCAGATTTCTTGGGAAAGGGAAATGTGTATGCATGTATTCTCTCCTTTTCCAGGCTGGGGGCTGATCCAGGGAGGAAAAGAGAAGTCACCGGAAGGGATGGCACCCAACATCTTCACTCAAATATCCTAATGTGCCCACAAGCCTAAGATGGTTGGCAACCCATGCACTATATAATGGAGGCACCGTAGCAGTGGGCCAAAGGCAGGGAGGCCAACAGTAGGTTGTGCCAGAGTCAGTGACTGGTCGTGCTGGAGCCAAAGACAGGCAGAGCCGACCATTCTAGGTTTGTCCCCATCTTCTTCCATGCTGAGTTCTATTGGGGCAACGCCAAGACTAAGGAGAAGGAGGCTGAGAGGCAGGGCTGCCCCCTGAATTGGTGGTAGGTAAGAAGGCAGGCAGGCGGGGGCTGGTGAAAGCAGACAAAACTTGTGCGGGGCAGGGATCAGCCCATTTGGCTTAATAGACAGCCAGGTGTACAGAGGGCCAATCTGACAAATCTACCCAGGAGACAACTCACAATCCCCAAAAAGTTGTGAATCCTTCCCAGCACTTCTGGGACCCAAAGGTGGCAAGTTAAGAGTTGGCAGCCTTTGCTTGAAGTGCTGGTGCCTTCCCATTCTGCCCCCATCTCTGTGCCCCACTGCACTTTTTCAGCACAGCCCCAAATTGCAGATCAAATGTCCGCTTTGCTCCTGAATAAGTCATGTCTGAATCTCAAAACTGACATGATTTCTGCTTCCTTTCATCCATCGACTTCTGGCAAGCACTTATCCAGAGTGTCTTGCGGTGTTCTGTATTGCGATGGGCAGCCCCGAGTCCACCTTTTAAAATGCTCTATGTGCTAATGCAGAGGTGTGTTCAATGTGATTTGCTTCCAGGTCACTTCCCTACATCTTCCAAAGTGGCTTATCTGGAAGATTCTAAAGTTAAGGCAATCACATTGTGTAGAACAGTGGCTCCCTACTGGTGATCCACAGACTCCAGGGGGTCCACATAACCCCCCCAGGGGGTCTGTGGCACCCTTCACAGAACAAAAGCTACCACAGAGACATCACAGTTTTCAAAAGTAGGGAGTCCTTGGCTTGGCTTTGGAAAAACAGGGGAGCTGCATTACTTAGCTAATTGGGAATCACTGTGTAGAACATTCAATTGCAGCTTGTCAATAATAATAATAATAATAATAATAATAATAATAATAATAATAATAATAATAATAATAATTTATTACTTATACCCTGCCCGGGCCTCTCTAGCCACTCTGGGCAGCTTCCAACAGGATATTAAAAACACAATAAAAGATCACTTACCAGCCTCCCCATTTGACTTGTGTTTATATTATTTGTCCATTCAAATTCATTAACTCGGGTTTGCACATCAGAAGGAGAGGCTAGCACTCAATAGCACCTGGTTTATGGAATGTCAGGTGACTTTTTATCTTTCTCTTTGCGAAGAGCAGCTCCTTTCCTGCATCCCAACAAGGCAGAGGGGCTGCGAAGGACAATGTGGCCGGTGGCTATGAACATTGAAATAACCTGCATCATAATTCCCTTCCTGTCACAACTTATTACAGCCCCACAAACAAGCAACATTTGCCATTTACAATGGAGGCAGATTATGTCTCCATTCTCAGATGCTGTAATGACTCAGGAATTAAACTCCATCATTATCCTAAACTATTTCTCTTTTCCTTTCCTTGTTTTGTTTTTTCTTCTTTCAAGTTGCTGATTTGAAACTTTTCCTCTCCCTTTTTGCCTGCAGGGCACTTAGATAATGTCATCACAAATTACTGTTTTCCACACAGCTCAGACAATAAGACCAGAGGCATTGAAGGAGCATAAATGGGGAAAACAAGATCAGAAGATCAAGGAAGCCACTTTCCTTGACTTGTAAATAACAAATGTTCATAATAATGTCATGGGGAAGGCAAAGCAACTATAAACATTTAGGCCATTCAAGGATCTTTTACAAGTGCTGTTTAAACACATCTCAGAAGAAAATCATGTATGCAACAATGGCAGTGAGAATGCTGCTAGCCCAGAGATGGAAAGAAGGAGAGGTACCAACAAAAGAAGAATGGCAGATGAAACTGGTGGAGTAGCAGAGATGACAAAACTGACGGGGAAGATCCAAAACCAGGAAGATTGAGTATTTTCTAAAGACTGGAGCAAATTTGTAATTTATTTAAAAGACCTCTGTAAAAAGTTAAAATCTTTCGGAGGAATGCAGTGGCACTTGTAATGTGGAATTATTTATGCTAATTATGGTTATATAATAGATGGATAATGGTAAAAGATGTAGCAAATTTAAACTCAAACATGGAACCTGTGGAGGAAGGAAAGGAGGTCCGAAGGTTCAAAAGAACCTTGTATTTTAATGTCTGAAATGGTAATGAAATAAAATTATCAAAAACCTTATACAAAATGATAAAAAAGGAAATCATAATGGAAATCCTTACCTTTAAATAAGAGAACATATAATCTATTCAATGTGCTTGCACTGGCAATAAAAACATCTGACAGTTCTGCTATCAGCAGACATAGGTATGGATATTCCCTCCATTCATACGTCCAGGCACTCGCGGAGGAACAGGGGTGCGTGGGGAGCGCACTGCCCCGGCAGGCATGCCCACAGAATGTGCGCCACGCCACGCCTGCTCTCTGCCCGCCCCCCCGACGGAGCTTGAAGTTCCGCCCCTGTGTCCAGGAAGAGAATTCCTTAATCCTAACCCTAACCTAAACCCAAACCCTAACCCTAACCTTAATCCTAATATTAACCCTAACTCTATCACTAAACTTAACCTTAAACTCAAAACTTTCCCTATCCCTATCTCTAACCCTAACCTTAACCTAAAAACTAACCCTAGCCTGTAACCTAACCCTAACCCTCACCCTAACCCTGACCCTAACCCTAACCTCAACTTCATCCCTAGCCCTAGCCCTAACCCTAACCCTCACCCTCACCCTCACCCTCACCCTAACCCTAACCCTAACCCTAACCCTAACCCTAACCCTAACCCTAACCCTAACCTCAACTTCACCCCTAGCCCTAACCCTAGCCCTAACCCTAACCTCAACCCTAACTCTACCCTAACGCTAACCTTTACCATAACCTCAACCCGAACCCTATCTCTATCCCTAACCCTGAACTCAACACCAAGCCTGACCCTAACCCTAACCCTAACCCTAACCCTAACCCTAACCCTAACCCTAACCCTAACCTCAACCTCAACCTCAACCTCAACCTCAACCCTAATCCTAATCCGAACACAAACCTCTACCCTAACCCTAACCCTAGCCTAAACCTAAACCCAAACCCAAACCCTAACCTCTACCCTAACCTTTACCTTAACCTTAACTTTAAACCTAACCCTAAACCTAACCATGACCCTAACCACAACCCTAACAGTAAACCTAACCCTAACCCTAACCCTAACCATAACCATAACCATAACCCTAACCCTAACCCTAACCCTAACCCTAACTTTAATTCTAACGCTAGCCTGTACCCTAACGCTAACCCTAACATCTACCCTAAACCTAACCCTAACCTTAAGCCTAGCTCTAACCCTAACCCTAACCTCAACCCTAATCCTAATCCTAACACAAACCTCTACCCTAACCCTAACCCTAGCCTAAACCTAAACCCAAACCCTAACCTCTACCCTAACCTTTACCTTAACCTTAACTTTAAACCTAACCCTAAACCTAACCATGACCCTAACCCTAACCCTAACAGTAAACCTAACCCTAACCTCAAACCTAACCCTAACCCTAACTTTAATTCTAACGCTAGCCTGTACCCTAACCCCAACCCTAACATTAACCCTAACCCTAATCCAAACCTCAACAGCTACCTCTACCCCAACCCTAACCCTAACCCTAACTTTTACCATAAGCTCAACCCTAACCCTATCTCTATCCCTGACCATGACCCTAAACTCAACCCCAAGCCTGACCCTGACCCTAACCCTAACCCTAACCTCAAACCTAACCCTAACCCTAACCCTAATCCTAACCCTAACTTTAATTCTAACGCTAGCCTGTACCATAACGCTAACCCTAACATCTACCCTAAACCTAACGCTAACCTTAAGCCTAGCCCTAGCCCTAACCCCAACCCTAACATTAACCCTAACCCTAATCCAAACCTCAACAGCTACCTCTACCCCAACGCTAACCCTAACCCTAACTTTTACCATAAGCTCAACCCTAACCCTATCTCTATCCCTGACCATGACCCTAAACTCAACCCCAAGCCTGACCCTGACCCTAACCCTAACCCTAAACTCTACCCTAACCCTAACCTCTAACCTAACCCTAACACTAACCCTAAACCTAACCTCAAACATAACTCTACCCTAACCCTAGCCCTAGCCCTAACTCGAACTCTAACCTCAAACCTATCCCTAAACCTAACCTCAAACATAACCCTAACCCTAACTTTAATTCTAACCCTAGCCTGTACCCTAAAGCTAACACTAACCTCTAGTATCTGAAGAAGTGTGCTTGCAAACGAAAGCTCATACCAGGAACTAACTTAGTTGGTCTTTAAGGTGCTACTGGAAGGATTTTTTTTATTTTGACTAACCTCTACCCTAACCCTAACCTCAACCTCACCCCTAGCCCTAACCCTAACCTCTACCCTAACCCTAACCCTAACCTTAACTCTAACCTGAACCCGAACCTCAACCTCACCTCTAGCCCTAGCCCTAGCCTAACCCTAACCCTAACCCTAACCCTAACCCTAACCCTAACCCTAACCTCTACCCTAACCCTAACCCTAACCCTAACCCTAACCTCTACCCTAACCCTAACCCTAACCTTAACTCTAACCTGAACCCGAACCTCAACCTCACCTCTAGCCCTAGCCCTAGCCCTAGCCCTAGCCCTAGCCCTAGCCCTTACCCTAACCCCAACCCTAACCCTAACCCTAACCCTAACCCTAACCCTAACCCTAACTCAAACCTCAAACCTAACCCTAACCCTAAACCTAACAAACCTAACCCTAACCCTTCTATCCTAACCCTAACCTTAAGCCTAGCCCTAACCCTAACCCTAACCCTAACCTTTACCATAAGCTAAACCCTAACCCTATCTCTATCCCTGACCATGACCCTAAACTCAACCCCAAGCCTGACCCTGACCCTAACCCTAAACTCTACCCTCACCCTAACCTCTAACCTCTAACCTAACCCTAACCCTAACCCTAACCCTAACCCTAACCTTGAATCTAACCTGAACCCGAACCTCAACCTCAACCTCACCCCAGCCCTAACCCTAACCCTAGCCCTAGCCCTAGCCCTAACCCTAACCCTAGCCCTAGCCCTAACTCTAACCCTAACCTCAAACCTAACCCTAAACCTAACCTCAAACATAACCCTAACCCTAACTTTAATTCTAACCCTAGCTTGTACCCTAAAGCTAACACTAACCTCTACCGTAACCTTAAGCTTATCCTTAAACCTTACCCTAACCCTAACCTTTACCATAACCTCAACCCTAACCCTATCTCTATCCCTGACCCTGAGCTCAACCCCAAGCCTGACCCTCACCCTAACCCTAACCTCTACCCTAACCCTAACCCTAACTTTTACCCTAACCCTAACCCTAACCCTAACCTCAACCTCAACCCCAAGCGTAACCCTAACCCTAACCTCAACTCTAACCCTAACCTCTACCCTAACCTAAACTCAAACCCAAAACCTAACTCTAACCTCAAACCTAACCCTAACGCTAATCCTAACCCTAAACTCTACCCTAACCCTAACACTAACACTAAGCCCATCCATAACCCTTACCTTTACCATAACCTCAACCCTAACCCTATCTCTATCCCTGACCCTAAACTCAACACCAAGCCTAACCCCAACCCTAACCCTAATCCTAACCCCAACCCCAATCCTAACCCTAACCCTAACTCTAACTCTAACTCTAACTCTAACTCTAACTCTAACCTAACCCTAACCCTAATCTCAAACCTAACCCTAACCCTAACCTTAACCTTAATTCTAACCCTAACCTATACCCTAACGCTAACCTCTACCCTAACCCTAACCCTAACCCTAAACCTAAACCTAAACTTAACCTTAATTTTAACCTTAGCCTATACCGTAACGCTAACCCTAACCTCTACCATAACCCTAACCTCAAGCCTAGCCCTAACCCTAACCCTAACCCTAACATTAACCCTAACCCTAACCCTAACCCTAACCCTAACCCTAATCCTAATCCTAACCCTAATCCTAACCCAAATCCAAACCTCTACCTCTACCTCTACCCTAACCCTAACCCTAAGCCCATCCATAACCCTTACCTTTATCATAACCTCAACCCAAACCCTATCTCTTTCCCTGACCCTGACCCTAAATTCAACCCAAGCCTGACCCTAACCCTAACCCTAACCCTAACCCTAACTCTAACCCCAACCCCAACCCTAACCCTAACCCTAACCCTAACCCTAACCCTAACCCTAACCCAAATCTCTACCCTAACCTAAACCCTAACCTTAACCTTAACCTTAAACCTAACCCTAACCCTAACCCTAACCCTAACCTCTACCCTAACCCTAACCCTAACCCTAACCTTAAACCTAACCCTTACACTAAGCCCATCCATAACCCTTACCTTTACCATAACCTCAACCCTAACCCTATCTCTAGCCCTGACCCTGACCCTAAACTCAACCCCAAGCCTAACCCTAACCCTATCCCTAAACTTAACCTTAACCTCAGACATAACCCTAACCCTAACACTCACCCTAACCTTAACCTAAAACCTAACCCAAACCCAAACCCTAACCCTAACCTCTACCCTAACCTCAACCTCAACCCTAACCATAACCCTAACCCTAACCCTAACCCTAACTCTAACCCCAACCCCAACCCCAACCCTAACCCTAACCCAAATCTCTACCCTAGCCTAAACCCTAACCCTAACCCTAACCTTAACCTTGAACCTTGAACCTTTAACCTAACCCTAACCCTAACCCTAACCCTAACCCTAACCCTAACCCTAACCCTCTACCCTAACCCTAACCCTAACCCTAACCCTAACCTTAACCTTAACCTTAAACCTAACCCTAACCCTAAGCCCATCCATAACCCTTACCTTTACCATAACCTCAACCCTAACTCTATCTCTATCCCTGACCCTGACCGTAAACTCAACCCCAAGCCTGACCCTAACCCTAACCCTAACCCTAACACTCACCCTAACCTTAACCTAAAACCTAACCCAAACCCTAACCCTAACCTCTACACTAACCTCAACCTCAACCCTAGCCCTAACCCTAACCTCAAATCGAACCCGAACCCCAACCCTAACATTAACCCAAACCCTAACTCTAACCCGAACCCTAACATTAACCCAAACCCTAACTCTAACCCGAACCCGAACCTCAACCTAAACCTCATCCCTAGCTCTAACCCTAACTCTAACCTCAACCCTAACTCTAACCCTAACTCTAACTCTAACTCTAACTCTAACCCTAACTCTAACGCTAACCATAGGCTCAACCTTAACACTAACCATAATCTCAACCCTAACCCTAACTCTAACGCTAAACTTAATGCCAGCCCTAACCCTAATTGTAACTTCAGCCCTAATACTCACACTAACCTTAACCCTAACCCTAACCCTAAGATCAACCCAAACACTAACTGTAACCTCAACCCTAACCCCAAACCTAACCCTAACCTCAACCCTAACCATATCCCTAACCCTAACTCTAACCCTAAACTCAACACCAACCCTAACCCTAACCCAGGGGTGCCCAAACTTTTTTCAAAGAGGGCTAGATTTGATGAATTGAACATACGTAAGGGCTGACCAAAGTTGTTGTTTTTTAGGATTGAAGTTGTTGGGTTTTTAAAATAATTTTACCCCAAAGTTTTTGAGCTTTTTTAAGGATTTTACCTCAGGACATATACTGCCACGGGGGCCGGTTTAAATCGGCGGGTGGGCCGGATTCCAGTCCTTTTATTGTTGAGATGGAAGTGGCCACCCAACACTCCATAGGGCTTGCTAATTTGATTAAAGACTTTCCTCCCATAGCCTTAGCACTGACTGGGAAACGGGGTCTTGGCCCTTGCTAAGAGAATCAGGCAATACAAACCTGTCTGTGAGATGTTGAGCACACACTAATCGCCGCAGATGTTCTACCTGCAGGGCTGGTATCTCAGAACAATGCTGTGCAGGTTGTGTGTGTGTGTGTGTGTGTGTGTGTGTGTGTGTGTGTGTTTGGAGGGGGGATTATGAGTTTGTAGTTTGCTGGAGAGAAAGGAAAGGAAGATGGAGAGAAGAGAGCTGTGTTTCTTGCAATAATTGGCTGAAAGTGGGTAAGGAAAGAGTTGTGCCATGTGCTCCCCCAGGATCAGCTGCAGGCAAGCCTGCTGTTTGCTTCCCTTAATGCTCCATTTGCATGTTTGTAAATAAAGCAAATATGACGAAGACACTGTAAGTCTCTGATGCTCCCATCCAGAGAAAACGAAACACTTTAGTGCTGTCCCTGGAATTTCCCTTTGCTTAAGGAAACAGGGAGAACATAATAAGACAAAGAAAGCCAATGCTTTTATTACACCAAAGTAAATAAAGACAGTTTCAGGGTGCTACCACATTGTAACCTAAAAATGGCTACTTAGATATCAGTCCCATTTAATTCAGTGCTAAGTGAGGTTAGAATTGCAACCACTCTCAGTACCTTGATTTCATATTTCTGTATAAACTTGTCATCCTAAAGGGTTAGGGGTAAGGTTAGGGTTAGGGTTGGGGTTAGGGTTAGGGTTAGGGTAGAGGTTAGGGTTAGTGTTAGGGTTAGGGTTAGGGTAGAGGTAGAGGTTGAGGTTTGGATTAGGGTTAGGGTTAGGGTAGAGGTTCGGGTTCGGGTTCGGGTTCAGGTTCGGGTTACGGTTAGGATTGGGGTTAGGGTTAGGGTTAGGGTTAGGGTTAGGGTAGAGGTAGAGGTGTTACGATATAGAAGCAATGCAGCTGCGAGCTGCTGGTAGCTTGAAAACACCACATGATGGAATGTTGGGACTATTCCGTGGGAAACAGAGGGTTAGGGTTAGGGTTAGGGCTAGGGCTAGGGTTAGGGTTAGGGTTAGGGCTAGGGCTGGGGTGAGGTTGAGGTTCGGGTTCAGGTTCAGGTTAGATTCAAGGTTAGAGTTAGGGTTAGGGTTAGGGTTAGGGTTAGAGGTTAGAGGTTAGGGTTAGGGTAGAGTTTAGGGTTAGGGTCAGGGTCAGGCTTGGGGTTGAGTTTAGGGTCATGGTCAGGGATAGAGATAGGGTCAGGGTTGATCTTATGGTAAAGGTTAGGGTTAGGGTTAGGGTTAGGGCTAGGGCTAGGCTTAAGGTTAGGGTTAGGATAGAAGGGTTAGGGTTAGGTTTGAGGTTAGGTTTAGGGTTAGGGTTAGGTTTGAGGTTAGAGTTAGGGTTAGGGTTGGGGTTGGGGTTGGGGTTGGGGTTAGGGTAAGGGCTAGGGCTAGGGCTAGGGCTAGGGCTAGAGGTGAGGTTGAGGTTCGGGTTCAGGTTAGAGTTAAGGTTAGGGTTAGGGTTAGGGTTAGGGTTAGGGTTAGGGTAGAGGTTAGGGTTAGCGTTAAGGTTAGGGTTAGGGTTAGGGTAGAGGTTAGGGTTAGGTTAGAGGTTAGAGGTTAGAGGTTAGAGGTTAGAGGTTAGAGGTTAGGGTTAGGGTTAGGGTGAGGGTGAGGGTTAGGGTTACGTTTAGATTTAGGGTTAGGGTTAGTGTAGAGGTTAGGGTTAGGGTTAGGGTTAGGGTGAGGGTCAGACTTGGGGTTGAGCTCAGGGTCAGGGATAGAGATAGGGTTAGGGTTGAGGTTATGGTAAAGGTTAGGGTTAGGGTTAGGTTTAAGGATAAGCTTAAGGTTACGGTAGAGGTTTAGGGTATAGGTTAGGGTTAGAATTAATGTTAAGGTTAGGGTTAGGGTTAGGTTTGAGATTAGGTTTAGGGTTAGGGTTAGGGTTAGGGTTAGGTTAGAGTTAGAGTTTTAGAGTTAGAGTTAGAGTTAGAGTTAGAGTTAGACTTAGGGTTAGGATTGGGATTGGGGTTGGGGTTAGGATTAGGGTTAGGGTTGGGGTCAGGCTTGGTGTTGAGTTTAGGGTCAGGGATAGAGATAGGGTTAGGGTTGAGGTTATGGTAAAGGTAAGGGTTATGGATGGGCTTAGTGTTAGTGTTAGTGTTAGTGTTAGAGTTAGGGTAGAGTTTAGGGTTAGGGTTAGCGTTAGGGTTAGGTTTGAGGTTAGAGTTAGGTTTGAGGTTAGAGTTAGGTTTTGGGTTTGAGTTTAGGTTAGGGTAGAGGTTAGGGTTAGGGTTGAGGTTAGGGTTAGGGTTAGGGTTAGGGTTAGGGTTAGGGTTAGGGTTAGGGTTAGGGTTAGGGTTGGGGTTGGGGTTGAGGTTGAGGTTAGGGTTAGGGTAAAAGTTAGGGTTAGGGTTGGGGTCGACGTTTGGATTAGGGTAGGGTTAGAGTTAATGTTAGGGTTATATTTGAGGTTAGGTTTGAGGTTGAGGTTTGGTTTAGGGCAGGGTTAGGGTTGTGGTTAGGTTTAGGGTTGAAGTTGAGGTTTGGATTAGGGTAGGGTTATAATTAATGTTAGGGTTAGGGTTGGTGTTGAGTTTAGGGTTAGGGTTAGGATTAGGATTAGGATTAGGGTCAGGGTAGGGTTAGGGTTAGGGTTGAGTTTCGGGTTGCGGTTCGGGTTCAGGTTGTGGTTTGGATTAGTGTTGAGGTTGAGGTTTGAGTTAGGTTTAGGGTTAGAGGGTTAGGGTTAGGGTCAGAAGTCAGGGTAGGGTTAGGTTTGAGGTTGAGGTTAGAGTTAGGGTTAGGGTTGAACTTTGAGTTAGGGTTAGGGGTAAGGTTTGAATTAGGCTTCAGGTTAGGGTAAGGTTTAGGGTTGAGGTTAGGGTAAGTATTATGGTTAGGCTTAGGCTTAGGTTTCGGTTTGGCATTTAGTTTAGAGTTAGGGTTGAGGTTAGGGTTAGGGTTAGGGTGGGGGTTGGCTTTAGGGTTAAGGTTGAGGTTCACTTCAACAAATCGGGCCCTCTTTGAAAAAAGTTTGGGCACCCCTGATATAGGGTAACAAAAGGAGTTTCTGTGCGAAAGCTGGGCCTAAATCCCAAATGAAATTGGTCTAGAAAATCAGTTTCCTCCAAGAGTGCCTGAATCTGGTCTGCGACCACCCACTGAAGAACCTTACTCAAGAAGAGGCTCATGAAGATGCAGTGTAACGCTCTCCATTCATAAGCCTTTTTTGCTACCTTCACTGCCATTGTTGTTGTTGTTGTTGTTTAGTCGTTTAGTCGTGTCTGACTCTACGTGACCCCATGGACCAGAGCATGCCAGGCACTCCTGTCTTCCATGGCCTCCTGCAGTTTGGTCAAACTCATGCTGGTAGCTTCAAGAAGACTGTCCAACCATTTTGTCCTCTGCCGTCCCCTTCTCCTTGTACCCTCCATCTTTCCCAACATCAGGGTCTTTTCCAGGGAGTCTTCTCTTCTCATGAGGTGGCCAAAGTCTTGGAGCCTCAGCTTCAGGATCTATCCTTCGAGTGAGCACTCAGGGCTGATTTCCTTCAGAATGGAGAGGTTTGATCTTCTTTCAGTCCATGGGACTCTTAAGAATCTCCTCCAGCACCAGAATTCAAAAGCATCAATTCTTTGGCGATCAGCCTTCTTTATGGTCCAGCTCTCACTTCCATACATCACTACTGGGAAAACCATAGCTTTAGCTATACAGTCCTTTGTTGGCAAGGTGATGTCTCTGCTTTTTAAGATGCTGTCTAGGTTTGCCATCGCCTTTCTCCCAAGGAGCAGGCGTCTTTTAATTTCATGACTGCTGCCATCATCTGCAGTGATCATGGAGCCCAAGAAAGTAAAATCTCTCACTGCCTCCATTTCTTCCTCTTCTTTCTATTTGCCAGGAGGTGATGGGACCAGTGGCTATGATCTTCGTTTTTCACTGCCATTTAGTAGGTTCAATGATAAGCCCTCACCAGTGGTTGATTATATGTGAGTGGAGTTTTCCTCCACTCGTGTTTGAGCTGTGTCCCAGCTTGTTTCCTTGTCCTAAAGTTCTGAAGTAAACCAATAGGGGTGGGCATTGATCTTTCAATTTGTAGTGGCATCCAGTGTGAGACCAAAATCTGGCGCGCACATCTATTCACTACTATGTCATGGTTGTGATGCCCAGCAGGGCCCCTACGCTCAGTGCCCAGAGCAGTGGGACCAGTTGTGCTGCCTTAAATCCATCTCTGATACCAAGGAGCCAAGCAGGCTCCACAAAATAGGAGAGGGTGCTTAGGGGCAATTGTGTTAACGACCCAAGCCATTCAGATGTTCCACAAGTCAGCCCGGGCTTTGACAGGAGTACCAGTCATAGCCACGAAATCACCCAGAGCCAAGTCAAAACCCTTTGGACCCATCAGCCTCAGAGGACGGACCGTCCTCATAGGTCCCCCACCTCTGCTGAAGGGAAAAGATGCTGAAAGCTGCATCTCAACAGAAAGTGACCTGACCATGACAAGGGACTGATGTCAATATCCCCCACTTTCAGATCACCCTCAGGCAGCTTCAGCTTAGAAAACTGGACATTTTTGCCTCTGGTACTTTTTACGATGCAGGCAGAAAACTAAAGAGAAAGAATGACAAAGCTGCGGAATGCATTTCAGTGGCCAGGAACAACTCCATAAGCCTGGAATACAATGATCTGTCATGCACAGTTTTCCCACTCCAGTCTTTAGTTAACAGGTTGATGACTTGTAGCAGTCTACCTTGTTGTAAGGATGACAAGGTAATGTTTTGTGACATCATTCTGTGGCCTGATCACTGCACTGCCTGCAGAGTAAAACATGCAGTGGAAACAACTAGAACCTCAGAACAGTGGCAAGCGTAACAAACTGCCATCTTCAGTCAGCAAATATTGGAGAATCTGTCTATTTTTATTTCTCTCTGTTTCTCATGTTTTGCTGTCTTAAATTCAGTTCTCCATATTTCCGGTGAGGGAACTGGGTACGTTTAGCCTGTTGAAGAGGAGATGTGATTTGGAAAGCCAAATAACTGAAGGCACTTGGAGCTTTGCTCAGGAGGGGGGACCCAGACCCATGGATTCAAATCAATACGTAAAAGAGACTCTGACTAAACATTAGGAAGAACTTTCTGATGGTAAGAGCTGTTAAACAGTGGAATGGACTCTTTCAGAAGGTGGTTACTCTCCTTCCTTGGAGGTTTTTAAGCAGAGGTTGGATGGCCATCCATCAGGGATTATTTAGCCGTGATTCCTGTATTGCAGGGGTTGGACTAGATGACCCTGGGTGAACCTTCCAACTCTACTGTTCTATGATTCTATTATTTCCACATCAGTTTTAACTTTTCCCAATGAAAATTAATCAGTGTTTTCCTGTGAATTTCTCCAAATAATCTGTTTCAGTTTGCCTAATCTTTCAGAAAGTGCAGTTAGGTAGATTCACCATTCATACGGAACTGAATTTCTCCCCCATTTCTATGGCTGGTATGAAGGATTTGCCCAACAACCCATAAAATAAACCAGACAGAGCGAGTCTTGGTCTGCAGTCTCCCAGGTCTCTTCCTACTATATCCCAGGTGGGAGAGTACTTGGGCGACTGAGGGGTTTGCTTTTGGAGCTTTCAGCTTTCTGGATCTTTGGCAATTTCTTCCTGAAGCCCAAGAGGCATTTAATGGAGAAGACATCTTGCAGCTCAGCTGTGCATCCCTCATTCTCTTTGCAGCTGGCTCCTGCTTTGCCAGGAGACATGGAAAAGGCAGGGCTGATTTCTCACCCCCAGGCTGCACTTGGGTTGCTTTTCACTTGCTTTACCTGCTCTATGTGAGACACTGAATTCTTCTGGGTGGTTCCCTCCGCCCACCAGGCCTCATACTAGAGGGGCTTCCAAGGAGCATCTTGGATTTGGGAATCACAGGCATATCTCTTGCCTGTCACTGAAGATGCTAATACATTCTGCCAAGCAAGAGCCACATAGTATTCTGCTGTCAGGGGCACGGAAGGTGAGGAGAATAGCTCTAGGGGCCCAAATCCTGTTCCCTTCTGACTGCTGTTGCGGCCCTAAGCTATGATCAGATGGCAGATGGAGATGGTTCCTTGGGGGGAGAGAAGGGAGAAATGTGTCTTCCTCTCCATGCTTTCCCCAGAAGGCAACACAAGGGTTTTGCCTGGCTGTTCCATGAGTCGCTGAAGATTTACCAAGTTGACAGGCCATTGCCTTGAGCGCAAGTTCTCTGAGGCAGGCTGAAGCCACAGTATGTCTGATGAGGTTGTTCCCTGACAAACGGCAAGGCCTGTAGAGTCACCGAGCTAATTTGCTTCTGTCTTCATGGGACAGGAGAATCCACATCTTCCTGCAAAAGGGCAGCTGTTTGACAAAAGTTACAAAAATGAAATGTGTTCAGTTCTACAGTTCTCAAGGTGGCATCGAAACCCCACTTAGCCACAGTTATTTTTACTTATATACCCCCCTTCATCATATGATAGATAGGTAGAGCAATCTTTCTGAATAAGAGAGTCACTCCATCTCCCTGATCCATTTGGCTGCCCTTTACTGAACCTTTTCCAGCTCTACAAAACCCTTTTTGAGGTGAGGTCCCCAGAATTGTACACAATATTCCAAATGTGGCTGCACCATAGATCTGTGATATGTGATATGTTTTTCTAAACCTGTTATACTTTTTTTTGTTAGTTGCCTTGAGGGTTTTGAAAAGATGAGATATAAAAAATTAAAATGAAATAAAATAAAAGGAGATAGCAGGGATCAAACTTGGAAGCTTCTGCATGCAAAAGCTGAGCTGCAATTAAAAAAACCTATACTATCGATAGGGTATGCCAAGTCAGAAAAGCAGGAAAAAACACGACCCCTTTTAAATTTCCAAATATTTAGCTTACCTAAGCCAAGATGTTCAGGGTTTTAAAAATACCTCTAATTTAGGATATTAGAGTTCTGTATTATTTTCTCTTGCGCAGCCAAGCAATTAAATCTTGGATGCACTTCAGTTTCTGGACCTGAACTTGACTTCTGGTACAGCAGGACGAAAGAGGAAGCAGGAGAAGGGCGGAGCTTCAGCTTTGTATGCAGAAGGGCCTAGGTTCAATCCTTAATGTTGATGGCACAAGGGGCAATGGCCTGGTGGAGAGAGCATACTGGCAGCTGGGGAGCCACCACTAAAAAGGCCTGTTCTTTGTGTCGCCACCCTCCACACCTCCCTCGGATGACACACATGAAACGGGGGCTCAGACAATGAATGCAGGGTCCCGGTAGGGCCATGTGTAGAGGCCACTTCAATGTTAACATGGCTGTTGATAAAAATTAACCAGTGGTGTCACCTTTCCTACATTCTGACCTGCAGAAGTAAATGGGTCTTTAATTGCTTCCAGAACAAGAGCCGTGTGAGAGACAGCCTGCAAGGAGTTCCAGAGCTGCAGCATTCTGTGTGTTACAAGTACAGGAGGAGGATATGGACCAAACCGCATATTTTTAGGGCCATGCAATTCTGCTCCAACACATTGTTCCAGAAAGACAGGATTGACCCCGTGCTCTGGAGGAGATGAAAGAAGCCCCCTCCTCCCCCTGACCCACAACTCCAACATCTGTCCAACTGAGCCAGTCTCAACATGCCGGGAATGGGCTGGGCTCCAGTGCACCCTAAGCAGAATCTCCTGCCAACTCAGATGCCGGCCGAAATCCAACCCGGAGGACCTCAAGAGCAGCTGTCCATTGCATAGGCAGGATTTGCAACAGAGGACTCTGCATTTCAGCATGTTTGGCAGAGATTCCTCCAGCTATTTTGAGATTAATAGTGCCATTAGTTTGCAAAGAAAGCATTCCAGAGGTGGTTTTGTGTTTGTAAGGTTGAGGCTGTGATGCCGCTGCTTCCCCTTTGCTTCTCCTTCTCTTTCCTACCTTTTTAGGGAATAAGGTGAGGAGGGCTATTTTGATATTTGTGTTTCTCCCTGGAGTTTGGCATCCTACTTTATAGGAAGTAGGATGGTTGGCTTGTGAATGAGAGCCACCGCAGAGTAACAGTGGGACTCTGCAAGCCTAGGAACGAGCTCTGAGGAGAACTCGGGTTCAAATCCACACTCAGCCATGAAGCTCACTGGGTGACTCGCCACCTCTCAGGGTCACCGATCTCACTCCATGCTGAAGTGGCTGCTTGGAGAAAAGGCAGCATGTAAATGTTATAAAAATGATTGAAGGGTTGGGCGTGAAATGTGATCAAAGGATAAATTTGTATCTGTTGTGGCTTGTTTTTCCTGAAACACTGTGTTGATTTTATATACCTAACAGAAATGAGTTTTTAATAACACTCTCTTAACGTAGCCCTTCCAACAAATTAGGAAATTGAAGGATCAACCAATTTCTGTAGTACATGTAGTAATTCATACGCCTGATCCAAAATCTTAGAACCACAGAACTGTAGAGTTGGAAGGGGCGACCACAGTCATCTCGTCCAGCCCCCTGCAATGCAGGAATCTTTTGCCCAATGTGGGGCTCGAAGCAACAGCCCTGAGATGGAGAGTCTCATGCTTCACCAGCTGAGCCAAACCAGGTCTATTATTCTGTCCCATCTTTGCATTAGTCTGCATGTCTGAGCTCCAAATAGACACTTCAACCCTGCCGTTTGGTGTTTGGGATTTTAGTGCAAATATCTGCTATAATACACATTTTCTGCAATGCAAATTCACCCAAATTTTTAGGGGTTGGTTTTTTTTTTGGGGGGGGGGGGTAATTTTCAGTAATAAAGGTACTTCTATACACAATTTCCCTTGGTACTGTATATGCATTTTAGTTGGATAACTGCATTGTAAAATTCACCGAAGTGTAGATTTTGAAGGATGGCTGTGTTTCAGTTCACAGGTTGTTTTAGAAAGTGTGACTTATGTAAGTTTGCCTTTAAACGTGAACTGAAATGAACTCCCACATCCATAAATATTTATGTTCCAACCCTAATCAAAAGTCTGAAAATTACCTTTAATGCCAAAAGGAAGTTGGAAATTTCAGCCAATTTGCAAAACTAGGTAGCCAAGTAGAGGTTTTAAAGGACACTTGGGAAAGAGGAAAAGTAAGAGTGAGATGTGCCTTATTTCCCTTTGCTGGAAAGTCTATGGCAGGTAGAGAGTGCTCCTTCCCAAATGGAAGTATTATTGAGATGGGGGGAAAAGAGCCGCAGACAACAAGTAAGGTTTTAAGAGCAGACAAGGCCTCAGTGCTCTTGTGTACTAATCTGCGTTGAGTAAAGGAGCTGGAAAATGCAGATTGAGTGCTTTGTTCTTGTTTTGCTGAGTTTCTGCTCTTTCCCATTTTCTTCTCTTATGCAAAAGTCCCACGAGTTTTTCCGACTTTCTCCCTGACTGTTGAGAGCACTGTACTCTCTTAGATGCCGGCGAGAACACATCCTTCTTTAGACAAGCTTACCAGATGCTTTAAAGTTGAGGTAATTTTAATCTGTTTTAGTATTTTAACTTTTGTATGTTTTAAAGTAAGGTTGTGAATTTTGCTTGATTTTACTGTTTTATCTTTTGAGGGTTGGTTTTTTTACTATCAAGTGAAGAAGAAGAAGAAGAAGAAGAAGAAGAAGAAGAAGAAGAAGAAGAAGAAGAATAGAAATAGGAGTTTGGATTTGATATCCCGCTTTATCACTCCCCTTCAGGAGTCTCAAAGCGGATCACATTCTCCTTTCCTTTCCTCCCCCACAACAAACACTCTGTGAGGTGAGTGGGGCTGAGAGACTTCAGAGAAGTGTGACTGGCCCAAGGTCACCCAGCAGCTGCATGTGGAGGAGCGGAGACACGAACCCCGTTCCCCAGATTACGAGTCCACCACTCTTAAACACTACACCACACTTGCTGTATAAATTTATACACGCCACTGGTGTATAAATTTTATGAAATAAAGAAACAAATAATTCTTTCTTACTTCATTGACTCCAGTCAATGCTAGCATTCTTGGGGGACCTTTGTGAGCATCTGTTTGAGTTGTTTCGTTTTAATTTTTTTATTAAATTAACTTATAAACAACGCAAACAAAAAAGAATATATATATCCTTTGTTTCCCACTCTAATATCAGATTATAAAATTTAGATTTTTTTTAATTTTTCTTGTATTAAATATTTATCAATTTTAGATAATTCTTTTTCAAATCCTATATTTTTATCTTTCGCTAATCTATACTTAATTTGAATATATTGGAGCCAATCACTAATATGATCTTTAATTTCTGTATAATCCTTTAATTCCAATTCTCCATTTTCTTCCTTTAATACAGTTTTATAAGTAGCCCAATTTTTTTCATATTTTATTTTTTCACTGCGACAATTTCTGCCGGTGATGCCCACCATGGAGTTTTTGGCTCTAGTAGTCTTTTATATTTCTCCCATATTTTATATATAGACTTTCTGACTATATGCCCTAGGAAGCCTTTATGTACTTTGACTTTCTCATCTATTAGATAGGCATGCCATCCAAATCTCATCTCTACCCCCTTTAAATCCAATACATCCGAATCATCTAATTTAATCCATTCTTTTAACCAGGTCAGACCCACCGCGTCATGGTATAGCTCCATGTCAGGGAGGCCAAATCCTCCTCTTTCCTTCTTTTCCTTCTTTTATGTTTTATTCTTGGTTTTTCCCCTGACCACACGAATTTGGCCGAATCTCTTTTCCAATTATTAAAACATTTCTCTCCTCCTAGTATTCGGATACTTTGAAATAAAAACATCATCCTTGGTAGTATGTTCATCTTTATTACCAATATTTTCCCTATCTGCAGATTTTTAACAGGGTTTTTTGGGGGGGATTATGGTTCCCTTGAGTATTTTTGCTTTCTAATGGTTTGGTGGGTTTTAGCTGTGTTTTTGTGTGTTTATTTGTATTTTTGTAAATAATTTAGTCCTTGGTTTTCAAATATTTAACAGAGGTAAGATATACTTTACCATATGGCTTTAGCTTATTTTATTGATCATTTTGTTATAAACTCTCTACTTAGAAAGCTTATAAATCTATCTAAATAAATTAATAAAGCCCTCTTAAAAATCAAAACGAAACGAGGGCTACCAACAGCTGAGCAGCAACAGCACACCCACCCACCCCCAGAGAGAGAGAGAGAGAGAGAGAGAGAGAGAGAGAGAGAGAGAGAGAGAGAGAGAGAGATTTCCACCCATCTTGCAAATTGCCCAGATTTGCTGTGAGATAATACTGGGTGGTGGTGAGGACTCTTGCCAGGGCTTTGGATGGCGCCTGGCTCTCCAAAGCATTTGCAGTCTGCTGCTGACAGAGGGAAGAATAAGATCCTGTCCCAGGGACACAAGGCTGAGTTAGCTCCTCCTGCCACCAGAAACTTTGATTTGTAAGCCAGATGCTTGCAGTAAGCCTGAGTCAGACAATGCACAAAGGAACTTCACAAAGACACACCGCGAGAGAAAGTGCAAAGTAGCGTAAGATGCAGAGAGAAGGAAGGGGAAGCCGGAGGAAATAGGGACCATAGAAAGGGTCAAGGGGGTAGCAGAGCAAGGGATGGAGAAGACATTCAATTCATTTAAAGATTTGGCATTTAAAGCCAAATCTACCAAATTCACATTTTCCAAAACAATATGCAAACCAGAACCCAGCTCTTCTTTGAAATCTGCCCCCTCTGATATTTCTCTGACTGCTCCTCTATGAACCTCATTTCTTGGTAGTGGCTCAGCTGTTCCCCTGGCAAACAGAGAGGCCACATGATGGCAATATGAGAAGGAGAGAAGCACTCTGCACATGGTCAAAGGCACCCTTCTGTCCAGCTTACATGTAGGAGACTGAAGTTGGTGGAGCACAGGAAGCCTCCTGGATCAGACCATTGGCCATGTGCCCCAGCCCTCCCTGCACCAAGGGTGGGGAATCTGTGGCCCTCCAGCTGTTGCTGGATTAGAACTCTACTGGCCCCACTTGATGGCAGTCAGGCGTCCAAGGGCATCTGCAGGGGCACAGGGGTCCCACTCCTGGTCTGCACTGACGGGCAGCAAACTGGCCAGGGTTTCAGGCAGGGGGTTCTAAGAAAAGGCTGCTGGATCAGCCAACGACCTGGCTAGCCAGACATCCTGCACAAAAGCAGCGCTCTAGCCACCATGGCCAGGAGCCATCCCTACCCAGAGGGGCCAGGGGTTGAACCCGGGACCTTCTGGATGCCAAGCATGTGCCCCACCCCTGAACCACGAGGCCGCTCTCTCTGCTTTCCTTTCAGCTGAGAGGGTGTGGGTGAGCTGGGGGGAGGCCTGATGCCCACATTTATCCTGCAGTGGTGCTGGGGGCAAGTGCTGCCTGGACACGCACTGCTTTGGCCCACAGTTCTGTCTCTCTCCCCCCCCCCCCCGCTCTATTGCATCTAGCTAATGAACCACCCCTGTAAAGCAGCCTGGTCACATGGCCCACTTGCTCGTCCAGGGCAAGGGCGCTCAGTGGCCCGTCGACGTGGCTTCCCCCTTCTTCTCCCCACACGCGCACATCATGATGCCTCCTGCACATCTCCGGCTCTGGAAGCAGCTGCGGAGAGGGAGGGATCTCGGCTCCCCTGCTGGGTCCTACAGCCTCCCTGCTCGGGGCGCCTCGGGAGCTCGGCGGTGCTTTGCTTTCCCCCCCTGCCTGTCCTGCCCTGACGGCTGAGCCCCCCCTCAGAACAGGGCTCCCCTCCTTTCTTGCAACTGCCATGAGGAAGATCAACTGGCTCTCTCTCTTTGCCGGGCTTTCTTTTTATGTCAACGGTGAGTTGCCTTCTCTTTTCAATGCAGCTCCTGCAAAGGGACGGGAGCTTTGGAGCTATTCTTGAAGGCGGGGAGGGGGAGGGAAGCCATTCTTTGGGAAACGAAGGTTCTTCTCTAACTTTCAAGCAGGATTGCTTCTTTGAGGGGGGGGGATGCACGAAAGTTGAAGCACAATTTACGCGGAACAGGATTTCGATGGGATCAGGAAGACCGGCATGTAGTACAGACCTGCTTCACTGAACCGGTGCCAAAGCAGAACGACCAACAAATGTGCCTCGGCTGGGCATTGAGTCGAGGGGAGATGTCAGGAGGGAGTTTCCTGTCACTTTATGGGAATTACAGAAGCAAGACGCTCGAGGTCTTGCAACCCTTTTATTTGAGCAAGCGAGAAGCAATTGATCGTTGCGAAAGTGGTAAAAACAAGCCCCCGGCTGAAAATCCGAGCATAGGTATTTTCCTCCCGCATTGAGATGTCTCCGTAGCATCTCAGTGCGGAGCGGCGTTTAATAGGGTATTACTTTAGCCATGTTGTTCGATAACCCCATCCCCAGCCTCCCTCTTTGTTCTACCAGATTCCAAGGGAGCAAACTGGCTCGAATTCACAGGCTCTGACTTAACTAGGCGATGGATCTTGCTGTCCTTCCAAAAAAGGAAGGCGTTGTTTCGTTACCCAAGTTGTGCTTCGTTTACTGAATTTATGCACAGGGACTTTTTGTCGATAAAACATCGCATGTGTCTGGAGGGGAGAGTTAAGGCTGAAACAAAAAGAGAAAAAGAACGCTGACTTTTGACCTACACAAATATCTCTCTCTGTGTTCTGTTTTCGTTTTTTAAAAAATGACTTAGGTTTTTAAAGTGAGGATCCATTAGATCTTACTTGCCTCGGACACGATGCTGACATGATTTTGCTAGAGTGCAGTAGGCAACATTTAGGCAACATGAATAAATCATGTTCTAATAGAGCATCCTGAGAAGCAATAACAATGGCATTCAATAAAGACCTTGAGGCATCTTAAAATTTACATTTCCTCCCTGTTCTTTCCTGACATAGAGAAGGAGAAAGAAAATCTGGAATTACGTAAAGTCTAGCAAAGGATCCTTGCTTGTTGCAAATAGGAATCCTGATCATATAAACATTTGGATTAAGTGAGGGAGAGTGGCATTAGCCAGTCTAAAGTAGAAGACAGAGAAAAGAAGTTGCATGTAGTTTTTGCAATGTTGCAGAGCCTGTAAATGCATTTGCCAACTTCACAAGAAAGAAATTGATTCTGTTTCCAAGGTGCGCATGTGGTTGCTGTATTGACTGAGGTCTAGTGACTCACTTTGAATCCTTAGATAAGTGTATTCTGTGGAACTGAAACTGCTGCAGAATTAAACCAGCTGTAGGGGAAACATATCAGTTAGTTAAGTATCAGTTAGTGATTTTAATTCAGATTTTTAAATGACTGAATTGCTGTGTTTTTAAAATAATTTTCATAGGCTGCTTGAACAGGGTTGGCCCCCCTGGTGACTATGTTAATTGGTTGAATGAAAAGTTGCTAGCCTGTTGTGGCACAAGGAAACCACCAATCACACATATTGGTTTTTGGTGGTGGGAATAACCAGAGATTTAGCCATAATTTGTAATCTGACACAGTGGTGGCGATAATTTGGGTTATTTTGCTTTCAGAATATAATGTGCCCAGGACTTAATTTATGTAATAGTAGTAGTAGTAGTAGTAAGGGGAAGGACCTTAACACTGATTGAAGGAACAACATGAATTTTGGGCACCATTGAGGCGCCAACATAAAAATATATATTCCAAAGCAACCTACTGCTGACATCTAGTGGCATGTCCCTATTTGCCACAAAATGAGGAGAAAATAGCATTTGGCGGTGGAATAGGATTGGTAGTTTATAAAGAGTCTGGCTCTTAGATTATATTCTCCCATGGACCCTGCCTGGATTAGTGCAGTTGAAGTGGGGAAGAGGGCTGGGCAGGTACTGGTACATTTGAAAGAGAAGAAATTGGCAGGGAAAGGGTAAAGCAGCTGCGGGGGGGGCAGGCAGGGAGAGGCTTCAGTGGTTGGGGGTATTTTAACAGCAAAGAAGTAGACAGGAAGAGGGCTAAGCAAGTGGGGAAGGATTCGGAATGGAAGACGTGAGCGCCCCTTCCCTGGCTGCTTCGGCACTCTAAAGCTCTCTCCCAAGCCTGCGATTCCCATCAAGCTTTCATTACACGAATTTTCATGCAAAATGTTGTTCCACCACCTCAAGGTTATGTTGCTGTGTATGTGTGTGTGTGTGTGTGTGTGTGTGTGTGTGTGTGTGTGTGTGTATCTGTGATGGGGACGTGTTTTATGGTTTTTCCCCCATGGTTAGATTTTCTACTCAAAGGCTGTGAAGGAATGAAACCGTCCAGCCATTTGATGTGCTTGCTCTTAATTTTAAAATGGTTGCTTTCTGCTTAGAGTCATTCTGCTTTTGAGGCTGTTCTTCCTAGAGGGTTCAAAAAGTCATAGAATAGACCTATAATGAGTCCACCGAGAAACTGAATCCTATTTATCGTGTGGGGGAAGAAACCTAGTTACTATGGGATCTAGAAACGTCACATAAATCTCCTACCCAATGTGTTTTCAATCCAATCCTCTCTGAAGTCAAGCAAGAGGAATGGTGGCACAGTGCTGCCATTTTGTGACCCGGTTGCCATTTCCTGTTTTATAGGAAGCGACTCAGCTGATGCTGAGGAGAGGCTGATGAACCACCTCCTGAACACATCTCGCTACAACAACTTAATCCGCCCTGCCTTCAACTCCTCACAGCTGGTCGTTATAGAATTGCAGGTTATCCTGGCCCAGCTCATCAATGTGGTGAGTCTGAGCATCCCTTCCATCGCTCCTTCCTGGCAAAATCTACGACTGTGTAGGTCACATCATGAGCTTTGGGACTGGACCAGCGCGTGGGAACTCTTCCATGAAGGCCGGCCATGCAGAGTCTGCACACACTGACACTGTTGCCTCCACAACCCTGGAGACGGGGGGTGGGATGGGGTAGGGGGTTCAGTGAAGTCTGGCCATGGTTGGACTTATTCTCAGAGACCTGTCTGAAGAAGACCGTTCTTCGCTGACAGTGACGTAGCACCTGAGGTGTCTGCTATTACAGAGATGGGTCTTTCCTTTAACAGACCACTAGGCCCATCCCCATAATCCAGACCCCCTTTTCCTAAGCCACTGGGACCCTCCTCCAGATAAGACTCCACTTGGGCCTCATTCCCTGTCCCACTAGCACCATCCCTTGGGTCAGCCTCTTCTGTGAGGACCTCTCACTCGTCTCCCACACTGGACTAGCCTCTCCATGGCGTATCCATGGGATTCATGACACCAGTGACCCCAAAAGGTTGGGGACAACATCAGGAGAGCCTGCTGGATCCGGCCCATGGCCCATCTAGCCCAGCATCCTGTTCTCATAGTGTCTGAACTGTTGCCTTTGGGAAACCAGCCAGCAGGATCCGAGTCCAAGAGCCCTCTCCCTTCCTGTGGCTTCCAGCAACATGGCTGCCTCCAGCTGTGGACACCTAGGCAGAGGCATCCTGATTGGCAGCTATCAATAACCCCCTCCACCATGAATTCATCTAATTATTAATATTATTTATTGAATTTATATACCACCCTATACAAGGGAGTCTCAGGGAGGTTCACAGAATAAAATCAAGTTATAAAAACAAACAAAAAATACATAATAAAAATAAAAACAACCCAATAGTGCCCCCCCCCCCAAGTTTTAAAAGGGCGTAGGATCTCAACCAAAGGCCTGGTTAAAAAGGAACATTTTTATTCCACTTTTAAAGCCATCTAAGATGGTGGCCATCCTCGTTCTGTAGTTTAACTATGTGCTGTGTAAAGAAGAACATCCTTTGATGTGTCCTGACTTAAGCCTTCTTGCGGTTGAGCAGACATGTGAAAAGAAGCTTGAGTCCCTGGAGAGCTGCTGTGAACCAGAGGAGACAATGCCATCCTGAACACAGTAACCTGGGAGTCACTAGCACAGCTGGGGGGGGGGGCGAACTGGGCAACCACTTACCACAGGGGCAGCACTTACCCCAGGGGGTCTGCCGTGTGCCCAAGCCACATGTCTCTCCTGCTACGCCGCGGCCGGGAATGAGTCTCATTGAATTCTCAGGAAGCTTCCTGCAGCCCTCTGGTCTTGTCTGCATATGAAGACAGGCCATGCCTGCTAACTTTGCAGCTGATCTCTCTTTTCCTTGGTACAATGACTTGGAGTGACAAGAGCACATCCCACTTTGCGGAGTAAAGGCGGCAGCTATGCAGTTTTCCTACCCCCTCCCCCCTTTAGCCACCCACTTTAGTGCTGGATCCCACCCCCAAGAACCCCCCCCCTTTGTCTCTGTGCTCTATGGCTGCCTGGGCTCATGTTGCAAACTGGGGTTCCGGGGGGGGGGGCAGCTCTTGACCAGTTGAATGGCAGTGCTGCGTGGAAAGAGATCAGTTCCTCTGTGGGTTAAATGTATAAATTCATCTTGGAAATATTTTATTGGAAGTGAGTGACAGAAAGGAGAGAGACTTTAATCAACTTTAGTGAAATGTCCAATCTGCTTGAACGTCAAGTCCTGCAGCATCTAGGACCCTGAATACTCCCTAAATAAATATTAGAAGGTTCAGGACAGACAAACGTCTTCCTGCAGCACGTAGGAAAACTATGGCTTTTGCTCCCACAAGATGCAGTGGTGGACACCAAGTTGTATGGCTTTAAAAGATGGATTGGACAAATTCATGGCAGACTGGGCTATTAATGGCTGCTAACCCCATGGCTATGTTTTCCTTCTGTTGCTAGTGTGCCTCCTCTAAATACAGGTTACTGCAGATCACAAGTGGGGAGAGCTCTGCTGCGTTCAGGCCCTGCTTGGATTTCCCATGGGGGCATCTGACTGGCCCTGGCGAGAAAGAGGAAGCTGAACTAGATGGGCTTTGGCGCTTGAGGGTTTTCTTTTGTTCAGAAGAGCCCCAGCTCAGCTGTAGAGCAGAAGGCTCAACCTCCAATGCCATCTCCAGTATTCTGAAACCCTGGAGAGGCCCTGCCCTCAGCATAGGCGATACTGAGCTCGATGGATCCATGAGTCTGATTCAGAATAAAGCAGCTTCATGTATTCCTCTTCTGTAGGACTCTTCTTGTGCTCCTAGGTTCCCACCCTAGCAGAATCCACCCAGTCCTCCTTCCTTTCCTCCTGGATTTCCCTTCCCCGCCTGTCCCAGGAGAGGTACAAGAGTAGCACAGCAGCACAGCAACTGCCAAAGCCATTCCCTTTTAGGTTGCGACTTGTCCATTAATTTTCCAATTTCTGTGTTGCCATGGGATTTTAAGAAATCTGCCTAGCAAAAGAGCCTGGAGCCTGGTTCATCAGAAAGCTCTCTAATCCAATTTCTCCTCTGTGGTTTATTTCCACCTCCAGCCACTTAGCCTCTTCCAGATGTTCCAAGGCTTACTGCCACATTTATTTTGTAATAATCTGAATAAACTCCACATAGAATCATGTCTGCTTCTAGAAGATTTAATGTCCCCTGGGCCACCCTGGTGCCTTACAGATGTTTTGGACTATGATGCCCATCTCCCCAGAGGTGTAGTTCACAACATCTGGACCAACATGACAGGCTATGAAGGCCTGCCTTAAAAGGAAACCTTTATTTTAGCATTAACTTTCATGGACGGGATGCAAAAATGCAATTCTGCCTCAGATGAAGTGGCCAGAGTGGTCCATCAAAGCTTGTGCTACAATACAGGCTGGCCTTCTGACGTCCCCAAGGGAACTGGGAGACTGCCTGCCTTGGTGCTTTCTACCTGAGTGCCCTTCTAGGTTCAGGAGAGAGGATGGAGGGAAGGGTATTCAAGCCTAATGAATGGATCCAATTAAGATACTGTTTACCACATAGATTTTCTGTGTCTTTCTCTTTCTCTTCAGAATGAGCGTGAACAGATCATGACTACCAACGTCTGGCTCAATCAAGTAAGCATCCCGTGGATACATAATTTCTGCTCTGTTAATTTACAAACCCATCCTCTCATCATATTGGTATCTGAGAATTTGGAAGGTTGCTATGACGTCCAGCTTGGTTTATTTTTGAAGGCTGCAGTCCTATAACCATTTCCCTATAGCCATTTACCATACATACTGTAGCTACTCCAGCTCAACTGAGTGCACTTTGAATAGTTGTGAATGGGACGGTGCTCTGAGGAATCACAGTGAATCCTGCAATCATAGATTTACAGGGCTGGGAAGCTGCTTATCTGCCACATTTTGGCACAGATTTCAAGGTTCACAGCATCTGTTCCGCTCCCATCACATTGTTGTAGATAACTGTTTTTTTCTCTCTATTTAAACTAGATAAATGTACAGAGCACTTTTTCTTTCACAGTATATTTGTACGTTTTGGAGGAGAGGGAGTGACTTATGTTCTCATTAGTCTTATGTACTTATATGCCTACTCAGCCACTTACACCTGTGGAACTGGCCCCACATTTGTAAGAAATCAGTAGTTTAGTGTGGCAGCACTGAAAACTCCCTGCACCTTGACATTAGGCAGGTGCCTCCCCTGTACGCCTTCTAAAAATGGGGGGGGGGGGCTATTCAGACATGTTGAACACTGGCATGCTTTTTACTTATGTGTTGAATATTTTTAAAAGTTGTAAACAGTTTTTAATAAAAAAAATCTTTTGTAAACTGGTTTTATTACAATCCAGCGCTATATAAATCTTGTAAAATTAACTAAATAGATGATGGTGTTGCAGCAGCAGCTGGCGTGTGTGTGTGTGTGTGTGTGTGTGTGTGTGTGTGTGTGTGATTCTAATTGTATTTTGTACAAAAAGGCTGCCAAACCATTAACTGTGCAAGTCTGTTGTGCAATGGGAACAGCGACTCAAAGTGTGGGTTGTGTCCTGCTTCTAGGAATGGACGGACTACCGCTTAGCCTGGGAGCCCTCGGAGTACGAAGGCATCAATAAGCTGAGAATACCAGCTAAGAAAGTCTGGTTGCCCGACATTGTTCTATACAACAAGTAAGTTTGTACAACTCGGTGCTATGAAGGAAATGTCTGACTTAGGACCAGATTCCATCCCTTTTTTAAAAAGAAGCCTTCCTGCCATGGTGGATAGAAAGCCTGAGCCTCCTCTGACACCCCCCCCCCCCCGCAATTCAGGTGGGACCCTGGTGGCCTGGGGTGGGGGGGCCATAGCGCAGGAGTCCCAGGCTCCGCCTCCACTGGCATCTCCCCTGCCTGGAATCTCGGAGGTCCTTTGCTGCCAGTCAGTGTCAAGAATACTGAACTAGATGGACTAGATGAATACTGAACTAGATGGGAGAGACCAGGGTTCGAATCCCTACTCCTCCATGAAGCTCTCCCTGGGTGGGCCCGTGGGCTCACTCTCAGCCTAACCTACCTCTCAGCTGATGGGTGTTGGGTAAAATCCTGCCAGATCAGATACATAACCCGTGGGTCCTGATGGATCATGCAGCCAAGTCAGCTTTCTCAGCCCCAGGCTTTCTGCTTGGGAAGAGCCTCGCACTTCAGGTGCCCTGGAACTACTCTTGAAGGAAGCATGTTGACCTGCTCGTCCCACCCACTGCTCAAAATCATCCTGCAGGGGGGAGACCAATAAGGCTCTTGCCTGCTGGGCCTAAAAGACTTCCCACCCCTGAGCTAAGCCCAATACCTCAAGGACTGCCCCCCCAGCCCAGCCCAGCCCAGCCCAGCCCTGACCCTTCAGTTGCCACCAGAGGCCCTTCTCCACGCTCCCCCTCCCAGGAGGTCCTGAGGCAACAGCATGAGAACAAGGCCCTTTATGGTGGCTCCCCACTTACACAACGCTCTCCCCAGGGACACTTGCCTGGCACCATTGTTACATGCCTTTAGGTGCCAGGCAAGACATCTATCCATGGATTTATTTATTTTTTGCATGACAGGTGGAATGTTTTAATCTTGTTTTGAAAAGAAGAAAAAATTGTCTTTTAAATTTTTCTTTTAATGCTGGTTTTAATCTACGTTCGTGTTTGTTTTCTACTTAAAATATTGTAAGTCACTTTGCATTGCCAGCTAATTATTATTATGAGTGGCTTTCTTCCTTGCCTCATGACTGTAGGGATGGGATAGCATTGTAATATATTGGTACTGAATCTGGATAAGCAGAAACACCAACTATTTATGGGCTCTTTCATGGTCTTTCATTGTCCAAAAGCCCCAATATTTTATTATCGGAATTAGTTTTGAATCATAGACTCCTAGAATTGTAGAGTTGGAAGGGACCCTGAGGATCATCTAGTCCAGCCCCCCGAGATACAGGAATATGCAGCTGGCCCTCACTGGGATCGAACCTTCAACCTTGGGGTTATCAGCACCATGCTCTATTTGTGTTTTTTTTTAAATGATATTTATTAAAGTTTCAAAGAAAAGAATTACATGAATTAAAAAAGAAGAAAAAGAAAGACAAAAATAAAAATAGAAGAAAAAATACAAAATACAAAAAAAGATAAAAAACACTTAAAAAAATACATCAGTCTTTCATACCTTACATTCATTTCCTTGTTTCTGTGACCTCCTCACGCCTCCCTTTTTTGTATTCCAATTCAGTTAGTTAATTCAGCAATTTCTTTCCCTCTTTGTTTTTATCTTAGTCCTTTAACATAATATATTATAACTTTGGATTCTCACCTGTTTACAATCCATTTTTACATACACCTTTATAACATTGCTGCTTAAACCACTTAACTTCATTCTGATATCATTCTAACATTCATTAATTTTGCAGTATTTCTGTAAATAGTCTTTAAATTTCTTCCAATCTTCTTCCACCGACTATCAGCACCATGCTCTAACCAACTGAGCTGTCCAGGCTGGTTCAGGTTACAAAAACTGGCTGGCCTTAGCAGCGCTTTGAAACCCACAAGTCCTTTTCTATAGTTACATTTTTCTTGACTCCTTTAGTGCTGATGGAACATATGAAGTCTCTGTTTACACCAACGTGATCGTGAAGAATAACGGGAGCATGTTGTGGCTGCCTCCAGCCATCTACAAGAGCGCCTGCAAAATTGAAGTGAAGCATTTCCCCTTTGACCAACAAAACTGCACCTTGAAGTTCCGGTCATGGACTTATGATCACACCGAAATCGACATGATCCTTAAAACCGGCTCGGCCAGCATGGATGACTTCACACCCAGTGGTGAATGGGACATTGTGGCGCTCCCGGGGCGGCGAACTGAGAACCCCTTGGACCCAAACTACGTGGATGTGACATACGACTTCATCATTAAACGGAAGCCTCTTTTTTACACCATCAACCTCATCATCCCTTGTGTGCTCATAACATCCTTGGCCATCCTCGTCTTCTACCTGCCGTCAGACTGTGGAGAAAAGATGACGCTGTGCATCTCTGTCTTGCTCGCTTTGACTGTGTTCTTGCTCCTGATCTCCAAAATCGTACCCCCAACATCGCTGGACGTCCCGCTGATTGGGAAGTACCTGATGTTCACAATGGTCCTGGTGACGTTCTCCATTGTGACCAGTGTCTGCGTGCTGAATGTGCACCACAGGTCTCCCAGCACCCATGCGATGCCTCCATGGGTGAAGGTGGTCTTCCTCAAGCGGCTGCCCAACTTCCTGTTCATGAAGCGCCCAGAGAATAACTCCATGAGGCAAAGGCTGTCCGGCAGCAAGAGGAGCAAAGCAGACACGTTTGGCAGCAACCCGTCGGACCTGTATAAGGGCTCCTCCACTTACTTTGTGAACACAGCCTCTGCCAAAAAATACGACCTGAAACTGATGGAAAACCCTGATCACATTGGCAGCCATCAGGATGTCAGGCTACGGTCATCGGCAAAGTTTTCTCCTGAGGTCCAGGAAGCTATTGAGGGAGTCAGTTTCATAGCAGACCACATGAGAAGTGAGGACAACAATGAGACTGTAAGTAGCACAAGGAACCTTTCATTTCCCCACCACACTTGATCCCACAGTCTCTAGAAATCTCAGGCAATTTGAGGGCCTCTGTCTTATTGGGCGTTCATGATGGTTTGTGTTCATGGCGGTCCTCTTGCCTCTTGGTGCCCCATAGGTAATCCCACTCCCCCTGGTCAGATTCAGGACACACAGCACAGAGTTAAACTATGGAACTCCCTCCTCCAGGAGGGCACCAATATAGATGGCTTTAGAAGAGGATTAGACCATTTCATGGGGCAGAGGGCTGTAGATGGTTACTGGCCACAAAGCCTATGCTCTGCTTCCACAGTTGGAGACACGAAATGCTTCTGAGTGCCAGGCGCTCGAAAGCACAGGAAGGGAGAGGACTCTTGGGCTCGGATCCTGCTTGCAGGCTTCTCACTGGCGCATCTGATTGGCTACTGTGGGAACAGGATGCTGGACTTGATGGGCCAGGGGCCTGATCCTGCAGGCTTTTCTTATGTTCTCTCTTGCTTTCTCCAGCATGGCGGCCTCCAGTCTCTTCTTTGGGACCCAGGGGGCTAGAGCTAGAATTAAAAACTTCCATTTTGTTCAGTAAAAAAGTATACCTCATCTAGCATGCTGCATTGCAATGGCTACAACAGGCAGGAAAAAATATGTTGGGGGTCATAGATGGACTCACAAGCAATTTGCAAGTGGTCCATGATGGGGTAAAAGTTTGGCCCCAATGGCTTTATTGACCTACCGTAATTCAACAAAGCTTTTTTACTGGTTTTGTGGAACTGCCCATTTTAAACAAAGATGGTTGTAGCCATAGGAGCCAACTCCTAGGGGCCATGGGGGCTTCAGCCCCCAAAATGAAATATTTGAGGGGTCCGAGCCCCCAGAAAGTTATAGGGTATTCCCATTCAAATGGTGTGGGTGCACTGTGTCATGTGATCGATTATGTGGGGCAGGGCTTACCTGGCCCCCACAATATTTTATTCAAGTTGGCACCCCTGGTTGTAGCATACGGATTAGGCCGGCGTTCTTCAATGTTGCATCCCCAGGTGTTCTTGGATTACAACTCCCATCACCGCGGCCCTCTTAGCCAAAGGCCAGGAATGATGGGGCCTGTCATCCAAAAACAACTCCTCGGTCAGAGGGGGGTGGAGGGTCAAAACAGCCTCCCACCGGAGGTGGTACCTGGAGGAGGAGGAACCACCAGCCATTGAAGCCTTGCAGCTGCTGTATTCAGTCCCCCCCCAGCTCCTCCCAATGTCCTGATGTCACGCACATGACATTGCCCCCCCCATCACCCTCGTAAGGTGGTCTTCTGGGCTTGAGGCTGAATTAAGCAGTGTGCCTTTCTGACCCTCATATCTTCTGGAGCCTCAGACTGATTCCCAGATTACTTCTTATCTGGTATTTAAAATTCATCAGTATGAAATGATCGAACGTAAGTTTCATAAACACCATGCAAGGGAGGCACAGTGGGACGGGCACTTGGGCACTTTATGCAATGGATAAGTCATTAAATTATTTAATTGAGTTTTTCTCTTCTAGGTCATTGAAGACTGGAAATATGTTGCCATGGTAGTGGACAGACTGTTTCTCTGGATATTTGTCTTTGTTTGCGTGGTGGGGACGGTTGGATTATTCCTGCAGCCGCTGTTCCAAAACCACTCAATTGGTGTGAGCCCTTAAACGGGTAAATCCGAGACCTAGGATTGCTTATTCACTGACCGGGCTGGACTCTCTTTTGAGTTCCACAAGTGTAATTTCAAAGTCCAGTCATTTGAGCAGGATTTATTTATTTATTTTTACTAGGGTTGGGATAACATAAAATCATTATTTGATTTAATCAACTTCTTTAAGGTGGGCTTATATCCCACGTGACACTTTAGCCTGGGTGTTGGCGCTGAGTGAGGTGTTGACGAAAACTGGCAAAAACAATTAGGAAACAACTGTACATTTAACCCCTGTCCCCAAATGCCGGCCCTTACATGGCTTCCAAAATACAATCCAGCCAGGGCTCTGGTGGGCCTCCAGGTCATGAGAATCCCATGTGTGCTCAGCAGGTAGGGAGAGATCATCCCTCTAGGCATCCTTTAAAGTTGGAACAGTTTCATTTCTTCAGACTTTTCAGCAAAATACTCCATCTTCAGTGTTGCCTCTTTATTAATTTCATTTAAACAGAGGTTGGGTGCCCATCTGTTAAAGACTCTTTAGCTGTGATTCCTGCATTGTTGGGCGTTGAACTAGATGACCCTTGGGATCCCTTACAACTCTATAATTCTGTAAAAACACTTGTTTTCAGCTCACATACATTTATATCTTTTTTCAGCACAATTTCTCTCCCCCACAGTAGGAGCCCGGGAACATGCACGGCCTGTCAAGCACAGGCTTGGTCTGTGTCGTTTGGCAACCTTCTTCAGTAGGAAGTGTGCACTGGGGGCACACACGATGCTAAAGCAAAGCTTAGTGTTGCAAAAATGAGTCTAGGCAAGTCTTAGCCTCATGTGCTGCCCTTCCTCTCGGGGTTGAGAGGAGACGATTGGAAGCGCTGGCTTCCATTTCAGATGCACTACAGCTTGCCATGCTGTCTGAACCTGGCAGACTGCCGCTGGTGCTTTGCAGAGGCAAGCTGGCTTCAAACCATAGTTTAAGAAGCTATCTTGTTTGCACGAACTGAAATTAAGCTCAGTTTAGAGATCAGATGTCCCATTGTGGCTGTGCTGGAGGAGTGGGGAATGGGGAGCACGAGAACCAAAGGCTCACTGCAGATCATGGGTCAGCAAACTAAGGCCCATGGGCCGGATCAGGCCCAATTGACTTCTAAATCCAGCCCTCAGACAGTCCGGGAATCACTGCATGGATCGCTAGCATGCATGTTCTTTCCATCTCCCTCACACGGCAGCACCTCCTCCCTCCCTCCTCCTGGCTTCTCCCCGCCCTGCCTAGAGGAGGAAGAGGGATGGGCTTTGCTGGTGCCAGCCCCTCTTTGGAGCCCTTTCACACACCGCTCATCATCCCTCCGCCACCGCCACCAGCCCCTGCCACTCGCAAGACACAGGAGCCGTGGTTGACTGAGCGCGCCTCTCAAGCAGCCGCCATTTAAAGCCGCCCCTCTCTGGAGCCCTTTCGCGCACCACTCACCATCCCTTGTTCACCCCCCCCCAATATAGTCCAGCCCCCCGCAAGGTCTGAGGGACAGTGGACCAGCCCCCTGCTGACAAAGTTTGGGGCCCCCTGCTGCAGATCATCCTTGTACTCAGCCACACCATTAGGCAGAGTGGGGTGTTTGCCACAGGCAGCAGATGAGATACTGAGGGTCGGAGGTTGGAGGGCTGTGTGGAGCCTGCCCTGCGACCCTCATGCTGCCCGCTCACCAGTGCAGAAGTAAGATTCAACTGCTGGTCCAGCTGACTTCAGACGGCGGAATGTGCTCTTGTCCTTCACCTCAGGCAGCAAAATGCCCGGCTGGCACTGACCACAGTTAGCAGAGAGCTGGCTAACTGGCACCCCCCCCGCAGATGTCATTGGATTCCAACGCCCATCAGTCTACGCCAGTCTAGCCAATGGCCAGAGATGATGGGAGTTGCAGTCCATCAGCTCCTGCAGGCCCAGATTTCCAGCCCCTGGTTGACGTCATGTGCAGGTTGAACCAAAGGGTCTTTCAGACACCAGGGGACCTGGTGTGAGAGGAAATGCCTGAATGCTCCTAGGCTAAAGTCTTAAGGCACAGGAGATGGCAGCATGGCAGTCCACAGCATGGAGGGAAATGAGGAAAAAGTGGAAGGCAGGGACAGAAAGAGTCAGACAGGTGCAGGCATATGTAGTCAAAATAATAAAATAAATAAATCAAGTGGACGCCATGCAACAGGCTGCGGTTAAAGGTGGGATCCAGGTCTGGAAAAACTGAATTGAATGCAAATTACTTTATTTTCGTCTTTTACAGAAATGGGAGGAGGTATGTTTGGAACTTGCAGATTTTTCTCTGTAGGCACAAAGACAGTCTATTAAAATAGTATTTTACTTAAAACGCTTTCAGAGTGGGAGTCCTCTTTATTTCACAGGGTGCTCTGTTGCTCTGGTGCTTGTTTCCACAAAATGCACCACACCTGATTTATAGTCCTTTCCTGTTTCAGCCAAAACACTGATTGTTCGAAGACAACAGACTAACACAAAGGATTATGCAAACATGTTGTTATGGGTTTCCTAACTGATTCCTACGGGTCTGGGCTGCCTGAGGCAATACCTGTCCCAGTAATATGCCTCCACCCTTTATGAGAGCTAAGAGCTAGTTGATGGTCTGTGGAGATGACCCATCAGGATTGGTTGGGGGAAAGCAAGGTGGCTCTACATAAGAAGAACAATAGATTGCAGTAGCAGTGAAACTGATACAGGGCACCTCCAGATGGTCACTGTTTCGCAGGAGTGAAAATTTTAGGCTTGGATTAGGATTGAAGAGTTCTGTTGCCCATGTGTAACAAATTCACTTAAAAAAAGCTGGCATTTTGCAGTTTGGAAAGTGACAGGGGAAATGCATGGAAAAGGATGGGATGAACAAATGTTTAAGGGGAACATGTATAAACACCCCAAGAGCAAATGAGGATGAATGCAAGATGAGTGCCCATTATTGTATAACCAACCTGCAAACAAACTGGAATGACTGTTCAAAGCTCAGAAGCACATCAGTCTACTTTCCATGTCATGGTAAAGTACACGAACACAACTTTCTGAGTTGTTGTGGGCAAAGGAAACAAGCCACAGTTCCTGGCTTAGCCAACGAGGGATCCTGGTTTGTTTCACACCAACAAACCATACAAAGCCTTGGCTACAGAACATGGTTCATTGGGAGCAAAGCAAACTGAAAGCCTTTGCTTGTGGTTTGTTTCCTCCCAGTAAGAGTGGGAAGAATCAAAGCAGCCAGAGTTGGCACCTTCACCGTAACTGTTAGCTATGTAACCTGATGTGCAAATGAGGCCAGCGGGACAGAGATCCAAGTTTGGCTTCCGTGAGCATCTTAGGTGCTGGCTTTCTCCACAGATCTGAAGTGAGAGCAATGGGCTTTGGGTGCCTGCTATTTAAGCTATGTGCCTCCATTTACATTCGGACATTACAAAACACCAAATCAGCCTCTGAGCAGTCAGAAAAGTAGGGTGAGCTACTCTGGATAGAAAAGTATTATGTTTGGTTTAATTGATTATTTGGTGAAGGACATATGTCTAAGATCTTGTTTCATTATAACCTTTATTTGTTACAGTGTTTTACATTTACATTCCCCACCCATGTATACTGGATACAGCAATATGAGAAAAAATGAAATATGTTTATGAAATGAGAAGTGGGGTGAAAATAACAATATACATAGAAATCACACAGACATCATCCTGGCTCCTGACTTATCGAAGTGGAGAAACGTTTCAGAGGCAGCACTACTAGTCACATCACAAAGCTACATCCTGTTGAGCACAACGGGAGAGAAAAGGACACGGGAGGAGCTCCTCAGATGATCTCAGATGATGTGCAGAAGAGGGACTGGTCAGGGTCCTGAAAGCAGCGCCAGTTCCTCCATAATCAACACCATCTCATTGGAGCCTCACAAGGCTGTTTCTTGCCAGCAAATTCAGACATCTGTCTCTTTGGCTGACTACATTCCAACTCTCAAATTGTTTCTCAGCATCCCACCGGAGCAGTTAGCTAGTAGCCACCAACCATCAGTGTTCCCTTGAAACATCCTCTAGACAACCCCCATTAAAGAGACATCTCTGGCTATTAGACAAAATGGAACCATCTACAATAGGGATGAGGAATCTGAGGCCTTCCATATGCTGCTAGACTGTAACTCCCACCATCTCTAACCATTGGAACCATCTCCACAAACTCTTGGCAGTGCTGAATGGCACTGATGGGAGTTTGAGTCCAACAACCTTGAGGGATGTAGGTTATCCATCCCTGATATAGAACAAGAAGTCTTGCTCAGTAAGAATCAGCCTGGGTTCTACAAGTTCTGTCTCACTAAGGTTTTAGAGCTTTTCGAAAGTGGCAACAAGCATGTAGACAAGGGTGAACTGGTAGACATTGTGCATTTGGATTAAAACAAACAAACAAATGAACACAAAATGTGTATACCAGTCAAACTCATATACCTAATCATAAAAAACCTCTAAGTGGTTTACATAAAGTGTTTTTCAAAAAGCTTTTGATAAAATCTCACCAAAGGTGTCTGAGTAAGCTTAGCACTAATGGGTTGAAAGTCCTATTATGGACCTTGAGCTTGTTTGGGGGTTCTAGCAGGGGAGCGCAGCTATCGTATACCCTTGACTGAAGAACGGTACACTCCTTCTATCTGGGATGGTTGTCCTCTTCCACCGAGCGTGAAGCTTTGGGAGGGACACACATGGAGCAGTGAGGGAGGAAGGGGACACCAGCCTAACCAGCCAGATCAGCCAAATCAACCCTGGCAATCAGTGGGGTGACAGGTGTCACAGCGAGATCGCCCTCACATCCCTACTAGCAAAAATAGCAGCGGTAAAAATTAATGTTTTGCCAAAAATGCTCTTCCTTTTTCAGACAGTCCCAGTAATGGTGAAAGATGATTGCCTCAAAAGATGGCAAAATTTCCAAGTTTATCGGGGGGGAGGGGGGAGACAAGAATTAAACATAAGAGAGCCAGCGTGGTGTAGTGGTTAAGAGCAGTGGACTCGTAATCTGGGCAACCGGGTTCGCGTCCCCGCTCCTCCACATGCAGCTGCTGGGTGACCTTGGGCCAGTCACACTTCTTTGAAGTCTCTCAGCCCCACTCACCTCACAGAGTGTTGTTGTGGGGGAGTAAGGGAAAGGAGAATGTTAGCCGCTTTGAGACTCCTTCGGGTAGTGATAAAGCAGGATATCAAATCCAAACTACTACTACTACTACTACTACTATTCTTCTTCTTCTTCTTCTTCTTCTTCTTCTTCTTCTTCTTCTTCTTCTTCTTCTTCATAAGATACTTACAGATACAAAAGAAAGAGACGGTTTTGCCCTCCCAGACCTTAAATTGTATTATGAGGCTGCATGTTTGGTATGGATCAGGGACTGGATAAATCTGGAAAAGGAAGAAGCATTGGACTTAGAAGGCCACGATAACAGATTTTGATGGCATGCATATTTATGGTATAGGAAAGGAAAAGTGCATAAAGGATTTTACAATCATATAATTAGGAAATCATTAATGAGGGTCTGGGAGAGATATAAAGATTTAATAGAACAAAAGACACCTTGGTGGCGCTCACCAATTGAAGCTTTGCTGCTCAAACCACTTAGGAAAAAAGGGAAGTGGCTTACATACAATGATTTATTAAAAGATGAAGAAGGAAAATGGAAATTAAAAGAGTATGAGGAAATAAAAGATCATTTTCAGAGTTGGTTACATTACAGGCAATTACATGAGATATACAAAGAAGATAGCAAGAAAGAATTTAGTTATACCACTTCTAGATTTCAAAAGGAAGTTATAGAAGGAAAAGTGAAGTTGCTGAAGGGTACATATAGTAAGTATCCTGTTAGAATGGGAAACAAAAGACAAGGAAGTAAAATTGGTCATGATCAAATGGGCACAAGATATAGGACACAACATACACTTTGAGGATTGGGGAAAACTGTGGAAAACAGACTTAAATTTACAGACTGTTCTCTTCTGAAAGAAAACTATATGAAAATGATGTATAGATGGTATATAACACCAGTACAGATAGCAAAAATGTACAAAACCCTGGTGAAACATATGCTGGAAATGTAAAGAAAAGGAAGGGACCTTCAATCATATGCGGTGGGAATGTAGAGAAAATTAAAAATTTTGGGAAATGATATATAATGAATTGAAGAAAATGTTTAGAATGACATTTGCAAAAAAACAGAAGCATTTTTATTAGGGATTGTAGGACAAGACCTGCCAAAGAAAACAAAGAATCTATTTATGTATGCAACAACAGCGTCAAGAGTCTTGATAGCACAAGGATGGAAGAATGAGGAAACCCCGACAAAAGAACAGTGGCAAGAGAAATTGATGAACTATGCAGAACTGCCTAAATTGACATACAAACTGCGAAATAAGGACAACTGTGACTTCAAAGAAGAATGGGAACTTTTTACAAACTACTTAAAAAAACAACAAAATGAATTGGACTCCATGGCAGGTTTTGAATAAAAATGCACAAATTTATTGATGGTTAACATAGTAGATGGATAATGTAAGCATTTATACAATTTTACAGTATGCAGAGAAAAATATGTGTTGAGAAATCAGAGAGAGGAGCTGAGAGAAGTCATGGCGGGGAGGGTTTGATGGGGAGGGGGGAGGGGGAAAATAATGAATATGATATGTTTTGATATTTTGATATGTTGAAATTGTTAATAATTGTTTTTAAAAAGAAGTCCTATTTTGGATCCAAAACAGGAAGAAGAGAGTAGGAAAAAATGGAGAGTTCTCAAGATTGGGGATGTATGGCAAAGCACTGGCACCCAAAAGCTAGTGCTTTTTAATTTGTTCAAGAATGAGCAATGAATTGGCCAGTCTTGTTGACAACAATTATTCAAATGTAAAAAAGGATATCGTCAAACAGGCTAACTGGACATTGAAATGGCAGGTGCCGTTCACTGTAAGGAATTGTAAGTTGATGCAAATTGGTGTAAAAAGGCCTTAACTTCCCATGTATGAGCTGATGGGGTCTGAGCTGGCAGCAACTGACCAGAAATGCGACCCAGGACACAGCAGCTTTGAAAGAGGCAAATTGCATGCTAGGAATCATTTAGGGAAGGGATTGAGAATAAAACTGCCAGTATCATAACGCCATAGTTCAACTGGGAGGAAAGCACCTTTGTTCATGGAGTGGATTGATAGCAGCAGGTGACAGGCCTTCTTACTGCTGTTGTACTTCTGAAAGAAGCAAACTTCCATAGCTGGGCTGGTGATGTTGATCACCATGATATGATTGCCCCGTCCTCCCTCCAAGGTCAGCAAAGACTGTGGTGCCTCGAAGATGCATGGTCTTCTTGCTGCAACCTAAGCAGAGGATGGAGGGGCTCACAGCATTAACACCCCAAAATTGTTGCACACCACTCCAGTCTTCCAGGGGTTCCAGGCATTTACCCATGGCTTGGGTTCCTTGGAATGAGGGTCAGTAGAGACGGTGGTGTCCTTAGGATATGTGATTTATTTAAATACTTCTCCCACGGTCCTAGCTTTGTCATCCAGCATGGCTCTGTCTCTCTGGCTTTGTGTGCTCACATCCCCCACATTCTAAGTACCAGCCAGGGGAAGGGGAGGAGCCACACCAGAGCCACGCATTGACCCTCTGGCACAGAATTTTTAATTAGGCTAAGCATGGTGCTCTGCTGTTCTATTCACAACCATTGCCTAGACCAGGCTTCCTCAGCCTCGGCCCTCCAGGGAGTCTTCTCTTCTCATGAGGTGGCCAAAGTATTGGAGCCTCAGCTTCAGGATCTGTCCTTCCAGTGAGCACTCAGGGCTGATTTCCTTAAGAATGGATAGGTTTTATCTTCTTGCAGTCCATGGTACTCTCAAGAGTCTTCTCCAGCACCATAATTCAAAAGCATCAATTCTTCGGCCTTCTTTATGGTCCAGCTCTCACTTCCATACATCACTACTGGGAAAACCATAGCTTTAACTATACGGACCTTTGTTGGCAAGGTGATGTCTCTACTTTTTAAGATGCTGTCTAGGTTTGTCATTGCTTTTCTCCCAAGAAGCAGGCGTCTTTTAATTTCGTGGCTGCTGTCACCATCTGCAGTGATCATGGAGCCCAAGGAAGTAAAATCTCTCACTGCCTCCATTTCTTCACCTTCTGTTTGCCAGGAGGTGATGGGCCCAGTGGCCATGATCTTCGTTTTTTTGATGTTGAGCTTCAGACCATATTTTGCGCTCTCCTCTTTCACCCTCATTAAAAGGTTCTTTAATTCCTCTTCACTTTCTGCCATCAAGGTTGTGTCATCTGCATATCTGAGGTTGTTGATATTTCTTCCGGTGATCTTAATTCCGACTAGGGATTCATCCAGCCTAGCCTTTCGCATGATGAATTCTGCATAGTAACAAAATGGGTCCTGCAGCGCATCTAGGAATAACTGTGACTCCTGAAGAGTGTATGGACCATAATTTTAAAGAACATTCAAAGCACTTTCTTCCCCTCAGAGAATTCTGGGCACTGTAGTTTATCCCTCACAGAGTTCAAATTCGCAGCCATCCTTAACAAACTACAGTGCCCAGAATTCTTTGCAGGAAAAAAGTGCTTTGAATGTACATTAAAGCCATAGCGTACAAGCACAGAGCCTAGATTCCTCTCTCTCATACACCTCCTCCGTTTCTGTCGCGGTCATTAAGAAAAATCCATAAACATCTAAGAACTGTGTTAGCTAATTCATTAATGGTGCCTGACTACCAGCTCAGCTCCAAAGTGCTGCTTTTAATAATATGCAAACTCAAGTCTTGTCAATATCCGTTCCATGCACAAATTCAATTATCCCATTTTCATTAACTTGGACTTGTCTGAAATAGCTTGGCATGAGATTTGGAGTAAGGTTCCGATCTTCCCTGCCTGGCCAAGTGCAAAAGCTCTTAACTATGGTTATCAGGTTATCAGCTTTGCTTATGCATGAGCACATCAGCGGACGAGGAGGTTTCATGCTTGCTGTAGCTGCACCTATTTGACTTGACAATTCTCCTATCTTGGTGTGGGCAGCCAGGAAAGGGGCAGGGCTGTGGTTATACAGCGCGCTTCCAAGCACGGAACAGCAGGTTCAGGGCCCTGCTGGCAACCCACGGCTCCTGGCTGCATCTGTCAGAATCCAGGCTGTCTTATTTTGCAAGGAGTCTGTGCAAAGCTGCCCAGCCGCTTCTGTCTCCGGCAGGCTCTGTTGCCGAGTGGAGAGGATGCTGGAGCTGCTCCTGCCGGTGGCTCTTTTCCCTTTCCTTAAAGGTGAGTGACTGTGGAGGGCTAGGGGAGAGGACTGCGGGTGGGGGAATTGGAAAGGGTAGACTACACTTATTGGATTTCAATAGAACCTGAAGTTGGGTTTGGGAATCCGTAATGTAAGATTCTTTCTCATTCTGGAGGGTTGTGCAGCTGGATTATTCTTTTTTTATCTCTCCTTTGAAGAAGCAAAATGGTTGATTGGGAAGGCCATACATTTCTCGTAATTTCCCAGGGGAATGTGTTGTGTGTGTTTCAGTTTGACAATGTGGTAAGGCCAGAAATGGTGACATCCTCACCCTGCAGAATGTATGTGAGATAAGGGACCTAGCCTCTGACAAACTCAGCCTTTAAGCTTGTTTTGGTAGCAGGGAGGGTGGGGTCATTTTTAGCAGAGAGGTGGGTGTTGGAAAGAGGGAAAACTCAAGAGAAGAAGAAGCCAACTAGGAGAGGCGGGAGGAGAGAGAACAAAAGAAGCCGGATGAAAACTTCGTATTTATGCCAAGGAAATCATACATGAAAATAAGGGCTGGGGGGGTTTTTTAAATAAAAAATCTAAAATGTTAATGTTACAGGTTGTCTCACTTAAGAGGTTATCTCTGAAGGACTTAAAGTTATATATAAATTAACTCAGAATTAGTAATTTCCTTCTTTTTGTAAGGAAATATCACTTTCCCAAGCAAACCAATGAAATATTTTAAACTTTGTACAGCCTGGACGTTTGGAGCACTGAATGTTACATGTCTGCAAGATGTAAAATGTACCTGAGGATAAAAATTCATGCTGTTTTTATTGACCAATTGGAAACATGTCTGTTTTCCTGTCTCCTGGAATATATACAAGGAGTGAAACTTCTCTCCAAACAAATGTAGTATGAGCTTTCAAATTTCTGTTCTGCTGTTGAGTAGCTGTTGATTGAGGGGATATGTGGCAGATTTTCACAAAGGCAAGATTTTGAAGCAAAACATTAGATGTGCAAAAATAGATAGCTTTCAAAGCAGAGGTTATAGGCAATCCACCCATTCCTAGGACGGCCTGTTAAATCCACAGGTCTGTCCAACCATAAATAAACTGTGCTTTGTTACTTGGTTGACTGAACATAGAATCACAACCAAATTGCACGTGCTCAGAGGACCACAGCCACCTTTGCAAATGGGAGTCCAGAGTCTGCATTGCATTTTGAGCAGCCCCTAAATTGTGTCGGTTTGAAGAGAGAGCAAAACGAAGCGTGCCCCTCTTTTTCGCTAATCCAAGATGGTAGCAAACATTGTTGTACCACTGTAAGTCTGCTTTGATCTACCGTCTTTGCACAGCAGATTATGTTCCTCTGCATTTCTGCTCATGTTTCAAATGTGGGGAATTTGTTTTAAGAGGTTCTGTTGCCATTTCTATCAGCAGTGCACCCTTGGCTAGAAACGTTTCAAAATATTTTTAACAAATCATAGCGAGCAATACGAAATGGTTAGAACACATCGCAGAAATTTTAACAGTGGTGTGAAGATAATGTAAAATCCATGACCCCCCCCCATGCACTTTGGAACAGCAGTTCATGGGGCAAAGGGCCTGTTGCAGAGGAAAACCAGCCACGTCCCTGGGCTCAGAAGCAATCTGTGCATGCTTACGCACGGCCCCCGGCCACAAAACAGTGCTGATCAGTTCTACCATCAGAACATGATTTACACATGCCACGAGCATTTTGATCAATCTTTTGTTTTAGCCTTAATAGAAAATATTCAGTATAGAGCGTTTGAACTCCAGGGGGGGGCAAGTATATATATATTTCTTTTGAGGGGGTGATGCTGCAGATATTTCTTTAGCTTCCTCCATGAATTGCTTTCATTTATGATACTAACATGATCTTAGCTCACTTACACTTTTTTTTTGTAGGAAGGAGTCTCCTCTACTAAAATAAATAAGCCAGTGCCCATATGCACAGGTGCATGGTTTTAACTGCAGAGATTTTAGAAAAAAAATTAGAACAGTAGCAGTAGTTCTGAGTTTTTAAATAGTTAGTGGCTGAGAATAAGTATCTAGAATTAATTTTGGTAGTAGAGCATCTTCAGTATTGACAAGCAACCACTGTATTTTTATAATCTTAGAATGGTAGTTGGAAGAGACCCTGCAGGAATACGCAGCTGTACTTTGTTCATGCTGTATGAATTAATGCAGTTAGTTGTGGTTAATTATAATGGATTTCTGTGAATTGTGTCAAATGTTAATTCGACATGGCATACTCTAGCATGCTTTAATCACTTTATAAAGTAACCCCCCCCCCCCCGAAACATCAACTCTTGGACAAACATGGGCTGAGTCCGATGATTCTCATTACATCCCCACTAAAAGGCACATTTTAGCTTACAGAATGCAATTCAGCAAAGTTGCTTTTGTGAGGTCAGTAGCTGTTGACAATATTCGGAACAAGTAAATCAACAGCACTTTCCATGATTTAATTTAGCAAGGAAAGGAAAGGAAAGGAAAGGGGAAACTCAGCTTTAATGTTTCCAAACTCATTGCATCCCCACTGCTGGCTAGATATACGCATTATACTGCTTAAACACACCACATCCAATGCCATTCTTCTGTAACTGCATGGGCACCAAGTAAATTAAATTGGGTATCTCTCCATCTAAATAATAAATCCCAGGCTACTTTCTCTGGTTAGCTGCCTGTCTTCTGTGTCTATGGAGTTTGTTGGTGGGGGAGGAGGCACACTAATAAGGGCAGTTGCAGAAGGGTCATGGCTTGTTATTTAATTTTTCACCGGAAATCATAGAATGGTGGAGTTGGAAGGTGACGCCAAGGGTCATCTAGTCCAACCCCCTGCAATGCAGAAATTCGAGCTAGAGAATCCCTGGCAGACAGACACCCAACCTCTGTTTAAAAACCTTCAATGCAGGACTTCCGGGGTGGCGCCATCGGTAATGGCGGACTCCCTCTGATCTGGAGGGACTGGCTCCACGGAAATCGGGTCTGTTCCGCTACGGCGAAGTGGGGACCATTTAAAAAATCACAGGCGGGTGAAGCCTGTGACCGTGGGACTCGGCGGGCACCTTTTGCGCCCCCCAATTTGCAAAGGAACCCAGTTACGGGCTCCGGAGCGAAGCGGGGCAAGCGGTGCGGTGCTGAGAGTCAACTGCTTCTTCCGTGGAGCGAAGCCGCACAGCCGTTGCCAGAGAGCGCTGCCTTTTTCCTGTGACAATCTGGCTACAAAAACAACTACCCGTGAGTAGGTTAAATTTGGACAATTGGACTCTAAACAACGACCCGTGAGTAGAACGTAAAATTGGACTAAGAAATTCTTTTTAATTTGGCACCGAAGCGGGAAGGTCTAAACAGGAAGTCAGCCTTCCGCTTTTTGTAGAAAGATTAAAGCAAAGACATGGCAAGCTAGAGTTTAGAAAACCGTTTGTAAAGGATCAGTTTTCATCATCTAAAATTACTGAACCCCCTTTGGAAGCAGGAGAAGATGGGGGAATTTTTTTGGACTGCTTAAACCTGCAGAAGAGTGTGTAAAGAAAAGTAATTTTCCACCGTCTTGAACCTGGGAGCGGGGTGTCAGGACAGACGTTTTCGGAGTTCATTGACTATAGATAAACGTTTTTGACAGACAGTTAAAAGAAGAGAAACATAGTGATTCCATTGTTCTCCTTCGCAGTTAAAAGGAAAAAAAATATTGACAAAATATCTGAAAAAGGAAACTTTGTTGTTAGATCTGCTTTGTTGCTAGATCTGCTTTTTAAAAAAAAGAGAGAGAGAGAGAGATGGATTCAAATAGAAGTTCTTCCCCTAGAGGGAGCTTGTGAAACTGTTATTAAATCTGAACTGGGGAGCTATGCAGCTGCAATAGATTAAGATCGTGGATCAGACTTTGACCTTGTACAACAATGTACTCGGAGGCTCTGGTGCGTGCTTTCTGCAAGACAAGTGCTTTATTGGAACAGTTACATGAGAAGACGGATTTGATGACTGTTGCGATCAGAAATTTTGGGCAGGTAGTGGGTATCTATATAGAACCCACTCAGGAATCAATTCAGGAGTGTGCTCTGACAGATCAGATGAGGGAGGAGGTTGTGGCTGGACCCCGGGAGGCAGAGATGAAGGGAACTGTGGCCCAGCAGGAACATGAGTTGTTGGACCTGACGAATGAACCTGGAAAAAGCCAGATTTGGAGAGAGTCTTGTTTGGCTTGGAGATGGGGGGCTGGATAGACCCCCCCCCCCATGCAGGGATGTTTTGACTTTTCAAGTCTGGCGTTAGGCCGGGAGGAGTTTGGAGTTGTGGGGATCCTCAACTTTGGAGGGACCTTGAAACATGCTTTTAAATACCACATGGAGTTCAGTGTGGACTATGGAGAAGGGGTTGATCTGTCGAGAAGGGACAAAAACATTGCCAAGCTGGTGTCTCCACGAGTGAAAGGAGCAGAAGACAAAGTAAAGTACAGGTATAAATATGAAGAAGATCTGCAGAAGGGACATGGAAGAGACTTAAGGGCCTCGGACATAAGGTTACCAGGTTAATGAACTAGATGGATGAGATAGAAAGGACTGACAAAACCCGAGACCAGGAGGAAGAGACATTGGATAAAGATTGGAAGAAAGTTTTAAAAAATTCTACTTAGGAATGTTTTCTAAAATTAATGAGTATTAGAAAAATTTTGGAACGAAATTATTTGGCTTTAGCAGAAATGTTAAAAAGAACTATGTAAGAATATGCTATGGTTATGAGAAATTGGTATAAATAAGATTTAAGTTTTAAGTTTTAGGGTTCTTTATGGTAAGATAAAGTTAAAATAGATTAAGGTAATTTAATGACAGAATATTATGAAAAATGGAAAGGATTTGCTGTGACAATCAACAACTAGAATACAAAAAAAGGGATGTGTGAGGAGGTCAATGAAATAAGGTAATGACAGTTAAGGATTTGGGAATATTGGATCTGTTTTTAAATCTTTGTGGCCTATTTTTGCTTTCTGATTTTGATGTGTTATGTGTTTTGTTTTTGCTTTTGATTCTTATCGATTTGTATTGCTTAATTGCTATTTGTTTCTTGTTTTTTCCTTCTTTTTCTCTTTGGTGTTTTTTTTTTGTAATTCTAAAATTCTCAATAAACATCATTAAAAAAAAACAAAAAAAAACCTTCAATGCAAGAGAGCCCAGCGCCTTCAGAGGTAGACCGTTCCACCATAGACCATTTCTTCCACAACCAAGCCTTTGGGCTTTTACTATCTGGGACCTTTGAGAAGTGGGTCGGAAGTTTCCAATGTATTTCTTTTTCCCCTTGGTTTTTATATCTATGGAGGTTGCCTGTGTGGTTAGTTGCTTGCAAGTTGCCCCGGGCAAGATACAGAGACATGCAAATTCAATGAATAATGACGGTGATGATGTCAGTTCTGTCCCTTTCTTCTGTCCCCTTCCTAGACAGAGGAAGGAACAGGGGTAAAGGAAGCCCTTTGCGTGCAGAATGTTCCACCTCCAATCCCCAGCATTTTCCCCAGCAAGGATGCTCTGTCCTGCCACCAAATGCGTTTCTGGAAGCTGCAGGAGAGGGGGGGCTCTTGCACCTGAATTCTGCTTGGAATCTGCTTGGAATCCACCAGGAGGCCAGGGTGCTGGACTGGAGAGGGTTCCATGGCTCTTCACAGGTTCTTATATTCTTAAGGTTCTGTAGTAGATTATGGGAAGGACTCTGCTAGGGTTGCCATATTTCAAAAATTGAAAAGTTTTGAAGCTATTTTTTAAGGAAATTTGCCCCAAAATCAACGCTTCCAATATGGGCTGCCATATACCTGGGTTTCCCTGGACATTTTTAACCGACTTTTGAAAATTCCGCCCAGATGCCATTTTCGATGGGTGAATCCCAGCTCTGTCCTAGCAATTCCAGACGTATGGCAGCCCTACTCTGACCGAGCCAAGAATGTTTCAGAAATCCAGGCCAAAATGTCGTGAGCTTTGTATGTGCTCCAACCCTGCCCTCTTTTAGGTTGCCATTGTTTCGAAGCTGAACACCGACTCTACAATGAGCTATTTGCCAATTACAACAACATCATCAGGCCTGTGGAGAATGTGTCTGACCCGGTCATGATTTCGTTCGAGGTGTCCCTTTCGCAACTCGTAAAGGTGGTGAGTAGGCTGCGAGAGAAGCCTTGATGCCTTCCGGTTGTTTTCAGACTTTTACAACTGATGGGCAGACTGTGAGCCAGTGTGGTATAGTGGTTAGAGTCTTGGAACCTGGAAGACCCGGGTCCAAATCCCATCTTGGCCATGAAGCTCACCGGGTGACTTTGGGCCAGTCACCGTATCTCAGTCTCACCTACTTCACAGGGACGTTGTGGGGTGAAATGAGAAGAGGCAGTAACCAATTAAATAAATAAACCACCCAGAGGGCGCTGGGTTGGCAAAAGCTGGACCAGAGACTGTATTTTTTGTCCCAGTTCAGTTGCTGAAATAATCTATTTGTGTCAGGTTGCCACTCAACACTGGAAGTCAAAAATTCTGGTGAATGGATGGGATGTGAACTGCAAAACGGGTTCAGGGGAGAGCCCAGCCACTTTCCACTGGCCCAGCGTTCTTTTTTTTTTGGGGGGGGTAGTACAGAAGCTGTGAACAGGGGCAGGAGGGGGAAGACTTGGCTGGGGTTCTACTCAGATCATATTATATAACCTATTTTGAAACAACTGCACTGGATGCCAGTTCATTTTCGAGCCCTTTTCAAGGTACTCACTCTGGTGCTCAAAGCCCTAAACAACTCAGGCCCCAAATACCTGAAAGCCTCTTCCTTCCCTTTAAACCCTCAGGAGTGGGATCAGCAGAGGGGGCCCTCCTGGTAGTTCCTTCCCCCTCAGGGTTATTTTGGGGAGTGGAGGGTCTTCTCCGTGGTGGCCCCTAAGCTGTGTATGCCCCACAGAGGGTCGCCTGGTGCCTTCCCTTGCTTTTGACACTTGAGGTCTGTGTTTTTAGGATCCACCTTATTTTTATGGCTGTAAGTTTTTTTTAAAAAAATGTTTTTAATGTTGCGTTTTAATGTTTCAACCTGCCTTGGAGTGAAGAGTGGATTATTATTAATAATGGTCATAGTAATAACTGACTGAAAGAGAAGGAACCCATCTGTGCCATTTCCCCCTGGGTTGCAGAGCAACCCTCCAGCCAGCTCAAGAAAAATGCCTGAGCCCCTCTCCATCCCCAGAGACTTCCAGGCGGACGACAAAACCAAAGCATTGTTGAATTACACCGGGAATGTAACTTGGATGAGGGGTTTCAAACCCAGCTATGACTTTTCTTTTCCCAGGACGAAGTGAACCAGATTATGGAGACTAATTTATGGCTGAGACATGTAAGTAACACCTCCCCCCCCCCAAAAAAAAAAACCCCCGCCCCTACCACAGAAGGAACGCTTTAGGATTTTTGTAAAAAAAAACCCAAAGAGCATTGGAAGTATTTTCAGTTATATATGTAGATTGCACACATACCATTGAAAGCACAGAGCTTCCCCCAAAGAAACCTGGGAACTGTAGTGTTAAGGGTGCGGAAAATTGTAGCTTAGTGTCCTATATTGGGGGGATAGCTGGGGAAGGGGAAGAGATAGGAAGTGCAGTACATACAGACATACATACATGATGGTGATACACCTGTGTGTTAAAGGAACCCATTGAAGAAGGAAACCCCGAAGGCTGCAGCCAGAGTCAGAAACAGGAAACACCTTTTAGGCTCTGCTGCCACCTAGTGGTTGTCTGTCTTGTTGGCATTAAATAAATCATAACAGCATCCTGGGGAAAGAAGAAATCCCACAGAAATGATGTGAGGAATTCAGAGATCTCATTGGGTGCCCTCCCCTTTGAGAAAACAGAAAATGGAGAGCAAATCCTAAACTATAGACCCCCCCCCGTTTTATAACATCATCTAGGGGTGCCATATTTCAAAAAGTGAAAATCCAGACACAAGACATTGAGCTTTCCCCCCCCCCCCGTCCCAAGATCTACTTTTAAGGAAATTCGCCAAAACCTACACTTCTGACATGGGTTGCATCCAGATTTTCCAAGACATTTAAGCGATTTCCGTTTCTGACAGCCAAATCCTGGCAATGTCCAGGAAATTCCGGACATATGGCAACCCTACATTATGAGGCAGATTTAGCCAGCCACTGGAAAATGTGGGGCTTTTGATCGCTCAGGGTGACCCATCATTCCTTGCATTTCTGGTGTTTACCCTGCGAATCTTTTCTTAGGCAGCCCAAACAGCATCACCTTTGCAGAAGGGGGAATTAAGAGGGGAATGGGGGGGCGTGTTGTGAGCTTTGCAGATGTACAAAAAGACATTCCCACAGCTTATCAGGGATGGAATGTTGGGTGTGTTTGTGCAGAAGGAAGAGAAAGCTCACATCCACACCACATTTAAAGAACATGGCTTCCCCCAAAGCATCCTGAGAACTGTAGTTTGATAAGGGTGTTGGCAATCATAGCTCTGCAAGGGATAAACTATGGTTCCCAGCATCGTAGACAGACAGACAGACAGACAGACAGATAGATGGATGAGCACTTTGGGTCTAATTTTAGTGTTGTTTTTACATTTGATTTTCCCATTTCTTTTTTTTCTTCTGGTTTTATTTTGTAAGTTGTACTGAGACACATAAACACATTAAATGAATGAATGAATAAAATGAATGAATGAATGAATGAATAAGCTATAATAGGAAGTTGTGGGACAATTCTAAAATACTACTTGATTTCTCTTCTTCTTCATTGATTAGATGTGGAACGATTACAAGCTGAAATGGAATCCAGAGAAGTATGGAGGTGTTCAGTTTATTCGAGTGCCATCGCAGAAGATCTGGAAGCCAGATATTGTGCTATATAACAAGTAAGATTATACAGTCTGGTCTATTCTTAAAAGATTACTTTATGTTTTAGCATTTTCCCTTTCCAAAGGTGTAGTAAAATCCATGGTATGGAAGCTGTGTCCCACCAGCATGGCCACTGGGTGGATGAAGTTGTAGTCCATCATCATCTAGAGCAGGCATAGGCAAACTCCGGCCCTCCAGATATTTTTTGAGACTACAATTCCCATCATCCCTGACCACTGGTCCTGTTAGCTAGGATCATGGGAGTTGTAGTTCCAAAACATCTGAAGGGCCAGAGTTTGCTGATGCCTGATCTAGAGAACCACAGATTCCCAGTCATAGACTCATAGAATAGAATCATAGAATCATAGAGTTGGAAGAGACCACAAGGGCCATCGAGTCCAACCCCCTGCCAAGCAGGAAACACCATCAGAGCACTCCTGACATATGGTTGTCAAACCTCTTCTTAAAGACCTCCAAAGAAGGAGACTCCACCACACTCCTTGGCAGCAAATTCCACTGTCGAACAGCTCTTACTGTCAGGAAGCTCTTCCTAATGTTTAGGTGGAATCTTCTTTCTTGTAGTTTGGATTCATTGCTCCGTGTCCGCTTCTCTGGAGCAGCAGAAAACAACCTTTCTCCCTCCTCTATGTGACCTCCTTTTATATATTTGAACATGGCTATCATATCACCCCTTAACCTCCTCTTCTCCAGGCTAAACATGCCCAGCTCCCTTAGCCGTTCCTCATAAGGCATCGTTTCCAGGCCTTTGACCATTTTGGTTGCCCTCCTCTGGACACGTTCCAGTTTGTCAGTGTCCTTCTTGAACTGTGGTGCCCAGAACTGGACACAGTACTCCAGGTGAGGTCTGACCAGAGCAGAATACAGTGGCACTATTACTTCCCTTGATCTAGATGCTATACTCCTATTGATGCAGCCCAGAATTGCATTGGCTTTTTTAGCTGCCGCGTCACACTGTTGGCTCATGTCAAGTTTGTGGTCAACCAAGACTCCTAGATCCTTTTCACATGTACTGCTCTCAAGCCAGGTGTCACCCATCTTGTATTTGTGCCTCTCATTTTTTTTGCCCAAGTGCAATACTTTACATTTCTCCCTGTTAAAATTCATCTTGTTTGTTTTTGCCCAGTTCTCTAATCTGTCAAGGTCGTTTTGAAGTTTGATCCTGTCCTCTGGGGTGTTAGCCACCCCTCCCAGTTTGGTGTCATCTGCAAATTTGATCAGGATGCCCTTGAGTCCATCATCCAAGTCATTGATAAAGATGTTGAATAAGACCGGGCCCAAGACAGAACCCTGTGGCAGTCTCTGGTTTACACTGAACATCTGGCACTGGTTTAGACAGAGTAACATCATTGGTCTCTTGTCCAGCCCAGTACTTTGACTAGGAGTGGCTCGTTACCCAAGACCCACATAACCAGAGACCCAAGAGCACCCACAAGCAAAACATGGGTTCTTATCCCAAGGCACAGCACTCTCCCTGTTAAATGCCCATTTGGAAAGGAAGGAATCCCCATATAACCTGCTCATGCTACTTCTCAAAAGAGTAAATGCATCCTTAAACATAGAACCATAGAGTTGGAAGGGACCCCAAGAGTCATTTAGTCCAACCGCTGGCAGTACAGGAATCTCAACTCAAGCATCCAGGACAGATGGCCATGTGACCTCTGCTTATACACCTCCAAGGAAGGAGCCCACCACCTTCCAAGGGAATTTGCTCCGCTGTGGAACAGCCCTCAACCTCCTAAAGTTCTTCCTAATGTTTAGTTGGAGTCTCTTGTCAGTTGAATCAATTGGTCTGGGTCCTAACCTCCAGAGCAGCAGAAAACAAGCTTGCTCCCTCTTCTATGCAACAGCCTTTTAGATGTTTGAAGATGGCTATCATATCCCTCTCATTCTCATCTTATCCAGGCTAAACGTTCCCAACTCTCTCAACCATTCCTCATCAGGCAAGGTTTCCAGACCAAGCCTTGGTATTACCTTTTCTCCTTCATGAAGTAATTTTGTGCACCACCACCCCTTTTGCAATTTCTTGCCATTTCACAAATCTCAGGGATCATCAGACTTTCCAGGGACCATAGCACAGGAGATCTGACTCAACTAAGTCGCAATCACACAAGGGCCACTAGAAGGGCTTCACTACAAGCTGCTTGCAAAAGTCAAAATCAGAAGCGGCAAAGTGATCATCTGAATCCACTCCCTTGCTAGCCTTTTCTTCTTATATTGGACAAATCCAACCCACATCAGACTTTCTTGTCTCAGTAGTATGTCTGTGTTATGGACTGGCACAACCTAAGCAGTCCAGACAGAGAGAGGTTGGATGGTCGTCTGTCATGGTTGCTTTAGTTTGTAACTCCAGCATTGCAAGGGGCTTGACTGCATGACTACTGGGATCCCTTCCAACTCTAGGATTCCTGTAGATGAATCTCAATGCCCCCCTTTCCCTTCCATTGTTTCTCTAACATGGTGTCTTCTACTGAACTGAAGAAATGAAATGTGTAATGAACTTGGAACAGAGTATGGCAGAGGTAGCATTACATTTCTAATCTGGTAGCTTCCAATAACAGTAAAGAACAATACAGTCGACGCTCAGGTTGCAAACGTGATCCATGTGGGATGCACATTTACAACCCGCAGTGGCGCGTCTGCGCACATGCAGGTTGCAATTCTGTGCATGCGCAAAGCGCGTTTTAGCGCTTCTGCGCATGCGCAACCACTGAAACCTGGAAGTAACCCATTCCGGTACTTCCGGGTTTCGGCGGTCCGCAACCTGAAACATCTGTAACCTGAGGTATGACTGTAATTGCTACATTGGGGCACTAATTGAATCCCATCAGTATACATTAGGAGGCATCAAGAAAGAGGCTGTGCATACCCCGTGCAGAACAGCCATCCCTCCAGGGCAGCGTTTCCCAAACATCTGATAGATATGATGCTAATTATGTTCAAGCGATTCACTGTATTGTGTTTTTAAAAGGTAAATTGCTGCAGGATCAAGGATGCTGCCTGCAGGGAGGCGACCTTTGGCCCCCTGCTTCAGTTCCAACAAGAGTCTGAAGACACTGCATGCAACGGGAGGAACACAGTTCCAGAGGGTGGGGGATAAATGCAATGCAGTTTAATAATTTCTGAAACAAGGTGAGAGCTGAAACACAGCCAACCTTCAGCATTAAAAATTATCCAAATTTTGCAATATAGTTCTCCAGCCAAATGAGAGGTGCAAAAATGCACATGCTGGGGTGAAGTGTGTGTTAAAAGGCATTAGTGAATATAACACTCAACAATGCATTATATTAGGGGAAATTTGCTCTGCAAATTAGGAGAAATTCACACTAAAATGCTGCTGAATTTTCTTGAGGGCATTTTAAAAAAAGGAATTCACAAAGTGATGTGACAATGTGGAGAACACAACTTTTGGGTCTGTTGTTTCCCCCCCTCCCTAGTGCTGTTGGAGACTTCCAGGTGGACGACAAAACCAAAGCACTGTTGAATTACACCGGGAACGTGACTTGGATGCCCCCAGCTATTTTTAAGAGCTCGTGTAAAATAGACGTGACATACTTTCCATTTGACTACCAGAACTGCACCATGAAGTTTGGCTCCTGGTCCTACGACAAAGCCGAGATTGACTTGGTTCTCGTTGGCTCCACTATGAACCTCAAGGACTATTGGGAGAGCGGAGAGTGGGCCATCATTAAGGCACCAGGCTACAAACATGACATCAAGTACAACTGCTGTGAAGCCGTGTACACAGATATCACCTATTCCCTTTATATAAGGCGGCTGCCCTTATTTTACACCATCAATATGATCATCCCATGCCTCTTGATCTCCTTCTTAACCGTGTTGGTGTTTTATCTGCCTTCCGACTGTGGTGAGAAAGTGACGCTGTGCATCTCGGTCCTTTTGTCCTTGACTGTTTTCCTACTGGTGATAACAGAGACCATTCCTTCAACCTCTCTAGTGATTCCACTGATTGGGGAGTACCTCCTCTTCACCATGATATTTGTCACTCTCTCCATAGTCATTACGGTGTTTGTGCTCAATGTACACTACAGGACACCAAGGACGCACACCATGCCTGAGTGGGTGAAAACCATCTTCCTGAACTTTCTCCCCAGGATCATGTTCATGACCAGGCCCACCAGTGAATCAGATGACGGTGGCCAGGACACAAAGTCTTCTTACAACACGGAGCTCTCTCCCTTGGACTGCTTTGGCGGCACAGAGACCAGGTGCTACAAAGACAGCCTCCCGTGCCAAGAAACGACCTGTGTTTGCTACCAACACCAACATATAAAGTATGTCAAGGTGAACAGCAACCTGACCCAGAGCTCCAGTTCTGAATCTGTAGACGCTCTGCTTTCATCTTTGGTAGTATCGCCAGAAATGAGAGATGCGATCGAGAGCATTAAATACATTGCAGAAAATATGAGAATGCAAAATGAAGCCAAGGAGGTACGGGCAAACTTTATTAATTATTCAAGCTACATGCACCACATTTTAAATCGGGGCTAGGGAACCTTTGACCCTCCATATCAGCCTTTCTCAACCTTGGGTCCTCAGATGTTGTTGGACTACAACCGCCATCATCCCTAGCTAGCAGGACCAGTGGTCAGGGATGATGGGAGTCATAGTCCATTAGCATCTGTCAGGTGAAAGGTTCCCAAGTCATGGTGCAGAGCAGGGCAATAAACCTGTGTACCCAGGGAACAAAACATCAGACTGCAGGGGTGAGGAACCACAGGAAGCTATCTTGTACCAGGTCAAACTATTTGTTCACCTAGCCCAGTACTATTTCCTCCGTCCTCACCATTTCAGATTCTGGGCTCCCTTATCACTTGCAACTCAGTCCACCACACACATGGAGTTCACTGTCACAAGATGTACTGACTTGGATGACACACTACTTACTACTTACTCATTGTAGTAGTAATACTACTTACTGTGTATTACGTACAGTAAGAACATAGGAAGAGCTTGCTGGATCAAGCCCATCTAGTCCACTATCCTGTTCTCACAGTGGCTGACCAGACGCTGCTGGAAACCTGCAAGCAGGACCCGGGCCCAAGAGCCCTCTCCCCTCCTGTGGGTTCCAGCAACTGGGATCCAGAAGAGGCAGAGCACAGCCATCCATAGCCCTCTCCCCCATGAATTTGTCCAATCTTCCTTTAAAGCCTTCACTGCCTCTTGTGGGAGCAGAAGTTCATAGTTGAACTTCTTCTCTGTCCTGAATCTTCCAACATTCAGCTTTGTTAGATGTCAGGTTCGAGTGTTGTGAGGGAGAGACATTTCCTGCCCCCTTCCTCCATGTCACACATACTTGAAACACTTCTATCATGTTGCCTCTTGCTCAGCTTTTCCTCCCAGTCCCCCACGCTGCCTTTTCCCATAAGGCGGCTGCTCCAGCCTCTCGATGCTTTTGGCTGCTCTTTTCTGAACCTTTTCAGGCTGATGGTCCTGGTGAGGAAACACTGCAATACCAGTCCAGCCATGGAGCAAATTCACATGGTGGATTTTGTTATATCAAATCACAAATACTGTATTGAACTTTCATACTACCACAATAGGTTTATAAAAGTTGTACCTGAATTGATAAAAAAATATTTTTATTTTCCAGACTCAAGATGACTGGAAATACGTCGCCATGGTCATTGATCGCATTTTCCTGTGGGTATTTATTCTTGTGTGCATTCTGGGGACAGCAGGACTATTCTTGCAACCGCTAATGGTTGGAGATGAAGTATAGGCGATATTCCCCTGTAAAAAAATCTATTTCCTGTTTGCTGTCCAAACGTCTTACCTGCTCTCTCTTTATGTTAAAGTAATTATTCCTATGTCTTTCAGTAGTGGAGTAAAGATACTTAAACATTAGGCTAGATTCAGCCACCTTCCATTTAAATATAAAAATACTAATGATTTGTGTAACACTGTAATGAAGTACTGTATAAGACTGGAAAATTTTAATTTCTAGGAAGAATGCCAGTTTTCTTCTTATATTCACTCCTAGAAGAAAATGAGATCTGAGTGGGTGTCAAGAGCCTCAAAGAAATGCAGTTCTACACAAATGGGAAAAGTTTGTTCTACTGCCCTAAGCCAACCAAAGATATTGCAATAGCTTTAACAATGTGGATCACTGCCACAACTCTAGCCATCTCACTGATGGTGTGTCAAGAGTGAAGCCCTCTTCTCTAAATACACTAGGACACTGGGTCACTATGAAATCAATTCCTCAACTCAAAAAGGAAGGATTTCTTCACACGCACACAGCTAATTTATGGAAGTCCTGGCCATAGCATGTGATACACACATCTATAGGGAACCCAATAAAAATAGCAAAACACCCGGCAGCTGCCTTTCTTCACTGCATCTCTCGTGGCAGGAGAAACCAGAACTTGAAGCACAGGACATGAGGTCCTACAAGGCTGAAGTTATTCGCTAACTAAGATATAGTCCTCGTGGTTTCTGAGCTCGCCAGCAAATGAGGAAAAGCAAGTATCTTGTTTGTTTCATTTTAAACCTACCGAAACTCCTTTCATTTCCCAAGTCAGGCATTCACAACTTCAGGTCATTTGACCAGTTGGAACATGGCAAGCCATGAATGACACACGACTTAGGCAACCCACTTTTGCTTAGGCCTAGACACAAGCTCATTAGCCATTGAAGTGTCAAGGAAAGGAAGTTATTCTCTTCCTTAGAGGGACTCATCAGAAAAGAGGTCATTATAGATGAGAAACAGAACCAAACCTATGTGCACTTTCAGTCGGACTTGCTTTTCTTACTCCCACACCGTTGAGTTCAGGCATTGCAAAATGAAAAGAGCCATATCAAGCAAACTGAGGACACTCAGAACAGCTGTTAGCCATTGATAAAATGAGGGTCTTACTATTCAGGGGCAGCAACAGGGGGCAGCCATCTCCATGATGCCTTGCCTGTGAGCTTCACGGGGATGCCTAGCTGTACAAGATGGAACAAGGCAATTCACCTGTTCTTGGCTGTTGCTGTTTTTACATTCATCTGGCAAATAACTGCAAACAAATCCTGCTACGTAGCATAAGATGTGTGCAAAGAGGGATTATTGTTTAGGCAAGATGGTGGATTAGTCAGCTAGCACCTGAAAGGCTTTTCCGTTACCAGACCTAAAACATTGCAGACACAGCAAGACCTCTTCCACATCTCTGTTTGCCTTGCTTTTCCCTGTGAAAACATTTATGCTTTACTGCTGAACTGGAAAAAAGAAGATACAGTGGTACCTCGGTTTAAGAACAGCCCTGTTTATGAACTATTCGGTTTACGAACTCTGCAAAACCAGAAGTAGTGTCCCGGTTTGCGAACTTTACCTCAGTCTAAGAATGGAAGCCGAACGGTGGTAGGGCACCGGTGGCGGGAGGCCTCATTAGGGAAAGCACACCTCGGTTTAAGAACGGTTTCGGTTTAAGAACGGACTTCCAGAACAGATGAAGTTCATAAACCGAGGTACCACTGTAGTTTGGTTTTCCACAAATTTCCGTTTGTCCCAATTCAGCGAGAAACGGTGGGGTTTCCCAGGGGAAAGCAGCGGGGCAAATGCAAAACTGCTTGAGCGCATGCTTTCTGGACACGAGACAAGTGGAAGTGTGCACAAGTCCCAAGTACAGTAGTGGCTAGTATTAGAGGGAACAGATGTGCAGTTTGCAGGAAGGATTTGGACTGTCTGCACAGAGCAGAGAACTGTTTTGATGGGTTTTGGCAAAAAGTAGCTATAGATGTCATCCCAACTGCAAACGACATTCTGATCCAAGCCACCTATGGAAATCACCAGTGGAACCAAGACTAGGTCTGTGTCCCCCTGGCTTGCTTTGGAGCGCCTCTTACAAAATGTAATTCGGTTATGTATCTACTGAATAGAGTGCTGTAAAGAGAACAGAAGGAATAGACTCATTGCATGTACATTTTACTTCATATACTATAAAATAAACTTCATTCACCAATAATGAAAATACTCAGGGTCTTTCAAAGCCATTTTTTTGAAATCCCAGATTTTGGCTTTCATGCTGTATTAGCCCCATTTTGTGGGAGTGGCATAGAATGAATGGCGGGGGGGGGGGGGCTTTGCCACAGTGCAAGAGTCACGAGCTTATTTGCTCCCTTAAGGAATATGAGGAATTGCGTTCATCAGCACTGAAGGAGCAGTCCAGTCTTTACAAATCCACAATAAAGAGCTTGGACTAAGAAGCTGAAGAAAATTAAGAATACAACAGTTATTCTTAATTTCTAACTGGCCTCATAATTTTCAATGATTAAAACCAGGAATTTGGGGGGGGGGTCTTGTTTTAAGAATATTAAAAGGAAGATGATTAGGCATGGGTTAGTGACACTGGGACCCGCTGAAGCAAATAAATAAAAATCGTACAATTACTGCAATATAAACTGATAATCTAGAGAAGCCCAAAAGGCAAAAGGAAAACAACAGGAGCATATCAAATGGGACCTACTGTTATAATAATGTAAAATGCCTTGGGACACAGATGGCCTTTTCATCACTCCTTAATGCTGAATGTCGTGGCCCAAGAATGGAGAGGAAAATACTGGCAGTATACCGCTGACTGCACAGGTGGTAGCGTCAAGAAAGGTTTGGCTTCTTAGACCATGGTCTCTATTTCCTTGAGGAGGGACTTGTGGCAAGAGATGGGCTGAACCTCACAGTGGTTGGCAGGAATGTGTCTCACAAACCTCATCAGGGAGACCATACAGGCGCCCCCCAGTTACGCACAATCAACTCGTGTACAATTGCGCATATATGGCACCAGGAAATATGTAAGTGCCGTATTTTTGGCCCTATAGGGCGCACGGTCCCATAGGGCGCACCTAGTTTGGGGGGGGGAGTAAAGAAAAAATATATATTTCCCCCCCAGGCGCGGGGCTGGGGCGGGGGAAGCCCGAGCTTCCCCCAACCCCAGCCCCCAGAACAGGCTGCTATCCACAAGCCTTGGGAGCCCAGCAGGAACTCCCGCCAGGCTCCCCAGGCTTGCGGATATCTGCCCGAAGCCCGGAGCGCGCTGCTCAGCCCGCCCCAAGTTGCGGGATGCAGGCTGCTATCCGCAAGCCTAGGGAGCCCGGTGGGAACTCCCGCGGGCTCCCAAGGCTTGCGGATAGCTGCCCGAAGCCCGGGGTGCGCTCCGCTGCGCTCCCCAGGTTTCGGGCTGCAGGCTGCTGTCCGCAAGCCTTAGGAGCCTGGCGGGAACTCCCGCGGGCTCCCAAGGCTTGCAGATAGCTTCCTGAAGCCTGGAGAGCAAGAGGGGTCAGTGCGCACCGACCTCTCTCGCTCTCCAGGCTTCAGCGAAAGCCTGCATTTGCCTCATAGGGCACACACAGATTTCCCCTTCATTTTGCGTCCTAAAGGGCGAAAAATACGGTAATTTGATTCAAACCCAGAAATGGTGGGAATGAGCTGGTGAATCCTCATGACTCTCAAAGAGACACTTCCTGGTGCCCGAAGAGGACATCAGTGAGGGAGGAGGAAGCCCCAAAGAGACAGGAGGCACAGCAGGGCTTTGTTTATGCTGCTCAGCCTCCCCACCTAACAGCTGGTGTGTGGGGTAGCACAGCAGCAGCAGCAGCCTCTTTCTCTCCAGTCCTCCAGCCTCCTACCAGCCCAAGAGCTTCAATTCTAGTTGTGAATATGTTTGGATACAGTGTTTTTGATATGGAGAGGGCATTTAAAGGGTGCTCCCCACTTGAGTGATTTTTGTTTATGTGCACGGGGGCCAGGAACACCCCTGCGTAAGGGGGGACGCCGACGCCTGTATTACAGATGACGGGGGTATACCTGGTACTGGGGATAATGGCATCATTGATGCAAATGAAACTTGGTGATGCTCCAGAAACCTGCTAAGGGGCAGGAAACTACAAGATGGAAGCAGCTGGAGGGAATGACTCATGGTTTCAGTTGACTCTATATTAATGAACAGAGTATGAGAAACAAGACAAATCTGAGTTCTTAATGAAGGATGGCAAATATGACCTAATAGGCTTTACTGAAACCTGGTGGGATGAGATTCATGACTGGAATGTAGAAGTTGAGGGATATAACCTGTTCAAAAGGAATAGACCAAACAGGAAGGGAGGAGTAGCATTATATGTAAAGGATGTGTGCGCTTGCGAAGAAATTCACGACCTGGGGCATGGAAGGCAGATTGAGAGAATATGGGTAAATATCATAGGAGAGAGAAACTACAGTGATGTTACTGTGGATGGCTGTGACAGATCTCTAAGCCGGACTGAAGACTTGGGTGCCTTCTGGAACAGATTACCAAACATTCAAAATGAGAGATAGAGTTGTCAACTTCCCCAATATCTGTTGAAACTCAAACTCTGCCCAGAATGTAAGATCCCACAAATTCCTCCTTTGCCTCACTGACAATTTCATTTCTCAGAAGGTGGAAAAAGCAACAAGGGGATCATCTATCTTGGACCAACAGGGAGGAACTGATTGAAGAAATGGAAGTACTGGGAATCTTGGAAGGAAATGATCATGTCCTCTTGGGTGTCATGATAACAGAGGCAGGGAAAGCTGAGTGTAGTCAGACATGTACTCTGGACTTTAAGAAGGTCCATTTCAAAAAGCTCAAGGATACTGGGTGTGATCCCATGGTCAGAAATACTCAAGGAGAAGGGAGTCCAAGATGGACGGGAGTTTCTGAAAGGTGAAATACTGAAGGCCAAAAGGCAGACAATTCCAACAAGAAAGAAAAGTGGGATGCATCTAAAGAAACCAGTGTGGCTCAGCTTACAGATGAGATGAGAAGGGGAAGTATAAGAAATGGAAGAAAGGGGAAATTGTGAAGGAAGATCTTGCAGCGAGAAGGTCAGGTGGACTAAAGCTTAGAACAGGGATCCCCAAACTCAGCCCTCCAGATGTTTTGGGACTACAATTCCCATCATCCCTGACCACTGGTCCTGTTAGCTAGGGATGATGGGAGTTGTAGCTCCAAAACATCTGCAGGGCCAAGTTTGGGGATGCCTGCCTTAGAATGAGCTCAGGCTTGCAAGTTAAAAATAATTTGGAAAGGTTTCTTCGGCTACATTCAAAGCAAGAGGAACAAGCAAGCGGTAGGCCCTCTGAATGGAGAAGATGGATAAATGCTACTGGGTCATAGAGAGAAGGTGGGACTGCTCAATATCCACTTTGTCTCTGTCTTCACCCAAAAGGAAATCAGTGCCCAACCTGTTGATAACAGAATAAACAATATGAAAGCTGGGTGCAGCTTTGAACTTCCTGACTCAAAGAGGCTGAGCATGAAATGAAAAGGAATATGAAATGGTAAGGACCCCTGGACAGTTAAGTCCAGTCAAAGGTGACAATGGGGTGCGGCGCTCATCTCGCTTCAGGCAGAGGGAGATGGTGTCATGTGGCCAGCATGACTAAACCACTTTTGGCGCAATGGGACACCGTGACTGAAGCCAGAGCACACGGAAACGCTGTTTATCTTCCCACCACAGGAGCACCTATTTATCTACTTGCACTGGTATGCTTTTGAACCGCTAGGTTGGCAGGAGCTGGGACAGAGCAATGGGAGCTCACCCCGTCGCAGGGATTCAAACTGCTGGCCGACTTCTGGGGTGGCGCCACCGGCAATGGCGGACTCCCTCTGAACCGGAGGGACCAGCTCCGCAAGAAACGGGTCTTTTCCGCTGCGGCGTAGCGGGGACCCTTCTGGAAATCACAGGCGGATGAAGCCTGTGACCGTGGGACTCAGCGGGCACCCTTAGCGCCCCCCCAACCCACAAAGGAACCCACAAACGGGCTCCAAATTGAAGAGGGGGAAGTGACGCGGTGCTGTGAGTTTACTGCTTTTTCTGTGGAGCGAAGCCGCATAGCCGTTGCCGGAGAGCGCTGCCTTTTTCCTGGGACAATTTGGCATCTAAAATAACCAACCATGAGTACTGGAACAGTGAATATTTGGACTTGAGATAAGAATTGGCGAAATAAGAAGGAATTTGGACTTTAAAACTAACCCTAATTTGGTACTGAAACGGGAAGGATAAACAGGAAGTCACCCTTCCATTTCTTTGTAGTTAGAACAAAGCAAAGACAATACAAACTAGAGCCTTAAAAATTATTTTCAAAGGATCGATTTTCATCATTTTAAATTGCTGAACCCCTCTTCGGCAGCAGGAGAAGAAGGGGGATTTTTCCTGAGCCGTTTAAATCTGTAGAAGTGAAGTTAAAGCAAAGTAATTTTCCACCGTCCTGACCCTGGAGCGGGGTGTCAGATTTGATGTTTGAAGCTCATTGACCAGAAATAAATGTCTTGACAGATAGTTAAAAGAAGAGAAACATTGTGACTCCATTGTTTCCTTTCGTCTTTTAAAAGAACAAATATGGACAAAATATCTTTAAAAAGAAACTTTGTTGTTATTGTTTCTAAGGAAAATAACTACCAGAAGCCTTCCCCCTAGAGGGGAACTGTGAGATTGTAACTAAATCCTGGGAACTTGCAGCTGTTATTGATTACAACTGTGGGAAAGAATTTGTGACCTTGTAGGACAATGCCTTCAGAAGCACTGTTGGGTGCTTTCTGTAAAATAAGTGCCCTATTTGATCAGTTAAGTCAGAAGATGGATTTTATGACTAATGCGGCCAGAACCTTTGAACAGGTAGTGGGAAATCATATGGGGCCCACCGAGGAACTAAAACAGGAGCGAGCCATGACAGAACAACTGAAAGAAGAGGACCTTGCTGAACCTTGGGCGCCAGGGATGGAGGGACTTTTGGCCCAGCAAGAAAATGAGTCTTTGGATTTGATAAATGAACTTGGAAAAAACCAGATTCTGAAAGACAAAGTTTGGCTGGAAATGGGGGGTTGGACTGACCCCCCTATGCAGGGATGTTTGGACTCTCAGAATCTGGCAAAGGGCCGTCAGAGGTTTGGAGTTGTTGGGACTTATTTTGGAGGGAATTGGAAATATGCTTACTACTTGAAACATGTTTTAAAATACCACATGGAGTTTAGTCTGGACTATGAGAAAGGGGCTGATCTGTCGAAAAGGGTCAAAAACACTATCAAGCTGGAGTTCCCACGAGTGAAAGGAAAATATGAAGAAGAACTGCGGAAGGGACATGGAAAAGATTTGATGGCCTCGGATATAAGATCACCAGGTTAAATGGGCCAGACTAATTGGGACCAAAAGGACTGATAATCCCGGGACCGGGGGGGGGGAGGGGACGCTGGAAGATTGGATTGTTTTTATTCTCTTTTTTATTATCGTCAGAAATGTTTTTATGAAAGTTGCAAAAATGTTGAAATGAAATTACTAGGCTCTTGTAAGAATGTTTAAAGAATTAGGTAAAAAGGTAATGGTTATGAGAAGCTGGTATAAATAAGATTTAAATTTTAAGTTTTAAGGTTTAATATAAGATAAGATGAAAATAGAGCAAGGTAATGTATTGACAGAATATTATGAATTATGGAAAGGATTTGCTGTGACAATTATCAATCAAGATACAAGAGATGGGAGGAGGAGGAGGTCATGGAAAGAAGGTAAAGAAAGTGGAGAATTTGAAAACGATGGTTTTATTTTTTCTTTTTTATTTCTGTTTTTGTCTTTTTTCTGTAATTTTGTCTTTTTCTTTTCTCTGTGAGTTTAAAAATTCTTTTTTCAATAAATATCATTTAAAAAAAACAAAAACTGCTGACCTTCCGATTAGCAAGCCCAAGAGGCTCAGCGGTTTAGACCACAGCACCACCTGTGTCCCTCTGCAACATGAAATGAACTCCCTGCTAAGAACAAATAATATCAACTGTTTACATAAAAAGCAAACAAATTACTATGAGAGAAGCAAAGGGTGACAAAGGAATGAGAGTGTATAAAAGCATACGCTGTGTAGGGTTTTTTAATAAATTAAGAATGCTTAATTAACCCTTCATTGCATAGTAAAAATGCATTATACAACAGAGATTTTAAGTCAGATACAGTGGCGTAGCGTGGGTTGTCAGCACCCGGGGCAAGGCAAGTAATTTGCGCCCCCTAACTCGTGGAGAGAGTGAGTGAGCCAGGTAGGGGCAGAGAGCTGTGAGTGCGAGTGCGCCCCCCCCCCAGATGTTGCACCCGGTGCGGCCGGCCCCCCCTGCACACCCCACGCTACGCCACTGGCCAGATATAAACATGTTTCAGATGTTACTAAAGGTAAAGGACCCCTGGCCGTTGAAGTCCAGTTGCGAACGACTCTGGGGTTGCAACGCTCATCCCGCTTTACTGGCCAAGGGAGCCAGTGTTTGTCCGCAGACAGTTTTTCCAGGTCACGTGGCCAGCATGACTAAGCAGCTTCTGGCAAAACCAGAGCAGAGCACAGAAACGCCGTTTGCCTTCCCGCCGGAGCAGTACCCTATTTATCTACTTGCACTTTTACGTGCTTTCGAACTGCTAGGTTGGCAGGAGCAGGGACCGAACAACTGGAGCTCACCCCGCAGGGATTCGAACTGCCAACCTTCTGTTCAGCAAGCCCAAGATGCTCAGTGGTTTGGACCACAGCGTCACCCATGTCCTCAGATGTCAATGAGTACCAAATGCAATATTTAGTTTACTATAAGATTTCTCCCAAAATGCATTAGCGTAGCTGGCAAACTTGGAAATTCTTTTTAAAAACACTATAAAAACTGGACTCATCCAGATACTTTAATAACCCTCCTCTGCTCAGAAGACAAAACCATCAAGGACCACTATCTTATGCCAAACACAAATATGAATTTTTAACAGACTGCAGCCCATGGTTGATATGGTTTTCCTACTTTATACTGTATCTCTAAAGTGATTTTAAACAGCATTACAGTCTTCTTCTTTTTTTGACATAACATGCAAATGTTCAGAGACTTTTTAATTTCAGTATTTGATATTTGTTAGTATGTTAAATTTAAGACCCGTTTACACAACATGTTTTTCTCCATAAGAACAGTGGAGTGAACCCATGCATGTAAGAAAATAACTTGTTAGCCACCATATCACAGATAAGTCTTTAGCTGAGATCCCTGCATTGCAGGGGTTGGACTAGATGACCCCTGGGGTCCCTTCCAACTTTACAACTTATGATTCTAAGTCACCTTCTGTAATAAAAAACCCTCATGATTGCAGAAATAGCTGCTGATCCATTAGCTTTTATATTAGTTTTCCACATCCAAGTCTACAGCCGCCCCCCCACAAAGTATTAAAAATTGAGACCAAGGGGAGAAATGCATTTTGTTAGGTAGCCCAACATTTCCCAGTCTTCTAAGGCAATCTACTGATGAAACATTAACTTGTTTATACTTGAACATTTGTGTGTGTGTTGTAGAACTCAAAATAACAGAAGCCTCACGCTAAATCAGACTGAGACCTTGTGGCTCTCACGTGCTTCATTCTCTTTTCCACCCATCCCGTCCCAAATACTTACACAAAAGTAAATATATGCTAGCACCCCCCCCCCAATTTCATATTCAGAATCTGTTGCAAACTAAATTCCTTTGGCTCTTCAGGGGATGAAGGTTTCCTAGGCCTACATCTTGGGACCCTGCCATGTTGTGCTATGTGTCCAACAAGCAGTGGACATTAGAAGAGACTCTAGAGAATATTAGCTGTGGTGGAGACCTGGCAGATAAAGGATCATGGGCCAACAGAAGCACTGCAGAAAGGTATGTTGGAGCTAGGTGAAAGCACGAAACCACAATACAGATTGTGGCAAAGAATATGAGCTATGAACAGGCCAGTTTCAGATCACAAACTCGCTAGATTACTTTAAGCCACCCACTCTCAGCCCCCGTTTGAGGATTATAATAGTGTCCTGTCTTACCGAAGCCTTGTACGGGATTACTAAGGCTTAAAATGTTTTGCATTATTCATATATTCTGCCTCTCACAAAACACAATACAGGAGCGGAAGAGAACATGGCACCCATATGGGGTGGGATCAGGTTTGTTCAGAGAGAACTTCCTCTCCTTGTCCTTGTTCCTCCCTGGTGATGCACCTGGCAGCAGCTCCCTCCCAACTCTTCTTAGGCAAGGGGAAGGGCTGAGCAGTTGGATCTCGTTGCGCTTGATGAAGTAGCCTTCCAACGCTGGCAGATGGCAGGTAGCAGGTCTTAAAAGTGATTATTATTAGTATTTACATTTGGAGTGTCCTTTACTCTACATTGCCCCTCACTTATTCCACAGGTGGTTTTAGGGCACATCAAGGCAGCAATGACATACCAGTGAGCTCTAATAGGAAAGCAATGAACTAACACTTAAGGGGGGAAAATGCGTATGTCCTAAGAGGTCCATGCTTAAACATAAGCATGAACTCCAACCCACACCTTCCAAGATTTCAGAACTGTAGATTAAAATGTGCCAGATAATTTCACTACTATTTACCTCTAAGATTAATATTTCTAGAAAGACTGGTACAATTTTGTCCTCACCACACACTTATTTGTTGGTGCTTCCAATATGGACTGGGACTATTATGTTTGCCCACTTGTGGATTACAGGAATAAATAGAGCCAGCGATCCAATAATTGAAACCAGAAGGAACGTCCATAAGAAGACACGATCAAGCACCTGAGCTATAAATTTCCAGTCTTCAACAACCTAGAGAGAGAAGAAAGAAAATCAGTACCTTTTCTGAAATACACTCCAGAATATTTGTATACACACTACAACTAAAGAGTAATAATAACGGCACAAACCCTACTGTCTCTCTTATCGGGCTAGGTGCAAAATTAAATTGCCCCAAACATAACTTATTGTGGCTCCCTTTATATCATAATGAAATGGTTGTTCCTAAGGAGTAGCCACATATGATTTAAAATGGGGCAGGGAGCCTATTTGTTGCACCACAAAGGCATAACATTTTAAATAAGGATTTCTGCATTATCTCTGAAAGTGTCCATTTTGAAATTATTCTCATGCAAAAGTTGCCTAGTTACTTCTATTAGAGATCATGCTGTCTGAAAATATGAGATATCTACAGTGCGGGATATATCTGACATGAGCAGGCAAGGATTTTACTTATGATTAACTCCACAACTGCACATGCTGCTGTCCCAGACTGCCAGCCTCAAGAGTTGACTCCAACGTTAACTAATACACACACCTCACGTACTTCGTTCTCCTTGACAATGTGCCTTGTAATATATCGGATAGAATTTAGGGCGGCTTCCAGGGTAATCCGAGATGCCTCAGCACCATCCGCATTGTTGGCATCCCCCTCCTGAGTGAAATACCTGTCGACGTGGCTTCTCATACAAAGCAGTTTGGGAAGTTTGTGAAGGAATATCCTGCGGACCCAAGGTGCCATTGCATTGTGCGTAGACGAGGACCGATGGTGAACGTTAATAGCAAAGACAGTTATTACAATGGATAATGTAACAAATATCATCGTGAATACCAAGTACTCGCCGATAAGAGGTATAACTTTGGAAGATGACGGTATGATCTCTTCAATGACAAGCAGAAAGACCGTTAAGGAAACCAGAACTGATGTGCACAAAGAAATTTTCTCACCTTCATAAGACGGAAGGTAAAAGACAAGGATGGTTAAGAAGGACAACCCTATGCAGGGAATAATAAGGAACAGTGTGTAAAAGAGAGGCAAGCGTCTAATTATAAATGAGTAGGTAATAAATGGATACCAGCAACACCCATCAGTTCTGTTCCCTCTGATTCCTGTTGCCATTACTATTTCCCATTCTCCATTATCAAAGAAATCTCTCTTGTCTACTTCATCATCCACTAGAATTATGTCAACTTGTGAGCCATCATACGTCCAGGATCCAAACTTCATGGAGCAGTTCTGGCGGTCAAATGGAAAGTAAGTGACATCTATGGTACAGGAACTTTTGTAATTTGCTGGAGGAGTCCAAGCAATTGTGCCATCATGTTTCACTACTGTTTTTGTAGATGTTCCTTCAAAACGACCATCTGCACTGAAAAAATGTTCAATGAAAAGTTATTTAAAAATGTAACACGCTGAAGTTATTTTCCTCAAACATTTTACTTGGTTATTTTCAGATGTTTATGTGACGCTCTTAACAGTGGCACCCAGTACAGAATGAAGTCAAAATAAATGGTTTTTTTGTATTTTGTTTGAAAACAATAAACAATGCACACTAACAATCCAGCAAGACTATCGTTACCTTGAAGCCATTGCTCTTGTGCTGGGAAGAGAACTGACGGGAAAGGCAGGAGAAATACCCTTTGATGTGGGCAAATGAGGAATGGAGACAGGGAGTCGGCCAAAACTCTAGCTCAAGAACCCATACACATTCAGAGACTGCAAAGAAGGAATGGTTCTTATATTTGGTTTGAAATCAACAAGCAAGGCATTTGCTGTATTAAAAGTGGTCTGCTAAATGGGCTTTCTGCAAGCTAGAGATTTGTTTGAAGAACGATTTGACCCATTCTTTGTTTGTAATATATTTAATTGATTTATACCAAGTTATGCTGAAGGTTATGGATGTCAAGATCCATAATAAAAGTCTTTTATTCTTTCCTGCAAATTCATGTAAGAGTTAGTTCTAGGACTCTAAGCAGCCTGATCAGTCCTGAGACTACTTTGGAGGGCCCCATATGCTATGGCTGCTAAGGTCGCACGCAAAGCTCTGCACTTTATATGTGGCAGCATTTCCAGCACACAGAGGAAAGCTGAGCTCCAAAACTTTCTGAAGACACCTATTTCAAGGAGTGACTCCTTCCTCAGCTTAAACCTGTAGTAAGTGCCTGAGGGCCCCGCTCCTGCCACTCACCACCTGGCCCAGGGCGGGGCCTGACAGGCCTCACAAGGACGGATGCTGCTGCTGCTGCTGCTGCTGTCCAGGAGGACTCGGAGGGGTGCAGAGTTCTTTTTAAAATGTTTTGAAATTTTCTTTTTCCTTTTTGAATTTTTTGTATGTGGGGGTGGGGGGGATGGATGTTTGGTTGGGCTTGGGAATTTGTTTGATTTTGATGTATTTGTAATTTTTACAGTTTTTTGTTTGTATTGTTTTATTGTGGGTTGTTTGGGGTTTTTTAAGGGTTTTTTTTTGTTCTTAAGGGGAGGGGTCAGGGCTGTCAGGGAGTGGGTCCCACGGGGGGTGGGGTGGGGAATGCACTGGGACAACCGATCTCAGTGATCATGAGTAGGAGGAGTTATGCTAAGACCAGAACATGTCATTACCGAGGAGGCAGGTTTAGTTGTTGTCTGAGGACTCCGGGTCTGGTCCTGACCAGACAGATACTGGAATCAGCAAGGGATACCCACATGACCTGAAGGTGCTGCTGTGCAATGCCAGGTCAAGGATTCACAAGACCACTACCATCCATGACTTGATCATGGATGGAGGACTTGACCTGGCATGTGTGACAGAGACTTGGTTGGATGGAGAAGATGGGCCTGTCCTTGCCGCTGCTTGTCCACCAGGTTTCTCTTACGCACAGCAGCCCAGGTCATGTGGGCGGGGGGGGGGGGTTTGCAGTGATTTTTAGGAAGTCATTAGTTTGCACCAGGCGTCCTATTGGGAAGACCCAGTTTTCTGAGTGCATGTTCTGGAAGTTGGGCAATAGGGGCAGTACAGGATTCCTTTTGGTGTACCGACCTCCCCGCTGCGCCAAGGATTCCCTGCCCAAGCTGCTTCAGGTTGCGGCGGATGTTCTCCCGGAGACACCTAGTTTGGTTGTCCTAGGGGATTTTAACATCCATGCCGACACGACCTTACAAGGGGCCGCTCGGGACTTCGTGGAAAGCATGGCCTCCATGGGGCTGTCCCTGAATAAGTCTGGCCCAACCCGTAGCCGCGGACATGCCTTAGACTTGGTGTTCACCTCTATGGATGTTGGTGATCTGACACTAAGTAAAAGCGAAACAAAAGAAGTGCCATGGTCAGATCACTTCCTGGTGCAACTGGACTTCTCCGCGACCCTTCCCCTCTGCAGGGAGGTGGGACAGATTCGGATTGTCTGCCCCCGCCACTTAATGGATCCAAATGGTTTCCAGGGAGTGGTAGGGGATGTTTTATCCCATGTTGATGGCCTTTCAGCTGATTCCCTGGTGGCCCGCTGGAATGTGGAGTTAACCAGGGCTATTGATTGTTTGGTCTGAAGTGCCCTCTCCAATTGCATGGAGCCCGGACAGCCCCGTGGTTTTCCACAGATCTGAGCGCAATGAAACAATCGTTGAGATGGCTAGAGCGCCGGTGGCAGATAACTGATTCTGAAGCTGACCAGACACGGGTTAGAGCTCAATGTCGAGCCTACCAAGTGGCGATAGCGACGGCGAAGAAGACTTTCTTCACCGCCTCTATTGCATCTGCAGAAAACAGCAGCAGGAGACTTTTTCAGGTGGTTTGCAATTTAGCGGAACCACCTGCAACATCAGGGCCCAGCACGGGCCACATGCTCTCCTGCAAGTTTTTTGCAAATAAAGTCGCTCAGAGTCGGGAAGAGGTAGACTCCACCGTGGGAGCAGGGCCGGGGCAGGAGAGTGCTAGAGTCCTGTCTAGTCAAGTTGTGTTGGATCAATTCCAATCTGTTACCTCCAAGGATGTAGACAGGCTGCTTGGACGAGTGAAACCAACCACCTGTCTCCTTGATCCTTGCCCATCCTGGCTTATAAAAGCTAGCCGAGAAGGGCTGGGTGATGGGCTTCGCGGGGTGGTGAATGCTTCTCTCTGTAAGGGAGCCTTCCCAGACCCGCTGAAAGAGGCGGTTATCAAACCGCTTTTTAAAAAACCATCTTTAGATGCTGCCAATATGGCCAACTATTGCCCAGTCTCAAATCTTCCATTCTTGGGCAAGGTGATTGAGCGAGTGGTTGCTGAACAACTCCAGGCACGCCTGGAAGAAGCAGACCATTTGGATCCCTTCCAGTCGGGATTCAGGCCTCATCATGGGACTGAAACTGCCTTGGTCGCACTGGTCGATGATCTCCGGCGGGCTAGGGACAAAGGTGAGGGCTGTTTCCTAGTTCGGCTGGATCTCTCAGCAGCTTTTGACACCATTAACCATAACATCCTTCTGGACCGTCTTGAGGGGCTGGGAGCTGGGGGCACTGTTATACGGTGGTTCCGCTCCTTCCTCTTGGGCTGTGTTCAGAAAGTGGTGGTGGGGGATGAGTGTTCAGACCCCTGGGCTCTCACTTGTGGGGTGCCTCAGGGTTCTGTCCTCTCCCCCATGTTTTTCAACATCTACATGCAGCCGCTGGGAGAGATCATCAGGAGGTTTGGGCTGGGTATTCATCAGTATATGCGGATGATACCCAGCTCTACCTCTCTTTCAAATCGGAACCAGTGAAGGCAGTGAAGGTCCTCTGGAGGCGGTTGAAGGATGGATGGCGGCTAACAGATTGAGGTTGAATCCTGACAAGACAGAAGTACTGTTTTGGGGGGACAGGGGGCGGGCTGGTGTGGAGGACTCCCTGGTCCTGAATGGGGTAACTGTGCCCCTGAAGGACCAGATGAGCAGCCTGGGAGTCACTCTAGACTCACATCTGTCCATGGAGGCACAGGTCAATTCTGTGTCCAGGGCGGCTGCCTACCAGCTCCACCTGGTACGCAGGCTGAGACCCTACCTGCCCGCGGACTGTCTCACCAGAGTTATCTCTCGCTTGGACTACTGCAATGCGCTCTATGTGGGGCTACCTTTGAAGGTGACCCGGAAACTACAACTAATCCAGAATGCGGCAGCTAGACTGGTGACTGGGAGCGGCCGCCGAGACCATATAACACCGGTCTTGAAAGACCTACACTGGCTCCCAGTACACATCCGAGCACAATTCAAAGTGTTGGTGCTGACCTTGAAAGCCCTCGGTCCTCGGTCCAGTATACCTGAAGGAGCGTCTCCACCTCCATCATTCTGCCCGGACGCTGAGGTCCAACGCCGAGGGCCTTCTGGCGGTTCCCTCACTGCAAGAAGCCAAGTTACAGGGAACCAGGCAGAGGGCCTTCTTGGCAGTGGCACCCGCCCTGTGGAACGCCCTCCCACCAGTTGTCAAAGAGAAAAATAACTATCAAACTTTTAGAAGACATCTAAAGGCAGCCCTCTTTAGGGAAGCTTTTAGTGTTTAATAGGTTATTGTATTTTAGTGTTGTGTTGGAAGCCGCCCAGAGTGGCTGGGGGACCCAGCCAGATGGGCGGGGTATAAATAATAAATTATTATTATTATTATTATTATTATTATTATTATTATTATTATTATTATTACTACTACCATTCTGCTTGCATTTCACTATCTCTTATAACACTCCGCTTTTGCTCTTACAAAATGAATGGCTAAAGGGTCCCTTTTACTTTTTACTTCTTTTATCTAACAGAGACCATGAGGCTGCCATTTAGTGAGATGCAAATCACTCAGGGAGTGTTCTGTGGAATGTCTCTTTCACCACACAGCACACATAACTGAAGAAAATACATCTCTCCAGCAAACATAATATATTTCATGGCTTGAAACTATTACTCTCATTTGAAAATTCTGCATGAATGCCATGCTATCGTGCCAAATATATCATTTCAGAAAAAAAGATGCTCTCAACTCTAGCAATTTAAAAATACAACTTATTCAAATTATTTCTCTCTTTAATTTTTGCAACGGTAATAATTGTGTTAAAAAACATTAAATACTTACTTGTCGTACAAAACAATATCTGGGATCCATATAGAATCTGAAGGGACACGGATAGATGTTATTCCAGCATAATCTTTAGGGTCCCACTTCAGTTTTACATCAATCCATTCCTACAAAGAGAGTAAAGATAGTATTAATTGATAAACTAATTTATTTACTTTACAGTGCAATTATATACAGGTCTATTCAGAAATAAGCACCACTGAATTCAACAGGATTTATTCCCAGAATAGAGTGCATAGGATTTCATCACCGCTGTAGCAACCTGGTTATTTGAGTTTACACTGAATAATACACCTCAGTTGCAACCAAACGGTATAAATCAACATCCCTCCCAAGATCATGGTTACAGTCCAAACTTTTTCCTAATATACTACTCACCTGCTTCAACCAAACATTTGTTGTCATCAGTTGATTTTTCTCATCCTATTGAGAGAAAAAAGCATTTTATATGAATGACAGTACACTTCTCTCACTTCCAGACAGCGGTCAATTAACATATGGCATATATTCTACAGGTCTCACCAGGGCAGGCTCCAGGCTGACACCTGAATTCCCCAGACTAACGCTATGTTTTGGTTGCTCTGGGGCATTGGAGGAACTTAAATCTATTTATTATTGGCTGGAAAGTTTTTCTTTCCTTTTCAAAAACTTTTTTTAAATTTTTCAACACAAGAGTGTGGAAAGTCATCAGAGAAATACTTACATAATAATTACAATTCTACATAGGTTTATTAAACTAACATATTATTTAGGACAGGATTTTTTTTTTTTAGGTGCAGGTAAGAAGTCGTGCAGGTCAAACATAAGATAAAAGTCCCAATTCTTCTACTGGTTCTTACCCTTGCACCACATGAATCTCGTGGGCTATCTTTTCAGCAGTTGTGAGGTTCAGTAAGCTTTTATACCACAACTCGAGAGACATATCATTTAAGTTAGTCCATTTTTGTGCAAAAGAAAGTCTGGCAGCTACAAGAAATCAAGTTAGCAGTTCCTTTGAAGATAATTGTTTGAGAGAATCATCTCATACAGTGCTATTTTTCTTTTTTAAAAAGAGGTGCTGGAACTCTCCCACTTCTGTCTACACACAGAGGCCTCAGATACATGACAGAATAAGCAAGCTCCTCTCAAACCAGGGCTGGATTGGGACCATGCCTCTCACTTGCTGCACAGGCTCCGGCACAGCTTCTCCTCTCCTGCGCAGCTCAAAGAAGCCATCCTATTGCTTGACATGTCTTCCAAACCCAGGCTTACCAAGCGGCAAGTCAGAAATAACCTGAGAATGAATGCTGGTTTATTTGTAGCTTACAGCTCATTGTTTATTTGAAACAAATAAACCATTGACTGGATTTAGACAACACAACAAGGCATAGTGTGGCTTGTATGAGCTACAAGAGGACACAATAAGCAAAAGGCATATTCATGATTAAACTATGCTTTAAAACAAACTCTGTCTTTTTATAACATGCAAACCAGGCCTGTGTGAACAGATAGCACATGAACGCACGGTTCCTTCCTCCTATCCTCTCGACAGCAAGTGACCAATAACACACAGACAACTTTTGCAACCCCAACACCCTGTGTGGAGCTATGGCATCCTCTTTATGAGGAGAAGAGGCTCTGTGAAAAAGCCAGGGATGCTGTTCAGACGATGCGCTTCTGACAAGCAACTACTTTACGCTGTTCAGACGATGCGCTTCTGACAAGCAACTACTTTAGTTATCTGAAGAAGTGTGCATGCACACGAAAGCTCATACCAAGAACTAACTTAGTTGGTCTTTAAGGTGCTACTGGAAGAAATTTTTTTTATTTTGACTATGGCAGACCAACACGGCTACCTATCTACTACTTTACGCTGCTATGCCTATTTAAAGAGCAAACAGTAGAAGTTTCCAACGTACCACATCCACTAACTGGGAAATTGCAAGGCCAAACTTCACTTTGATTGTGTCGTTCAGACGCTCTACTGGGCGAACCCATCTTTCATAATCTTCAAATAAGTATTTAAACAGACGGTCTTCACTTTTAGCAATAAAGGAAGGTTCCGACATACCTGTACAGATGGAAAAGAGGTAACACAAACATTACAATTCTCCTACTTTGTATACAGATGGCAACCATTTTGCATGTGCTCGATTGGCACGTGACCACAGACGTGCGCGCCGTTTTTGGCCCTGGAAAGGGGTGGAACGGGGTAGGCTTACACCCGCTCCACTGACACACATGATGACATGGAACACAACCCGTGTAAACGGGGAATTGCCTGTATAGGAGGAAAGAAGAAGCAACAATTTATGCTTTTTCAAATTTGACTTATGACTTAATACAAGTAAGGTAAAAATGGGCATGATAGTCATGTCGGTTTGCATTTCTTGGTGCAGAAAGTATTGATCTAATGTGTAGAGATCTTTCCTATTCAAATTCATTCAATAGGTTTCTGGAAGCTTCTCTGTGTGAAAGTAGCTTCGTGATGTTTGAGTTATACCTTCAGAGAAGCTAAGTACAGCTGACTTAAACTGGTTCTCTTATCTCTTTCTGTTAAGGTCATGCTGATATAGGCCAGAAAGAGCATGGGTCTTTCTTACTTTCTATCTCTCTTCCTTCTGGTGTGGTGCTCTGTACATAGCATGCTTAGCGTTATGGTTTAGTCTTGTTAGTTTTTGTAAGTGCTGCAACTGGATTGTTTATGGAATGTGCCAATCCTGAATGTATTGGATTTGTGACCATTATGCTCATCTGCCTTCAGTAGCAGTAAAGATCTGCTGGGTGAAATACAATTGCCTCTGGTCTATTTTTTGGGAACTCTGCATTGTGTTTAAGTTTTTCCTTCTCCAGAGAAGGCGCAACAATTCAGTGGATGAGAAGGGCAAGTACAGGCAATCTCCCATTTACGTGGGAGTTCCGTAAGAAGGGTGTTTACAGCTTGGGAAGTGTATTGCATTTGTGGCTACAGATTATGACCCCACATACCCTGTTAACCATCCTGTGGGCTGTTTCATTCTCCTCCATGTAAATCACACTGCAAGGAAAAGTAACACTTTGCTAACTATAGTTTGGAGGTGTGGGGTGACACCTCCCAGTTTGCATGGACATTCGCTCTCTCTTTCGGTTTTGGATGTAGCTATGGTCAGCCTTATGGAGGCAGTAGTGTTTTTGCTAACCACAGTTAGCGCCAAAGAAAAATTTGCAACCATAGTTAGAAGTGGACTTGATACAGCTGACTTTGATTAATGCTAACATTGGTTCAAGTGTAATGCAGACCAGTTACCCCTGTAAATAACAGCTGTTCTGTCATGAAAATATTTTACTCTCACTTCAACCATTTGAATTTCACACATTATCAATTTTTGTCTATGATACTCCATAGTCTGTACTACACACCATTTATTGAAATACACCTGGAAAAACTGAGAGAAAACAGAGAAATCCACGCTATTGTTTGTATAGTCGTACCTTGGATCCCAAACGCCTTGGTACTCGGATGTATTATCTGCCGAAAGCTGCAAACCCAGAAGTGAGTGTTCTGGTTTGCGAACGTTCTTTGGAACCCGAACGTCTGACGTGGCTTCCGCTCGGCTGCAGGAGCTTTGGTTTCTGAACATTTTCGAAGTCGAATGGACTTCCAGAACAGATTCCGTTCAACTTTCAAGGTAACACTGTATATAAATCTGATAGTTTCCATGAAATATTAGCTTCTTCACCACTGCCACCACCCCGGCTGAAAAATCACGTTATGCAACCTGGAGCAATTTGAGAAAGCCAACAGCAGTAGTAGATGCAGAAAATGTGAGTGCTGACACCACAATATTCTGCTAAATTTGGCTCAAATCCTAAATTTACCACAGTGTTCAAAAAGCTATAAAACTTTGATGCTGAAAACAGAATTTATAGGTAAACATCAGCAGAGGTTACCTCAGATGCCAAGGAGATAAAGAATTACACAACTTTTAGAAGACATCTGAATGCAGCCCTAGATTGGGAATTTTTTTATGCTGATGTTTTATTGTGTTTCTATATGCATTAGAGGCCTTCCAGAGTAGCTGGTTACTTCCAGAGTAACCAGATGGGCAGGGTATAAATGATAAAATAACAACAACAACATCTTGCAAGCTTAGCAATGAACCAGTGGGAAATATAAATTGTACCTGGTTGTTACAAGGAATGCAACTGGGTTGTATATTTATGCCTTTTCTAAAATTAAAAAATCTTATTAATTTCTCTCTCTCTCTCTCACACACACACACACATACACACACACAAAATCTTAACATGTTTTAACTTAAAATGTAAATTGTTTCTCTGGTGACTTCCCCTCCTCCCTTTCTATGGTTTCCATATTTACCCTGACACGCTGCATCTTTCATCCATAGTCCTCCTATATTATTCAATACGCTTTCCTTCCCCTCTGTGCAGTGGCAATCTCAGATTAAGAGCTTAACAGAGCAGAGAAATGTTCCCTTCTGAATTATTTGGAAAGCAGTTGGCATTTTGTAGACATTAATGTAAGGACAATTATTCAAGTTGTGGCCTTGCAAGCTGTCTGGCAATAGCAATAATGCTGCGGTCGGCTATCATACAGGCAAGCTTTAGAAAGGTCCCCTTGGGAATTTCACCAGCCATCTGTTAAGAGGTGCTGAAATCATGCCTAAATTTTAGTAAACACACTGATGCAGTGCATGCTGACTCAGATGTATTCATAGGGAATTCATAGGGAATTCAGTGCATGGGATTAAACCCCAAAATGACATACATACATACATATGAACATTTTTATACCAAGCTGTTGAGTTTTAATCAGTGTGCCCAGAAGGCAATTGTTATGGGGGAAAAGGGGTCAAAGGAGACAATATGAAAAAAGAAAGAAGGATGCAAAGGAAGATGGCTGTAAGGTATTCCTATTATAGCCACACATAGTTTGTCTATTTTGTGAAGTTTATGAATGCAAATTGACATTTTATGTAAATGTATATGCAAATTAGGGACAGCCTTGATGCTCCTAGAGAGTTGCAAAATCAAGTCTCCAATGCAGCAAGGCCTGCGTGCAGGTACATAATCTGTTATAGCCGCACTGTACTGTAAACTACTATTTTCCAGGCCAGTTACACAGAATTGTATTGCCAGCTCCACTGGCTTTCACAGTGATCATTGCCAACATATCCATATTAGCATTCTCATTTGGGGAGTTACATAAGCACTCCTCTTGCTCTAATTTCTCTGTAGCCTACTGGAAAATTTGCATTATTAGAAGTAAAGCGTAAGACAATCAAAGGAAAACCACAGGAGAAAAGCTTTCATATTTGAAACTAGCAGCTGCATCTCCTTTCTCAAAAACGTTTAATACTCTTGCTTGAGGATAAACATCTGTAGAGAACCATAATCACTTATGGTTTAATCAAAGACTTTGTAAACCGCATTTCAGAGCCAGTTATATAGGAAGCAGTTCTGCAGTCTTGCAACAAGGATTATGTGCACATTACTTTTTAATCTTAACTGGCACACACACCAATCCGATGCCAGTTTAAAGCAATTCCTTACAAATGGAATTTCCAGCAGAGTTCTCTGTGATGTTCTAGTACAGTGGTACCTTGGTTCTCAAACGCCTTGGTACTCAAACAACTTGGAATCCAAACACTGCAAACCCAGAAGTTAGTGTTTTGCGGACTTTTTTTGGAAGCCAAAGGTGCTCCGTTTTGAGTGTCATGCTTCCGATTTGAGTGCCACACTGAGGTCTGTTTTTGCTATTTTGTATTTTTGCGGCTTTTTTGTTTTGTTTTTGTGACTGTGTAGAACCCAGTTCAGCTACTGATTGATTGTGTGACTACAGTACATTGTTTATTGCTTTCATTTTATGGATCAATGGTCTCGTAAAAGACCATGTTAAATTCATGCTAAATTGCTGTTTTAGGGGTTGTTTTTAAAAGTCTGGAACAGATTAATCCATTTTGCATTACTTTCTATGGGAAAGCACGCCTTGGTTTTGGAACGGACTCCCAGAATGGATTAAGTTTGAGAACCAATGTACAACTGTATGTTCTGCTGAGTTCATCTGGGCTTATGCTGAGATTGCAACCTCATTTTAACAGCCTTCCTGTCCCCAAATGTGATAAATCACTTTTATCGAGTGGAAAACACCATGCAAACTAGTTCATTATCCAATGCACTGTGGGACTGAGTTTGACAATACCTATGGCTGAGGTTGTACTCATGGTTAACAGGGATTGGGGCCTAAATCCAGTATTCAGGCCATAGGAGCTCAGCTCCTCTCAGCTCAGCAAGAAGCAGAAAACTCCCACCTGTTGCCTCATAGCTACAGAATTAGGTTGAAATCCTATACACAGGTATTCCTGAGAAAGTCCCATCTGCTGGTCTTAACACCCAAGAGGGTCACGTCTCTATGGAAAGGCATGTTTTTTCAAATATTAAGTCATTTAGGGTGGCTTCATTTGGGGTCAATGGAAGTTTCTGGGTTCTCTTCAAGAGCAGCCCATATACAGCACACTAGTAAATTTCAGATTGGATTACTGCAGAGCATGACTATAGTGGCCAGGTCATCTCTATCAAAAGGGGGGGGGGCATTACTGGCAAACCAGACAAAGCTTGACATGGGCCCGCCCAGCCTCTGACAATGATGAATCCAGAAGCAACCCCAGTCCATGGACCTGATCCTTCCAGGGGAGCAAAACCAGCCAGAACAGGCAGTCTCCCCACTTCCTAGATTCAAGAGCCTGGAAGGCAGAGCACCCCGTCTTTTCAGGATTCAGCTTCCGTTACTGGTGCATACCCAGCCCATCGCCTTCTCAAGCACCAGTCTAGCTCAACTGTCTCTCCCGATTCATATGGAACAGAAGGACAAAGGCAAACAACCAGATTTATACTATTGCTGTAACTGATGTCATGAAACAGAAGTTTGACTAGAAGCATCACTGCATTTCTTCGATTGCAATATTCAGTCTCCCATCTTTGCATTTTTTTAATTAAAATGTTAAAATGCTCAACTTGATGTTCTCAATATTTTTCTTCTTCACATCACACCAAGCATTAAAACTTAATAAAAGTTTTGAGACAGTATTTTCATACCACCTCACACAGAAAGGAAGCTTAAATACTGCATTTCCGCAAATTAGCTATTATGACTCAAAATGCATACTTCATTTTTCTTTTTATTTATTAAATGCCTTTCCCATCTACTTGGCAAGAATACATGGCAGTTCAAATACATTCAATAAAACAAATTTTTTACCAAGCTGGAGTCTACAGGATTCTATAGCCAGTCTTTCCACTTATAGATAGGTAGCCGTGTTGGTCTGCCATAGTCAAAATAAAAAAATTCCTTCCAGTAGCACCTTAAAGACCAACTAAGTTAGTTCTTGGTATGAGCTTTCGTGTGCATGCACACTTCTTCAGATACACTGAAACAGAAGTTGCCAGATCCTTCTATATAATGCGAAGGTGGGGAGGGGTATTACTCAGAAGGGTGGTGGGAATGGGAGATTGGCAGATAGCTGAGATGAGCCTGTTGACGACTCTTAACAACTGTAATAGGTCTTACAGGAAAAGGCAAGGGGTGAGAAGGTGAGAAATGGCTTAGTCATGTAGATTTATGTCCGTTTATTCTTTGGCGTAAGGTTTGGCCTGTTTGTCCAATATTAATCTGACATCAAGACATCACAAAACAGAGAAACCAGTAGGAGAACACTTCAATCTCCCAGGACATTCTATACAAGATCTCAAAGTAGCTGTTTTACTACAAAGGAATTTCAGAAATAGACTGGAAAGAGAAGCTGCTGAATTGCAACTCATTACCAAACTTAAAACCATGGAGAGACCTGGTCTGAACAGAGACATTGGATTCTTATCTCATTATACATGACTAAGCCATTTCTCACCTTCTCACCCCTTGCCTTTTCCTGTAAGACCTATTACAGTTGTTAAGAGTCGTCAACAGGCTCATCTCAGCTATCTGCCAATCTCCCATTCCCACCACCCTTCTGAGTAATACCCCTCCCCACCTTCGCACTATATAGAAGGATCTGGCAACTTCTGTTTCAGTGTATCTGAAGAAGTGTGCTTGCACACGAAAGCTCATACCAAGAACTAACTTAGTTGGTCTTTAAGGTGCTACTGGAAGGAATTTTTTTATTCAGTCTTTCCACTGTAATCCTAATGCTTTCAGTTTTTGGATACATTTTTGTTTTGCTTTATTGTGCATTTCTAAACTAACTTCTGTTCTACTTATCTCTGGAAGAGTAGTTATTTAGAGATCCATTCTGTGTACCTCCTGAAGAAGATTCCCACGCCCCACATAAATGTATAGGAAGCAGCATCAGAACAGTAGCAGCAAAATGTGTATAAGGAAGCAAGAAAATATGGCAACTCTACCATTATGATTGTGTAAGATGGGCAAAAAGCAATATGCTTATAAGAACAAATTTGCTTGATTGTGTTTAACAAGGCAAAGGAAGGGACACAAATATGTACCAGAGCAGAGAATGTTCAATATATAAACATACATTAATAAAATAGGTAAGAGGGATTATGTATGAATAAAAACCAGAATGAAGTATAGTCACAGCATCATCAGTTTTTTCTGCAGAACAGAATTGCAAATCTGCTTCCACATTGTCTCCCTAGGATTACAATGCCAATGTTCAAAGCCCTCAATTGTCCTTCAAATAAGCCTTAAATCATCAGAAATCTCTCCAAAGCAAGGAAACATTCAGCATACAACATGTCACAAGCCTGTATCCACTTAAATGCCTGCAGGATTCTCATCCCCAACCAAAACAACCACCTTCAACTATTAGTTTTAAATTCCAGTATCCAACATCATCCCTTTGTAAAGACAAAAAACAGACTTCTGCATCTTTTCTGGACAGCCCACTGTAAAAGTTAGCCTAGAAAAGTCAGATTGACAAGTCTTTGCAGGGCAACTGCCCTGCCCAAAATGGGGGTGGGGGCAGTTATGGATAGGGAAAAGTCTAATGTGGTTGTTGTTTAGTCGTTTAGTCGTGTCCGACTCTTTGTGACCCCCTGGACCAGAGCACACCAGGCCCTCCTGTCTTCCACTGCCTCCCACAGTTTCGTCAAACTCATGCTGGTAGCTTCGAGAACACTGTCCAACCATCTCGTCCTCTGTCGTCCCCTTCTCCTTGTGCCCTCCATCTTTCCCAACATCAGGGTTTTTTCCAGGGAGTCTTCTCTTCTCATGAGGTGGCCAAAGTCTTGGAGCCTCAGCTTCAGGATCTGTCCTTCCAGTGAGCACTCAGGGCTGATTTCCTTCAGAATGGAGAGGTCTGATCTTCTTGCAGTCCATGGGACTCTCAAGAGTCTCCTCCAGCACCAGAATTCAAAAGCATCAATTCTTCGGTGATCAGCCTTCTTTATGGTCCAGCTCTCACTTCCATACATCACTACTGGGAAAACCACGGCTTTAACTATATGGACCTTTGTCAAATACTCCCCTGCTAAAATCCTACTTTACCATAATTCTGAGCAAAATGACCCATGAGGATTGCTTGAATTATATGAAACTGTACAAAATGCTCTTCCTTCCCTCTCACAAGTTAGCAACCAATTTATGGCAGTTATGTGCATATTGATCCAGAAGCCTTTTAAAAATATAATTGGACCAACAAAGATCTCTGCATTTTTGTCCTAATTCCAAGGGATATGAATGTTGCCAATCCATTGCTTACTCTAGCCACTTACTTGGGAGCAAGGAGCATTTGATCTCAACGCGGTTTTCTTCTGAGTAGACATAAAGAGAAATGCCCTTACCTGGGATTCAATCCTTTGGAAAGCCAGGATGGCTTCCTTCCCAGCGGACAAATATAGGATGAGGCTATTCAGCCCCGATTACGGTGCCCACTTGTTCCAGTACCATCCCGCAAAACAGAAACACGCATTTACATAAAAGTTACTTTATCCGTTTTTATCATTACCACGGGCTCTGAACTCACCCCCCCCCGCGAGGGCACGACTGGGCACCCCTATATCCCGGGGGGGGGGGAGAGAACGGTCTGCACCCAAAAGAGCCCAGGGTCCGGCGGCCCCTGGGAGGCGGAAGGGATTCCCCGGTCCCGCCCGCCCGCCCGGTGGATGGATCGCTCTGCCAGGAAGATCATCGCCCAGCCGAGGGCCAGCGGCCCCAGTCCTCCCGCGTCCCGGCCAGCCTCCCTCCGCCGGCCCCGCTGGGGCCCCGCTTACCCGGGGAAGGCGCTCCGCCCGCGCCGCCCGGCCCCGCCAGCAGCTGCAGGAGCAGCAGGAGGCTTCTCCGCCCGGAGCCCGCCATGCCTCGGCCAGGACGGAGCGGCGGCGCCTCCGGAGCCTCTGGCGGCGGCCGAGTAAGAGGAGGAGGAGGAGGAGGCGCCGCCCCGAGTGGCCGCGGCGCGCTGCGCAAAGATCTGCGGGCGAAAAGACCTCCTGCAAGAATCGCCAGGACGCCCCCCAAACAAGCGCAGTTAGCACACGCACACACACCCCAAATAATTACTTGCGCGTTTCTTTCTTTCCTTCTTAGGTATTTTTATTGGGTTTGACACCCAGAAAGTTCTTGAGCTTTTTTAAGGAACACCCCTCCCCCCAAAAAACCCGATTCTTACAATGACCTGGAAAATCCGGGCATATGGCAGCCCTGAATATAATGAACGAAGAGAAGGCAAGGGAGCCCCAAGGGTCATCTAGTCCTACCCGCTATAATGGAGGGAATACCAATAAAACAGTGAGCAGAGGGGTGGTGATACATTGACTACTGCAATCTACACAAGATAATATCACCAAGGCAACTGCCTGTAAACAAAATAAACATCCATAAAAATGGCAAAAGTTTCTTTCCCAAATCAGTTTTATCTTAACTGCAAACACAGTAAATAAAGAGTTCACTTGCAATATGTTGGTGGTTCAGTGCTCATTTCTTCTCTTTCCCAAATTAGATTTTATCTTAAACAATTGCAAGCGCAGTAATAAATAGTCCACTTTTGATATAGCAGTGGTTGGGTGCTCAGACGTTGTTCCAGTAATCCAACGTTTCGGTGCTAAAGAGCTGAGTCATCAAGCTGCCAAAATCTATTGTAACAGAATTGCAATTAATTAACAAGTAGAATAAGGAGAATTAAAATTAAAAATACGTTGAGAATATGTAATTAAGGTATACCTTTGTAGTAAATGATACACAAGAGAAGACAGTGTGTAAGCAGCTTAACGCAGGGGCATATCTACAAGAAAAAAGTGAGACAATAACTCGTCTATTTGCACATAGAGTGGTACCTCGGGTTACATATGCTTCAGGTTACAGACTCCGCTAACCCAGAAATAGTGCTTCAGGTTAAGAACTTTGCTTCAGGATAAGAACAGAAATCGTGCTCTGGCAGTGCGGCAGTAGCAGGAGGCCCCATTGGCTAAAGTGGTGCTTCAGGTTAAGAACAGTTTCAGGTTAAGAACGGACCTCAGGAACGAATTAAGTACTTAGCCTGAGGTACCACTGTACAGTCATACCTTGGGTTAAATATGCTTCAGGTTGAGCATTTTCAGGTTATGCTCCGCGGTGACCCAGAAGTAACAGAATGCGTTACTGCCGGGTTTCGCTGCTCGCGCATGTGCAAACACTCAAAATGACGTCACGCACATGCGCGGAAGCGTCAAATCGCGACCCGCACAGACGCACAGTCGCAGGTTGCGTTCTACTCAGGATACGAATGGGGCTCTGGAATGGATCCCGTTTGCATCCAGAGGTACCACTGTACCTAGTTAATACCCCCAGTCACTAAAGAGAACAATGTCCTTCCGTTTGTCAAACCTCCTTAGGAAACGTGGGCAGAGCTCACAAATTTAAAGACTCACAACGGCAGAAAGTCCACAAACAGCTGCATGTAATTACTTGAATCCTGTGAACTAATGTTGAATTTAGTCCACATGGAACTAGTGTGTTGAGTTTATAGCAGTCTTAACAGGGCGGGTGGTGGCACTAATGTATATCAACTGACAAGGGCAATCAATTAATTAAATCACGTTTCTGGTGCCACAGTTAGTGAATCCATTTGATTTCAGAATCATGGAGCTGTTAGGGACATGGTAAGAGGCACTTTCAATAGCCTGGTTGCAACAGCCTCCACACTTAAAGTGTTCCAGTGGTAGACGAGAAGTTTTCTGTGGTCTTTTAAAAGACCACCTGCCCTGTTAAGACTCATATTTCAGAACACCGATCCCACATTAGAGGCAACATCAGAGAGGCTCCGCTGGTTGAACAGTTCATTGAACAAAACCACACTTGTGATGACTGTCGCTTATTTGTTGTAAAGCACCTATCTTCAACTCTCTCCGCTGGTTTTAATGTGTCCAGATTACATTCCCAGATGGAGTCCTAATATATTTATAAACCCAATAAAAATACCTAAGAAGGAAACAAAAACAAACAAACAAACAAACAAACAAACAAACAAACGCATAAGTAACTACTTTGAGGGTATGCTATGGTTTAAGATAAAACTGATTTGGGAAAGAAACTACTTTTGCCATTTTTTATGGAAGTTTATTGTTTATAGGCAGTTGCCTCGGTAATGGAGGGATGGCAGCTACAGAATCCGTGGCAGGTGGCAGATGCCTGGACACCATTCTGCCCCTTCCGAGACAAATAAACATCCCCTGAATACAGCGCAAAGATAAATAGGGTGGGAGAGATTCAAATGCATTATTTGGGTTGTGTGAAAACGTGCATTTGTAGGTGGTCAAAGCGCTGAGCTCACTGCAAATGATTGAGGTGTAACTTCTCCAGATCCTCTCGTGGGAAGGAGAGAAAGAAGCCATGACGCAACAGCAATTCTGCACAACATGTTGACCAATAAGTGTATGAATAATAGTATGTAAATACAGATAGATATTATGCACCAAGGACCACTGTGCCAGGCTGTTCCAGAGTAGTTCAGCCTCACCTTGGGTCATTGACAGCCTCCTTTTTCCCTTGGATGTAAACTCTGCTTCCCATAAAATAGATGCAAGTCCAGAGCCTCTGACTACCAGAAGAGGATGCAAATATCTGGCTTGTATGCGACGCGAATCATGAATCCTGTTGAGAGTCAAGTCACCAGAATATGGGCAGGACTTAAGTAGATTTGAATAGTAAAAGAAGAATCAACAGCACAAGGCCTATTTGCTTCTTCTCAGGTAACTGCAATAGGACTGTAGTGAAATCTTCTGCCTTATAGAAGTATTTAACAATATAATGGTTTCATATACATAAATATGGCTTTTATATGTAATTAGTGTTATTCATAATTAGACCAACAGTTTTCAAACACATCATTCCATAAAATTAATAACCTTTGATCTTCTCTTTTAAAAAAAATGGCATTCAGGTTGTGTGAGTGAGTGGATATAATGCAGGAATCTGCTTATATAGTACTTTCCTCTCCATCTATCATGCACTGGCTTGAGATATTGATTAGAAAGCTCTGCAATAAACCCCTGGCACTTGATTTATTTGACGGTTTTCTTCATTGCAGGGTCCCTGCTTCATATACACCAAAATCCTATATTGCACACAGGCAATTTGCAAAGAATATTACATGCCTTTGTCTTTCATTTTACAATGTGTGCTCAACACAAAGAATTAGATGAAGCAATGTATTTTCTTCCAACAGCAAAAAAATGTGTTATAGTGCTGCCCATCAAATTGCATTCAGCAATCAAGCTTTATTTGTGGAGCCAACCATTTCCTGAATAGGCCGTGTTGTTCCAGATTTATGGCACTAATGGATAGTGGATCTAATGGCCTGCTGCAATCTTAATTGGCATAAATTAGCATATCCATTGAAAGTTTTTTCAGCTCTATTCTTTACCATTACTGTAATTTATTAGGTCAAACGTCTAGAACTTTCCCTGTGTGCACAACTTGGAGATTCTTGACCCTTGGTTTCCTTTTTCTAGGTGTTATGACAAATGATTATATATTTTCATGAAACCAGCTGCATTATACTAGGCCACACTATTGGTCTGCCTAGAGGATCACATGATTAGCACCCGCATCTCTTGCAGGTCAAGAGGGGCTGGCGTGCGTCTTGGGGGCAGGGCACCCAGCGTGGGCGGGGAGGCAGCTGCGATGGCACCATACTAGGATTGCGCTGCTGGGGGCGGTGCGCTCCCCCCACACTCCTCTTCCTCCACCAGTGGGTGAAGCCACCCACCTGCCAATCATATAACATTGGGGTGGGGCTTGGGAGCACGATTTAGCCCATTATTCTGAATAAAGTATTAATCTCCTGCCCAGTGGCGGACTTTGGTAATATGGTGTCCTGAATGAGGGCAAAATCTGGAACCCCTAAGCTTTGAGTAGACACCTCCATAAATACACCCTTTAGGTAGTATTATGTTGTTGTTGTTGTTGTTGTTATGATTCCCCTTGGCTCGGAAGTCCTGCACCACCTTAAATCTGGCCCTGCCCTGCCATGTACCTTCAGTGGATTTGTGCTTATGTGGGTTGCTCTGAAACAAGTGTCTTTACCCACTCTTCACGTCTGTGGCTTTCCCGCCTAGGGAAACACACCTTGCCTTACTCCCTTAGTGAATTATTAACAGCTTTATGCCTTTAGTTGGAAGCATTTTGTCCTGTCTCCCATGTCCTTCTAATTCCACAAAGATGCCGCTGCCCTAAATAGCAGTACATCACAGCAACACATAGCTGGATCCTTCTGAAAATCAATAATCACAGCCAATGTTTTTTTCTGGGGGGACGCATACCCCTAAACACTTTGTGACGCTTTGTACTTTTGTTCATTTACTATATTTATTTCCCCTCGATTTGAACTATAAAATGGTGATTTTCTTGAGTAAAAAGGAGAGTACCCCTCAACATTTTTTAAGAAAAAAGCACTGATCATAGCTAAACATCTTTTTGTCAGGTCACCTTTTGTACCCAAGAACCTCAAACACGGCCTCCATTTTGCTGCAGTTTCCTTTGGTACGTACTGGACAGTGAAATTGACTTACTTTTTTGAGATTTGTTTTGTTTTTTGGTCTGTCTTTTCTACATATACATAGATGAATTTTAATTACAGCAAAGATGGTGCAAAACATTTAAACTACTTCACACTGTGAAGAATTTATTTTCTGTCACTCCAAAGGGTAGGACCCAAATCAGTAGGCTCAAATTACAATAAAAAGGATTTAAACTGAATATTAGGAAGAATTTCCAGATGGTCCACTTGGTTGACAGTAGAACAGACCCCCTGGAAGGTGGGGGCTTTCCTTCATTATAGGTTTTAAGCAGAGGCTGGGGGGCCACCCGTGAGGGATATTGTAGTGTGGATTCCCTGCAGTGACAGGGGCTGCACACTTGAGGTCCCTCCCTCCCAAATCTATGATTCTCAGTTTATAAATACTCAAGCCAAAAAATGTGATCCAGTGATATCATATTCATGCCTACTAAAAAATAAATCCCACCAAGTTCAGTGGGGCTCATTCCCAGGGAACTGAGGATAGGATTATTATAGAGTTGGAAGAGGCCCCCAGGGCCATATAGTCCGACCCCCTGCAATACAGGAATCTCAGCTGAAGAAGAATCCCTGAGAGGTGGCCATGCAACCTCTACTTAGAAACCTCCAAGGAAGGAAAGTCCACCACCTTCCATGGGAGTCCATTCCACTGTTGAACAACTCTTACCATGTTTAGTCAGAATCTCCTTTCTTGTCATTTGAATCCATTGAATCCCACCCTCTGAGCAACAGAAAGCAAGCTTGGCCATCTTCGAGGTGACAGCCCTTCAAGTATTTGAAGATGACCATCATATCACTGGTCATCCTTCTCTTCTCCAAGCAAAGCATATCCAACACCCTCAACCATTCCTCACACGGCTGAGAGCCAGTGTGGTGTAGTGGTTAAGAGTGGTAGACTCGTAATCTGGGGAACCGGGTTCGCGTCTCCGCTCCTCCACATGCAGCTGCTGGGTGACCTTGGGCCAGTCGCACTTCTTTGAAGTCTCTCAGCCCCACTCACCTCACAGAGTGTTTGTTGTGGGGGAGGAAGGGAAAGGAGAATGTTAGCCGCTTGGAGACTCCTGAAGGGGAGTGATAAAGCGGGATATCAAATCCAAACCCCCCTTCTTCTTCTTCTTCTTCTTCTTCTTCTTCTTCTTCTTCTTCTTCTTCTTCTTCTTGCAACTTTCAATATAACTAAAAAACAAAATATAAAAATATCCCTGATCAATGAAGCCAGGGTCCATCTAGAACACAAAAGTATGCACAGCTATCTCGATGTTGGGCTCCCACAGCTCCAGCCAGCATGATCAGTAAGGGTGATGGAAACTGTAGTCTAACAAGAGTGGGAGGGCCACTTTTTCCCTATCCTTGCATTGCAGTCTCCGGTATCCCACTGTAGATCGTCAAACTGTTCTGGGAACTGCAGAAGCGGGGTGTGAAGGTAGCAGCTCAGGCTGTTGTCTTTACTTTTTAAACAAAGTGATGTTTTACGGATTAAAAAACCCCAGGATGATTGTTCTTTTGATCTAGCAAAAGTCTTCCCCCCCTCCCCGCAAACTCTTGTGAAGTTGGTTTAACCTTTTTAACAGATTAAATGCAAGGAACTTGAAATTACCATTTAGTCATAAGACTCCAGTTAATTCTTTTCCAGGAAGGACAAACTATGTAAGGGCACTAAAGCAATTAAAACTTGAAAGAATAACCACTGAAAAGTTTTAATGGATATTTATGGCTGAAATCCTGTACAGTTATCTGGGAGTCTGATAGAACTTACTTCTGAGGGGTCATGCATAGGACGGTTTTGTGCCTGATCAAAAAAATTGATTCAGCTCAGTTGATTAGGGAATTGGCCTGAATGGACAAAAAAGAATTTATGCTATTTAGATTCATGTCCTTTCTGGTTACAAGGGTACATTTCCAGGAGTGCTCCAGATGTCACCCCACGACTAAAAATAGGAACATGGCGAGATACTTGTCAATAACCCGGAAAGGCTTTCAATGCCAATCTTTCTTTAAACTTCTGCAAATAGAAAAATAAAATATTTAAAATATTGAACTGGAAAGTAGACTCTGCATTAGGGAAGGGGAATTTACCAGAAGTTAACTTTTGCCCTTGGCCCTGCCTCCCCCTGGCAAGTTTGTGATCAACTATCCTGAAGAATTATTAACTTGGTCAGAGGAAGGGCACATTCACTCTGCGATCGTGCCCTTCCCCTGACCAAGAGAAGCGGACACGGAGCAATGGATCCAAACTACAAGAAAGAAGATTCCACCTAAACATTAGGAAGAACTTCCTGACAGTAAGAGCTGTTCGACAGTGGAATTTGCTGCCAAGGAGTGTGGTGGAGTCTGGAGGTCTTTAAGCAGAGGCTTGACAACCATATGTCAGGAGTGCTCTGATGGTGTTTCCTGCTTGGCAGGGGGTTGGACTCGATGGCCCTTGTGGTCTCTTCCAACTCTATGATTCTATGATTCTATGATTCTAAGTTAATAACTCTTCAGGATGGTTCACCTGATGTAACCAGCAATGTGATTACCTGGGGAGCGGAGCTGCAACGGAGATACAATTGGTTCAGGCGGAAGTGCATTTTGTGTGCATTAGTGCCTCCATGTGCAGATGCTTCCCACACTGGTAGCGGGTGCAACTATGGCATGCATCCACATGCTAAGCTAGTGAGATCTATTAACATGGAGGTGCAAAGAAAGTTAAGGTTCTTCAAACTAACTTTTTCTATATATACATGGAGATTCTTAGCCGAATGAAAAATTCTATAGACAGTTCTGTACTTGCAGCCACTCTTCACACAACCCTTATAGGAATGGCAGAAGTGAAATTGTATCATTACGTTTTGTAGCAGTATTCAAATATGCTGCATGTACTTTCAGGAACTTGGACCACTCATTTAGAAGTATAGCTAATCTTAATCACCAGAATAGGCTTTGTTTATGTTCTCAGGACGCCGATTGCATGAAGCATATCCTACTGCATTGTGGGCAGTATGAGCAAGCAAGGGATCAACTGATCAAACCCTTACTAGCAAATTTGCCAGGAAAATCTGAAGCCTCCCATCTTAAATACCTTCTGGAGAATATGTCAAATGACATTACACTGGCTGTGGCAAAGTTTCTTTCGGAGGTCACAAGAAACAAAGACCATCATGTTCTAGACATAACAAAATGACCACCTCGGTCTCTTTCACCTGTTTGGCTGTTTTAACTGTATCTTATTTTGAAACTGTTTTGTGGGTCTATGGACCGCAATAAAGATATTTGATTTGAATCTTAATCATAGGATCTCATGGACTGGCTGGACGAAGAGGAGTGATGGGAAGCACCAGTCGGGGAACCAGCTAGGGAGGCGCCCTGGGGAAGGCGACTCAGAGCCAGGGACTGGTGGTGGGAAGACGAGAGTGGTCAGAGGGAGCAGCAGACTGGGAGGGGGTGCCAGAAGCAGAAGAGGTGAAAGGGTTTACTGGCAGAGGGGAGGCAAAAGAGACATTAGTAACTGCATGATCTATTTAAAAGAAAAAATTTTCTGCTGCCTCAATAACCTGAAACGGACTGCTAAATAAGACAATAGGGCACTGAACTGACTTTTTCCTGTGAAGGTTACATTGTGACACAAAGTTCCTGGACTTTTTTGCTACAGTATACCAGAGTAGGCTGAGACAGTATCTACTGGGAAACTGCTGCAACTTGTATTTACAAGCCTCCTGATATACTTGTTTTAAACTTCCTTTCTTTCTTTTCGTATTTGGACATTTTCTTTGTCTTTGTATCTGGACATTTTGATTTCCTCCCCCTAGAGGGTAAAGTAAAGGCCGACACAGCTCAAGACAGTGGAATTTTCCATCGGGAAACGGCTCCCGTGGGAAACGACCTTGGGACATGACTGGTCCCCTAGAAGAGATAGCCACAAGAGCTAAGACTAGACAACAACAACAGCACCAGCACCAGCAACAGCAACAAAAGAAGAGAGGCTCGATCACAGGCGTAACTCCTACAGGACCTACAGGAATAACAGGACAAGAAAAAGTGACAGCTGTCTCCATGGATGCTGTGACACAAGCCTTACTTAAGATAAACCAATCCCTGGAGACTTTAACAAAGCAGAGCTCAGAAAATACACAAAAATTAACAGAGATATCAGCAAGATTAGATCTGAATACAGAATCTATAAACAAATTGGTCCAGGAAAATTCTGCAACACGTAAAATTGCGGAAGAAGCTAGAGCTATTGCTGGAGAGACTCAAGAGAACTTAGAACCGATTGCCAAAAAGGTGTATGAGCATGACGCAACTCTGGCTTTGTGGGAATTACAGAGAAAAGAGAGAAATCTGAAATTGAGATTAATTCCAGAGAACGAAGGTGACAATCTCGTGGAGTTCTTAACACAAGAGTTTGCTGACTGCTGGGAAGATTTGGAGGAAGACGAATTTAAAATCACAACAGCATTTAGACTAGGCAAAAAACAGAACAGAAAGACCCCGAGGGATTGTTTGATTACCCTCAGATCCAAGGAAGAAAGAGACAAAATATTAAGACTACATTTTGAAAAGGCCTTGCAAATTGGAAATTCAGCTGTACAGATTTTTAAAGACATCCCAAAATATATCTTGGATCTGAGAACCTTCTATAAGGATCTGGTTCTTCTGCTAAAGAAGAATTCCATCCTCTTTAGGTGGGAATTTCCACAGGGACTGTCTTTTGATTACAAAGGGAAGAAGGTGAAAATAAAGACTATACAAGATAAAGAGAAATTTTTGGAAAGAAACCGAGAGGACCTACAGAAGGGAACTGTGGACCCAATTGCAGAACAGAGGAGAGCAATAGACATTTTGAATCTTTCGTTTGGACACATTCCACCACCATCAGAGGAAGAGCAACAACTTGGAGCTGTTGGAGGAGTGTCAGAAAAATAACAAGATGGCTCTGCAATTCCTTAGTTGGAATTGTAATGGGCTCAATATGCCTTTGAGGAGAAGACAAGTTTTTCATATTCTGAACAGAGAACAACTGGATTTGATATGCCTACAAGAAACCCATATAACCAGAGCTCACAGGAGATTACTTATAAACAAAAGACTAGGACAAGAATTTATCTCATCAGACAAAGTCAAAAAAAGAGGAGTTGTGATATATGTAAAAGAGAAATGGGCTCCAAAAATGATGTTCAAAGATGAACAAGGGAGATATTTGGCAGTGGAGATACAAGTACAAGGAGAAAAATTTTTGATAGTTGGAATTTATGCACCAAATGAAGGTAAAGCTGAATTTTTCAAGAAACTTCATGAAACTTTGACGGACTATCTGGATTATAATATGATAAGGCACAAAGACTAACAGCTACCAAGGAAGGGAGACTTCCTAAGACTTTTTTTGAAATGACGGAAAATATGGACTTAATAGACATATGGAGAACAAGGAACCCTCTTGAGAGAGAGGGAACCTTTTTCTCCCAAGCAATGACGACCTGGACCAGAATCGACCAAATTTGGATTACTAGTGGGATGGCTCCAAAGATTAAGAAGGTAGAAATCTGCCCAAAAACTTGCTCCGACCATAACGCTGTGAAGATGGAAATGAAACTTACAACAACTGGTCAATTTAGATGGAGAATGAATGACACCCTCTTTCGAGATAAGGAGATCCTCATGAAGGCCCAAAAAACTTTAAAGGACTATTTTGAAATAAACTTAAGGGCCGACGTGGAAAAAAGAGTGATCTGGGACGCAAGCAAAGCTGTGATGCGAGGTTTTTTGATTCAACAAAACTCAATAAAGAGGAAGAAACAGAATGAGAAAAAGGAAAAGATTTTGGAAAAGATAAAGGAGAGAAAAAATTAAGAGTAAAACCAAAGTCCCAGGAGATCTTAAGAGAGATTAAGTTATACCAAGCACAATATATGGAATTGATGAACCAAGAGATTGAATGGAAGATAAAGCAAATGAAACAAAAGACATTTGAATCGGCAGATAAATGTGGCAAACTTCTGGCATGGCAATTGAAGAAAAGGCAGAAATTAAATACAGTTACAAGCCTAGAAGTGGATGGAAAGAACATATCTAAACCTAATGAAATTAGAAATTGCTTTTTGAGTTACTTTAAAAAACTTTATACTCAAGGACCGCAAAATGAAGAAGATATAGACAAATTCCTTGACAAATATGGATTACAAAAAATCTCTCATCAAAGTAAGATGGATCTGAATCAGAGAATAACAGAACAAGAGATAGAGGCTGCCATTCAGAATATGCAACTGGGCAAATCTCCAGGACCAGATGGACTGACTTCTAGATACTACAAATCCTTGAAGGAGTGGTTGATTCAACCATTAAAAGAAGTCTGTAATGAGATCCTAGAGGGAAAAAAGGCACCTGAATCGTGGAAAGAAGCGTATATTTCACTCATACCAAAGACAGAGACTGAAAAGACTCAACTGAAGAACTACCGCCCAATATCATTACTTAATGTGGATTACAAAATTTTTGCAGACATTTTGGCAAAAAGATTTTAAAAAGTGTTGATGGAAAAGATTCATAAGAACCAAGCAGGCTTTCTCCCAAAAAGACACCTAGCAGACAATGTAAGGAATATAATAGACATTTTGGAAAAGCTAGAGGTGAATATAAATACTAAAGCAGTACTGATTTTTGTGGACGCGGAGAAAGCCTTTGACAATATTTCTTGGAGTTTTATGATAAAGAATCTTCATGGGATGGGGGTAGGCCAAGGTTTTGAGAATGGTATGGGTGCAATATATTCTGAACAAAAAGCTAAGTTGATTGTAAATAATGTAATAACTGAGGAACTTAAGATAGAAAAAGGAACACGACAGGGGTGCCCAATTTCCCCATTGCTTTTTATTTCGGTTCTGGAGGTGTTGCTGAATATGATTAGAAATGACCAGCAGGTCAAAGGTGTACAGGTCGGAGCTAAACATTACAAGTTAAGAGCATTTGCAGATGACCTAGTATTGACTTTGCAAGAGCCAAACACTAGTACGAAAAAGGTGCTAGAAATAATCCAACAGTTTGGCCAGGTAGCCGGATTTAAGCTGAATAAACAAAAAACTAAAGTTTTAGGAAAAAATTTAACAGATATGGAGAAGGAGAAATTCCAAGAGGAGACAGGGTTGACGGTGGTCAAGAAGGTGAAATACCTAGGGGTTTATTTGACATCTAAAAATTTGAATTTGTATAAGGATAACTATGAAAAATGTTGGTCAGAAATTAAAAAAGATCTAGAAATATGGTCAAATTTGAAATTGTCAATGTTAGGCCGAATTGCAGTGATTAAGATGAATGTATTGCCTAGAATGTTATTCCTGTTTCAAACCTTGCAGATTCTTGACAAGATGGAATGTTTTAAGAGGTGGCAGAAAGATATCTTGAAATTTGTCTGGCAGGGCAAAAAGCCCAGAATCAAATTTAAAATATTGACAGATGCTAAAGAAAGAGGGGGTTTTGCCCTGCCGGACTTAAAATTGTACTATGAGGCAGCAGCGTTTTGCTGGCTGAGTGGATACTCCTCGAGAACACAGACATTTTGGATCTGGAAGGTTTCAATAATGCATTTGGTTGGCATGCATATTTATGGTATGATAAAATTAAGCTGCATAGTGCCTTTAAAAATCATATTGTCAGAAAAGCATTGTTTAATGTTTGGATAAGATATAAAGATCTGTTGGAAAACAAAACCCCCAGATGGGTGTCCCCAGTGGAAGCTAAAGCAGTGAAGAAACTCAATATGGAGGTCGGATGGCCGAAGTATTGGGAAATTTTGGAACAAGAGGGAGATAAATTGAAATTACAAAGTCATGAGAAAATGAAACATAAAGTACAAAATTGGTTTCAATATCATCAAATAATGGAGTTTTTCAAACAGGACAGGAAAATTGGCTTTCAGGTGGAAAAATCAAAATTAGAGACTGAATTGTTAGAACCCAATACTAAGAATCTATCAAGAATGTATAACTTGCTGCTGAAATGGAATACACAGGATGAAACAGTTAAATCGGCTATGATTAAGTGGGCACAGGACATTGGTCATAACATTATGTCTGCTGACTGGGAATGGTTATGGAACACCGGTATTAAATTCACGGCATGTAATGCCTTAAAGGAAAACATTATGAAAATGGTTTACAGGTGGTACATGACCCCAGTCAAGCTGGCAAAAATTTATCATTTGCCTGATAATAAGTGTTGGAAATGTAAAGAGACTGAAAGTACCTTCTATCATCTTTGGTGGACATGCCCGAAGATCAAGGCCTTCTGGGAAATGATTTATAATGAAATGAAAAAGGTACTTAAATGTACTTTTCCTAAAAAAACAGAGGCCTTTCTCCTGGGCATTGTCGGCCAATTGGTGTCAAAGAGGGATAGAACTTTCTTTATGTATGCTACAACAGCAGCAAGAATACTCATCGCAAAGTATTGGAAGACACAAGATCTACCCACTCTGGAAGAATGGCAGATGAAGGTGATGGACTACATGACATTGGCTGAAATGACTGGCAGAATCCGTGATCAGGGGAAAGAGACGGCGGAAGAAGAATGGAGAAAATTTAAAAGCTATCTTAAGGACTATTATAAACTTGATGAATGCTAGAATGTTGAGGTTTTTAGAAAAAAGGGATACAGTGATATAAGACCAGATTATAGAAAAGATTAAGATGATAGAGGTTGGAAAGGAATATCTAGAAGTTGCTAAAAAACTATGGACATTGGGATGCAGAAAGGGGGGGTATGGGGGAGTCCCGGAAAAGAGGTTTATGAAAAAATGTTATGAAATTATACGTGTTTGTATGTTTTTTTTAGGTGTTTGTTTGTCTTTAAAAAATTTGTAAAACCAATAAAAAATTTTATATATAAAAAAAGGGTTTAGTGAGCCGCAAGAGGCCAGGGAGTCTCCCCCTCCTGCTGCAACCAGCTCCTCTCCCTCCCAGAGAAATGAAACAGGCAGAGCAGAGGGAGGTTGTGTGCAGACTGCATGGGAAAGACCCTGGAGAGGAGTCCTAGTGGGCACTGGGAAAGCAGGGACCTTCAGGCCTCACAACTGCTTCATCTCAGCAGGACCTCCTGGAAATTGTTGCTGAGACTACCAGGCCGAAGCTGTGGTTTGTTTCCTTGAATGAAGAGGTAACTTCACTGGCCTCAACTGATTTGTTTGCCTTTACAATCTATTGTTCATGTCTAAAAGCGATCCGGGGAAAGCTTACATCACAATTCCTCACAAGGGGAGGCAAAAATGTTATTTGCAAGAATCTTTGGACAAATCACCAATTTGCTGGACAACATGAGCCAACATCTGTAGTAGTAAGCAATTACCATTTCAAATGCATTTTGCTTCTAGTTAAGTGCTAAAGAGGTTGAGGTGGCAACCCTATATACACTTACCTGGGAGTAACTCCATTCAACTCAATGGGACTTAATTCTGAGTAAATATGTAAAAGGATTGCACTCTTAGCCATTTTTGACCAAATGTCATTTTACCTGCTGACAAACTCAGAACCAAACCACGCATCCAGGAGACACATTTCTAAAATATTTAAGCATCCATTATTTATTGTTTTGTTTTTCCTAGTTAGCAGACTCATCCTAAAAATAACCAGGAGCTATGCATTATACAAAACATCATTCATTGCTCATTTATTGCGTTCTGGGATTTCTAAATCACTTCATAGAGTAATTTAAGAGAATACAAAAGATTATTGCTGTCAGAGCTGCTCGAAGATCCTAGCTCACAGAGGATCACGCTAGCCAGCGATCATTAAGTAAAAGTCTTTATTGAGTTACAGTTCCATTTTCAAGCTGCTGCGTGCAACTCTACGTCTAGTAGCTAGATCGGCAAAGCTCCGTCTGATTCTCCGCCCCTTGTGCACCGACTTAATATCCTAGCCCTGCTCCACCTTTTCCGCCTGACTGTTCTCCTCTGGGTCCCTCTGCCCCCCGGGGTTTCTTCCTTCCGGGATTCTTCTGACGCTGACCCGGACCCTTCTGCCTCCTTGCGCCGGGCTTTAGGACCTGGCTCCCTTTCCGGGCTGCTTACTGCGCCGCCTTCCTCTGCATTTGAACTTGGCGCACGCGCCCAACCTTCCACTTTCCGCTTAACCGTTTCTTCGCTCCCCGATGGAGGTGTTGCCACTCCTGACTCATGCCCTCCCTCCTGTGGTGAGCTGCCAGCGCTTGCCCCCTGGCTCCTTTCCTCCTCCCTGCTCCCTGGCGGTGACGCTGGTCCCGATTTCCAACTGCTCTCCTCTGAGTCCCCTCTGGCTCTATCTTCCTGGGGTGCCCCCCTAAACCCCCCCTTGCCCTGGCCACTGGTGCTCCTTTCTGTGAATCCTCTGATTCACTGGAAAGACTCGGAGATCTCGGGTCGTCGTCATCACTCATCTTTTCTTCTGCCTCCTCCCCTTCGCTCTCTGTTTCCTCCCTTGCCCTTGCCTCTGCTCCTAAACCCCTGACATCCATCCCCCCCTCGAAGCCCCCCATTCCCCCCTCCCCTCCTTCCGGTGCTGGAGCTGGGTGCTGCTGTTGCAAAGGGACGAACGTCGGATATCGTTCGCTTCCCGTGGCGGGCCTCCATCTGAAGGCTCCCGGGTCTTCCTCCCTGCTCCCGTCGACGACGGTCACCTCCGCTTCCATCTCTGTGCCGCCGTGCTCAAAACCAGGGTCGTCCCCGAAAACGTCCATGTCCGTCTCTCCCTCACTTCCTCCTGGCGGCGTTGCTCGTCCTGGGCATTCCAGCCACTTTCTGCGGAACTGCTCCTCTGGTCTATCGTCCCACCAATACGAGGGTTCTGATGCAGATCCTGAGGGTGACCCCTCCGGGGAACGTACGTCTTGTGTCGGGTCCTCGTCCGAGTCGAACCCCCGGAAAGTGCTGGCCGAAAGCGTGGGCGTGAAAAGCCAGTCTTCGAAAAAGTCTGCTGGCATTGGTCTATGTGGGAAGAGGGCGTGAAATTCGTCTTTGAGTAGAGGTTCGTCCAAAGCGTAGCCCGGCACCCAGCTGTTCGCACTGGCCGGGGTGCCCTCCTTGGCGAGAAAGTATTCTACCCCCTCTTCCCCCCATCTGGCGTCCAAAATCTCCGTGACTTCGTTGATGCGCTCCTTCTGTGCCACTCCCGCGTGCCCTGTTCTGTCTCTGACCGGACTCGGCGCCGTTCCGGGTTCCTGGAACCTGTGCGGTGCCTTGTAGGGAGTGAGCACCGATCTGTGGAACACCGGATGCATTCTGGAACCCTCCGGAAGTGCCAGTCTGAAAGCTACCGGGTTGACCTGCTCTTCGACTTGGTAGGGCCCCAGTTGTTTATGCCCTAGTTTCTTCTTGGCCAACGACCTGGCCGGCACTGCGTGGGCTGCTAACCAGACCCAGTCTCCCACGTGGAGCTCTTCGCCAACCCTTCTGTGCTTGTCCGCTTGTACCTTGTATGCGTGTTTGGCCAGCTCCAGGTGGCGCCTCAGCTGATCGTGGACTTCCTGCAGCTCCGACGCGAACGCATCTGCTGTCTGCGGCTCCCCCTCCCCCATTCTTTCCAGTCCCGGGAAGGTTCTGGGGTGCCTCCCATTGTTGGCGAAGAACGGCGTGACCCCCGTGGACACGTGCTTCGTGTTGTTGTAGGCGAACTCGGCAAGCGGCAGGTAATCCACCCACGTCGCAGGCTGTTGATTTGCATAACATCTCAGGTACTGCTGCATGATGGCATTGACCCGCTCCGCTTGCCCGTTGGTCTGCGGGTGTCTCGCCGACGCCAGGTTGATCTTGACGTTCAGGAAGCCCATCAGCTTCTGCCAGAAATTCGAGATGAACTGCCGCCCCCGGTCGGACAGAATAGACCGTGGCAGACCGTGAACCTTGAACACGTGGTCTATGAACAGTTTGGCGGTTTGCTCCGCCGTGGCCACCTTCGCACACGGAATGAAATGTGCCATCTTGGAAAACAGGTCCACCACCACCAGCACTGCCGTCTTGCCTCTCGAGCTGGGCAGATCTGTGACAAAGTCAAGAGCCACCCTTTCCCAAGGTTCGACCGGAGTTTGCAGCGGTTCCAACAGTCCGGCCGGCGGTCTGTGCACTGGCTTGGCCCTCTGGCAGGTGTCACACCTCGCCACGTAGTCTGCGACCTCCCCTCTCATTCCAGGCCATAAGAAATCCCTGGCTACTAATTCCACCGTCTTCTCCTTGCCAAAGTGCCCGGCCGTGGGCGCGTCGTGCAGCTGCTGCAGCACCTTGGCGCGAAGGTCGTCTCCCGGCACGTAGATGGCCCCTTTACGGATGAGCAATCCATCTCGTAGCTGGAAACCGTCGGCCGCAGCCTTGCCCCTTTGCACCTCTGCCATCTTTGCTTGCGCGAAGGAGTCATCCTGCAACGCTCGTCGCACCGCCTCCAGGTCCACGGTGGCCGCGGCGCACGCCCACACTGTTGGTGCGAAGATGTGCATGGCGGCCGCTGGCGTTGCGTCCTCCAGATACTGTGGCTTACGGGAGAGGGCGTCCGCCATGATGTTAGTGTCCCCCGGGACATACTCTATGCGGAAGTCGAAGTTCGCAAAGAACTCAGCCCAACGTATCTGCCTCTGGTTTAGGAACTGTGCCGTGCGCCAGTGCTCCAGATTCTTGTGGTCCGTGCAAACCTGCACCGTGTGCTTGGCGCCGATCAGGAAGTGCCTCCACGCTTTGAACGCTGCATGAATGGCCAGCAACTCCCTGTCCCAGATGGTGTAGTTCTGCTCGGACTTGCTGAGCTTCCTGGAGTAAAACGCTCCCGGTCGCCACACCCCCTGCTGGTCCTTCTGCAGCAGGACCGCCCCCACGGCTCTGTCCGAGGCGTCTGTCTCCACCCTCATCGGCCTGCTGGGGTTGACATGAAGCAGCTGCTCTTCCGACGCGAAGAGACGCTTGAGCGCCTGAAAGGACTGCTCCGCCTGCTCTGTCCAAACGAACTTCTTTTTCTTGGAGCTAAGCGTGTCTGTGATGGCCGCTGTCTGCATAGCGAAGCCTTTGATAAACTTGCGATAGAAGTTCGCGAAGCCGACAAACCGTTGGACCTCCTTCCGGTTGCGTGGACTCTTCCAATCCAACACCGCTCGAACCTTGGCGCTGTCCATGGCGAGCCCCTTGTCAGACAGCTTGTAGCCCAGAAAGTCCACCTCCGTCACGTCAAATTGGCACTTCTCCAGCTTGGCGTAGAGCCTATGTTGCTTTAGCCTGCTCAGCACTTCCTTGACGTGCCCGTCATGCTCCTGCTGCGATTCCGAAAAGATCAGGATGTCATCTAAGAAACAGACGCACGTCTTGTAGAGAAGTCCCGCCAACACGTGATGCATGAAAGCTTGAAAAACGTGGGAGCCATTTTGCAATCCAAAAGGCATAACTCTATATTCGTAGGTCCCCAGTGGCGTGAACATGGCCGTCTTCCACTCATCTCCTTCCCGCATGCGAATGAGGTTGTACGCCCCTCGCAGGTCCAACTTGGTGAACACTTTTCCCTTCCGCACCTTCGCTAGGAGGTCGTCGATTCGGGGCATGGGGAAGTCCGATGGCTTGGTCCCACTGTTTAAAATGCGATAGTCCACGACCAGTCTTTTTTGGGGCGTGTCTCGCTTTTTAACAAAGAATACAGGACTGCCCCCCGCTGCCTTGGACTCCCGGATGAAACCGCGCTCCAAATTATGATCTATGAACTCCTTGAGTTCTTGCAGTTCGTCCTCTGACATGGAATACAGTTTCCCTTTAGGCAGCGCCGCCCCCGGCAGCAGGTCAATTTTGCAGTCATATGGTCTGTGAGGGGGTAGTCTGTCCGCCTCCTTTTCGCAGAAAACTTCCAAAAATTCTGCGTACTTGTGGGGAATCGCTTGCAGCGTGCCTAGCAGCAGCTGTGACTCCTCTTCCTCTCCTTCCTGCCGGGGCACGATGCAGTGTTCAGCACAAAAGGAAGAGCCGAAGATCAGCTGCCTCTGGTACCAAGCCAGCGTTGGGCTGTGCTTGTCCAGCCAACTCATTCCCAATACAATGGGCGTATCCGATAGTTGAGTGACATTGAAGCTGATGACTTCTTTGTGATTCCCAAGTCTCATCACCATCAGTGGCGTCTGCTTCACCACTTGCCCCCCTAGCAGCTCCCTGCCATCCACCGTGACAACCTGCAGGGGCAGTGTGGCCGGCAGCAACTGTATAGCGTGTTTGTCGACAAAGTCCTGCCCTATAAAGTCCGCATTGCTGCCCGAGTCCACGGTGATTGGCACGTCCATGGTGATGCCATTGGGCAGCTGGAGAGATGCGGTGAGCCTCACTACTGGTTTGGGCGGGAGGGGGTTCACGGGCTGTAAAATCTCTGGGGACTGCGTCACTAACACGTCTGGCTGGGCCCCAGTGCCTCTTCCTCCAGCCAGACTGCGTCGTTTCCCTGCTGTGGTCCACCTTGCTGCGTCGCTGCAGTCACCATTGCTGAGGCTGCAGTGAGCTTGTGGGGCCTCTGGGGACACTCTTTCGCCATGTGCCCTGGCTCCTCACAGACGTAACACTTCCTGTTCCCTCTAGGAGGCTTCGCTTTCACTGCTGCTGGTGCTAGGGCTCTGGTTGCTGACTGAGCCCTTGCACCTCCAACCTCCATAGGTTCCGCTCCTCCTCCTGGCGGAGGCGTGGATTGCGCCCGCGCTGCGTCTCTGGGAAGGAAGGAGGGGCCCCTGGCTGGTTCGCGCCCTCCACGCCCTTCGTCCCTGCTCCACGGACGTTCTTCCAGCCGCACCCCCACTGCCAGTGCCCTCTGAACGACCTCCTGGGTGGTCCGGGGTCTCTCCCCCCTCGCGATTTCATCTTTAATCGAGCTGTGCAACCCCTCCCAAAAGAGGTCTCTCACAGGGGCCGAATCTCTGTCCCATTCCAGGGCACTGACCAAAGCGAAAAAGCGGGCATGATATTGCCTTACGCTGGCCCTCCCTTGCCTTAGTCCATGCACCTCCTTCCGGGCAAGATCCACGTCAATGCTTGATAAAAAACACCCATCCAGCGCTTTAATAAAGGCATCCGCATCTTGGAGCGCCGGATCCTTATCTCTCCATAGATTGCGCAGCCATGCTTTAGCATCCCCATGCAAATGGGACATGATGAATCCCACCTTCTCTTGCTCATCTCTAAAGTCTTTATTCAGCAGTTGCAGTGCGCACAGTACATCTGCTCTAAAGTTGGGATACTGTTGCAGGTTCCCATCGAAGTGAGAGACCAGACCGCCTGTACGTCTCGCCAACCCAATTCCCTCCTGTCTGGGTGTCTGCTTTGTAAGCACGTCTAACCTGACTTGGAGATCCCTGCAGGCGGCAGCTGCCTCCTCCTCTCTCTTCCGGGATGCGAGAGCCTCTGCAGTCAGTTGTGACACTGCTTTTCTGAGTTCCTCTATCTGCTGCTCAGCCGTCATGTCGGCTGCCGTTCGTGAGCTCGCTGATAGGCACCTGCTTCTCTCCCCTCCTCGAGGCTGTAGATGCCCACACTTGTGAGACGGAGCTTACTGTCAGAGCTGCTCGAAGATCCTAGCTCACAGAGGATCACGCTAGCCAGCGATCATTAAGTAAAAGTCTTTATTGAGTTACAGTTCCATTTTCAAGCTGCTGCGTGCAACTCTACGTCTAGTAGCTAGATCGGCGAAGCTCCGTCTGATTCTCCGCCCCTTGTGCACCAACTTAATATCCTAGCCCTGCTCCACCTTTTCCGCCTGACTGTTCTCCTCTGGGTCCCTCTGCCCCCCGGGGTTTCTTCCTTCCGGGATTCTTCTGACGCTGACCCGGACCCTTCTGCCTCCTTGCGCCGGGCTTTAGGACCTGGCTCCCTTTCCGGGCTGCTTACTGCGCCGCCTTCCTCTGCATTTGAACTTGGCGCGCGCGCCCAACCTTCCACTTTCCGCTTAACCGTTTCTTCGCTCCCCGATGGAGGTGTTGCCACTCCTGACTCATGCCCTCCCTCCTGTGGTGAGCTGCCAGCGCTTGCCCCCTGGCTCCTTTCCTCCTCCCTGCTCCCTGGCGGTGACGCTGGTCCCGATTTCCAACTGCTCTCCTCTGAGTCCCCTCTGACTCTATCTTCCTGGGGTGCCCCCCTAAACCCCCCCCTTGCCCTGGCCACTGGTGCTCCTTTCTGTGAATCCTCTGATTCACTGGAAAGACTCGGAGATCTCGGGTCGTCGTCATCACTCATCTTTTCTTCTGCCTCCTCCCCTTCGCTCTCTGTTTCCTCCCTTGCCCTTGCCTCTGCTCCTAAACCCCTGACAATTGCCTTGGGCAAGACGTGCATTAAATGTGATTTTGGGTAGTAAGGAGCTTATTTTTCTTCTGTGCTTTAGCCATCTGTGAAGGATAAGAGATCTAACAAATGTATTTCAGAGACCTCATTTTTCTTCCTCCCCATCATGACTACAAATAAGAGGCAAAATATCTTATGGGTCCTATTGACTTCAATTCCAAGCTGCCATATTTTTCAAACCAAGATGTTTGCTTCAACGAGTGGTATATTAGACGTAACAGAGATGCAATCAAACTTTAACAGTATTGTTTTATTAAGTAATAAAAAACAAAGATGAGTAGAACCAAGAAATTATAATTCTCTGAAGAAGAGGGCAACGCGTTTTACTGGTACAAAAGGACCCGATTCAATAAACAGCATTACTAGCTTCTTCACTCCACCAGTAAGACCTGTATCTGTGTATCGAAAAACGCCCATTTCCCCCACTTCAAAGTGCTTAAGTTATTTATCTTTTTCTTTCTGCTCTTTGTCTTTCTTTTCACGCTCTGCTTTGGCTTCTTCCTCTTCATGCTTCTTTATCAACACTTCCACTTCTTTTTGCTTTAAAACTCTTATTACTGTCTTTCCATTCTCTCTTGTCAGGGTTGCAATCTCAACTGAAACATGAAAAATATAAATGATACATTTGAATATCCAAGGCTTCTTTTGAATTGAGTCAGCCAAAGGAAGAAGGTACAAGTCGCCCCTACAAAAAATATTGTCAATTTGTATGACTGACATATGAAAGGGACTGCCTTAAATTATTAAACTGGCAATTAGTCAACATCCGTCCTCTGTTTTAAAAATTCAACAAACTAGAGCAAATGTCTTAACTGTGGCTTCTCTCCAGTGCCAACAGAAAACACTGAAGTACAAGATAAAGATAGAAGGTTTTATAGATAGAAGGTTTTATGACACTTCAGCAGATAATGGAAGTTCCTCGTCTTTATTTTTATGAAATTTGTATACTGCCATTTATCCAAACATCACAGGGCTGTTCACAACATAAAATTTCCGCTAACAAAATACTGAGCATGTCAGAATCCTTGCAATCCTGAATTTTCTTTAAAGATCTGTTTTCCCCATAGGAAAACTGCGGAGTGTTTTGGGGAAGGCTCAGGCTCATGGCTCCGGGGCAGAGCATCTGCTTGGCATGCAGAAGGTCGCAGACTCCATCTCCAGGTTGGGCTGGGAGACTCCTGCCTGCAACCCAGTCAATGCAGACTGGGCTGAGTTAGATGAACCAGCAGCTCGACTCTGTGTAAGGAAGCTTTCTACGTCTCCTATGTAACTATTTAAGCAGGCTTTATTATATTTTGTACATCATCTTGGGACATACCGTATTTTTCGCTCTATAGGACGCACCGGACCATAGGAGGGGGAGAACAGGGAAATTTTTTCCCCTTGTTCTCACCCTCTAAAACAAGGTGCGTTCAAGGTGCATTCACCAGAGCTTGTGGGGCTGGCAGTGGGGGGAAGCGCTGCTTCCCCCCACCGCCAGCCTCAAAGATCCCTGAAGCCTTTGGAGCACAGTGCCCCGCTGCCCTGCAGAGGTTTGCGCGCAGCAATCCCCAAGCTAGAGCAGCGAGACGGAGCCCTCCGTCTCGCTGTTCTGGCTTGGGAACAGCCTTCCTTTGCGCGCAGCCATCCCCAAGCTAGAAGGGCTCCGTCTCGGTGTTCTGGCTTGGGAACAGCCTTCCTTTGCGCGCAGCCATCCCCAAGCTAGAAGGGCTCCGTCTCGGTGTTCTGGCTTGGGAACAGCCTTCCTTTGTGCGCAGCCATCCCCAAGCTAGAAGGGCTCCGTCTCGGTGTTCTGGCTTGGGAACAGCCTTCCTTTGCGCGCAGCCATCCCCAAGCTAGAAGGGCTCCGTCTCGGTGTTCTGGCTTGGGAACAGCCTTCCTTTGCGCGCAGCCATCCCCAAGCTAGAAGGGCTCCGTCTCGGTGTTCTGGCTTGGGAACAGCCTTCCTTTGTGCGCAGCCATCCCCAAGCTAGAAGGGCTCCGTCTCGGTGTTCTGGCTTGGGAACAGCCTTCCTTTGAGCGCAGCCACCCCCAAGCTAGAAGAGCGGGACGGATGGCTCCGTCTTGCTGTTCTGGCTTGGGAACAGCCTTGCTAGCCTCTGCAGGACAGCGGGGTGAAGGCACCCCGCTGCCCTGCAGAGGCTTTGTGTGTAGCCACCCCCAAGCTAGAACAGCAAAACGGAGCGCTCCGCAGCTCTCCGTTTCCCTGTTCTGGCTTTGGGCTTAGCCGCGCAGCCTGCATTCGCTCTATAGGACGCACACACATTTCCCTTTAATTTTTGGAGGGGAAACAGTGTGTCCTATAGAGCGAAAAATACGGTATGTGGAAGGAAATACAACCACCGCCACCACCAGCTATTAGGCACTGTCATGCTACTCATATTAAGACAGGGAAAAATCATTATGGATGATGCTGACAGATTAAATTATTTAATATGTCAAACATACGGAGCATTAGAAAACACTGCCAACTGTAGTATTTATTAAACAGATACACACTTCCCAGAGAGAAGGCCAAAACCTCTTGTGATGGCATCTTAATGCCTCACAAGAAAAGACGCATTACGGCTCACCTTTCTCTGCAGAGAGTTTACTGACATCCATGGTTTTGTTCAGGACTTTGACAGCCAAGGCAAGGGCGGATTTCAAGGTCATTTCTCCCTCTTTGTAGTCTTGCTTTAACATTGACACAGCTGCCTGTTAAGGAACATAAAAGATGACACTGCAGTTCTGCTGTGCCTTTATGTAAGACGGGAAGCGTCAAAGCCTGCTAGCGGATACTCAGCATAGACCTTACTGCTGGATGCTCTATTTGCAAAAAAGTTATGTTCAAGATTACGAAAGAAGGAATTTAGCATGAAAGATGACAAACTTACAGCACTGTTGTTTCCAATGCAGGTGGCTTTCCATCCCCCGTAGTTCCCACTAGGATCACTCTGATAGAGCTGGAATCCATAATGCTTATCCCAGCCAATGTACAGCAGTGAAACTCCAAAAGGACGCTTCCCTGTTAAAACACAAGGTTATGAGTGATTTAAATTAAGAAGCACAATTTGCCAAGAGTGCCACTTCAAAAAGGGAAAAGCCAAGACGAATGCAAAATCCTTTTTCTATGAACTAGGATTTAGTAGCTTGTTCAGAACTTCTGCTGCTTAAGATAAGCTCCAATACTGCCTCACCCCCACAGTTTCTTTCCAAGATGTGTGTAAGAACAAGGATGCCAGAGACCTATTTTTGTCAGCCTGCCCTCATGCAGTTTCCCCCTTATCTTTCTTTGAAAGAGTCAACACACAAGCATAAGTATACAGAGTGATTAAGGACTGATTCCCCCACCCCACCCCCCCAAAAAACTTGTTTTATTTTGAAGTAAATATTTATTTAAGACAAAAACCTGAACTGCATTTTGGAAAATCAGACACAACAAACAACTCCGTTCAAGCCTTGCAATAGTCAATAGGCAGATTTCTTAATTAAAAAGCAGAGGCAAATTAATAATAAAAGATCCATGTCATCTATACCCCAAAGAGAGAATTCAGAGGACCAAAATACAATTTGTTCTGCTGGTTAATTAACTACACCAGACTGACCTGCCATCTCAAGCGATTCAAGCACCACTGGAGCGATTCACCACTTGAAGAAGCCTCCCACCAAACACAGGGGTGGTGAGGGCACCTTTCCAAGGAGCTCTGCCTCAAAGTCAATTTTTCAGTCTGACTCTGGGCTCAATCTATGCCAGCAGAATTAGAGCCAGCTTCTTACAGCCCAGCAGCAATAATTAAATCAGCAAACTTTTTCAGACCTTGTGGGGGGGCCGGACTATATTTTGAAGAAGAAAAAAGAACAAATTCCTATGCCCCACAAATAACCCAGAGATGCACTTTAAATAAAAGGACACATTCTACTCATGTAAAAACACACTGATTCCCGGACCGTCTGTGGACCAGATTTAGAAGGTTATTGGGCTGGAACCGGCCCTTGGGCCTTAGTTTGCCTACCCATGAATTAAATTATTGGTGTTGGAAGTACTGATTTCCTGTACTTGACTAGGAATCTAACTTTTAGGACAGAGCTCTGTATTCCAAGTTACTTTTATTTGCCACTTTAAAGGTAAAAATGTTACCTCCAAATTGTGTATAAGCTTGCTTGATATCACACAGGGCTGTTACCAACTGCTCACAAGGAATTGGTTCTTGATACTGCAACAGATACCTAGAACAATTGGCACAATATTTACAAACATGTTATTAAATTCCTAAACCACACTACATCTGAGGATCATAGAGCAGTTTACAATAGAAAAACACAAAAATTCATAACATAGTAACAAAGCAAAACAATCCCACACCCCACCTTAAAAGGCCACATATTATTTAATTAGCCAAAGGCCAGGGAGAAGAGGAATGTTGTTACCTGGTGCCTAAAGATACGTAACAAACGCACCAGCAAGTCTCCCTGGGGAGAGCATTCCACAAACAGGGAGTCACCATGATAAGGACCTCTTGAATGTGCTAATGCACCAGGTGCAATGATTAATGGTTTCCCGTCTACTTCTGAAGCTACCTGGAACAACTCTTACAGCATCAGGGTAAAATATTATCAAATAATTATTTTTTTAAAAAAATCCCTATAGAAATTGCACAAATCAGCTACAAATAAGCACCATGTTTATGTTTTACTTTCAGACCCCAACAGATTGACATGCTTGAAAACAAAAATTCCAACACACACACACCCCCGATGACTGGAGAGACTGGTCTTCTCTGTCTTGTTTTGATCCCTTTCACCTTTCCTTCAAGCATCTGCCATAGGGGCTGCTTCACTACAGCCTGGAGGACCTACATCAAGCTGCACTGGGATTGTTAAACAGTACAGGTGGGGACTGCTGCACACAAAAACCCAGCTTAGGAAAGACACAGTGCGAAATCTACAATTTCAAAGCTCCTATAAGACTCATTAGAATAGGGGTGAGGAGTCTCAGGGGCCAAACGCAGTCCTCTGGGGCTCTCTATCTGGCCCCCAGAACTCTTCTTGGTTTTGTACTATGAATGGCTTTGCCTGGGTGGATTGCATCCTCAATCTGTTGTACATTCATTCCCCTGCCCACCACTGGCCCGTGGCCCTCAAAAGGTTGCCCAGAAAATGAAAAAATGCCTTTATATCATTACTTTTAATGATATAAATTAAAAGGATTGAAGAAAATCCAAATAATTGTAGGCAGGCAGGATTGTTATGCTACTTAAAATAACTTAATTCAAAAGCCAAGTTAGCATTCTGTAGCTGATCCACTGGGACCCTAAACTGGGTCACTGAGCAGTTGATGCAAATAAGAGTACAGCCACTCTTATCTTTTGTCTTTTTTATTTAATGGAAGCTGAAACAAAGAAAAATTGGGGAGCACAGAAAGAAGGGAAAAAAGGTAATCAAACCACTTTCATTGTCCAATTTCAAAGTGGATACATATCTTGCTGCCTTAGCAAAAAGAAACAAGTCACTGAGAGGACAGATTGTTCTGCTCTGTCTGAGGTGTGATTAGATACTCTTTGACTATTCTATTTTTAAAGATTTCTAACAAGGCATGCAATTGACCCTTGCTTTAAGGGCAGCTCAGTCCCTCCCAAAATCAAGCAGCTTTTCCTGGGATTTTGGTCAATGGTCATGATCAAGTCAAAGCAAAAAACTCATCCCACTGGTTTTACGAAGCAATTTAAACATGTTTAAGTGTCTGGAATACAATTGAATCTCACCTGCAATACCCATCTGCAAGCAGAACAGACTTCTGATGGCACAAGGGGACTTTCCTCTCCTCCCTCCTGCATGTCTCTCAAATCTCCTCTAGAGTGCAGCGGTACACCCTAGAGCAGATCTGCAAGGTGGTACCTCCTAGAGTGGGACGCGGGTGGCACTGTGGTCTAAACCACTGAGCCTCTTGGGCTTGCCAATCTGAAGGTTGGCGGTTTGAATCCCTGCAATGGGGTGAGCTCCGGTTGCTCGGTCCCTGCTCCTGCCAACCTAGTTCAAAAGAATGCCAAAAATGCAAGTAGAAGTCTGGCGGGAAGGCAAACGGTGTTTCTGTGTGCTGCTCTGGTTTCGCCAGAAGCTGCTTAGTCATGCTGGCCACATGACCTGGAAAAACTGTCTGCGGACAAACGTTGGCTCCCTTGGCCAGTAAAGTGAGATGAGCGCCGCGACCCCAGAGTCATTCGCAACTGGACTTAACTGTCAGGGGTCCTTTACCTTTACATTATTACACCCTAGAGCAGGCGAAAGGAGAGGAAGGGGGAAGTCCCTGTGAACAACACTGGATATCACCTCATATGCTTTAAACTTTAAAGTAAGGCACCATCAACAGATTGCTTAATCTCTGCAGACTACGGCTAAAGATGAAAGACTAACAGGAAGGAAATCTCACTAAATACAGTAAGATTTACTTATGATAGGTCTGATTAGGATCTAACTACAGAACATTGGGGGGTTTTTTGTACATTCTGAACTAGCCTTTCTCAATCTTGGGTTCCTAGAGGCTGCTGGACTACAACTCCCATCCGTCCCATCCAGCATAGCCAGTGATCAGGGATGATGGGAGTTGTAGTCCAACCACATCTAGGAACCCAAGATCAAAAAAGGCTGGTCTAAACAATTGGCTCCTTTGAACATGGAAATACTTCCATTTAATTTTAGACAGCAAGTCTGAAATCTAAAGTCACACATTGTCTTTATTTCAGAATTTACATATTAGTAACATCTTTTGATACAAGAAGAAAACAAGTATGTCTGGTGACTTTGTCATACTGCTGGACTTTAGGTTCCAAGCCTAACATCAGTTGTCATGAATTTGTCTCTTAAAGATTCCAACCATTCTTGTGATTTTACTATTCTCTCCTGCCTGCACTGTCATTTAAAGGTAAAGGTACCCCTGCCAGTACGGGCCAGTCTTGACAGACTCTAGGGTTGTGAGCCCATCTCACTTAAGAGCCCGGGGGCCAGCGCTGTCCGGAGACACTTCCAGGTCACGTGGGCAGCGTGACAAAGCCGCATCTGGCGAGCCAGCGCAGCACACGGAAACACCGTTTACCTTCCCACTGGCAGCCCTGGGCAGGTGGAAGGGCAGGGCAGAAGAATGCAAACACACAAACAAACAAACAAACAAACAAACAAACGTACCTTTGTGCAATCAGCCTCAGTTCATTCGTTAGCACATTGGCATCTGAAGTTATGCCAGCCACACTGCAAGCCATATCCCTGGAATATAGAAGATCACTGTGTTTGACTGTGAGCTTCACGTACCATTTTATAAAGCAGAGGCACTATTTCATAACACCATAGCACACTTAGCTCCAACCGAGCCTATATCTTCACTGCACATAGTCATTACTTGAAACAGTTTGCTGATTATATGGGTTTATCAAACGACTTGTATTAACACAGTGCGTGTGCTTCTATGTCATCAAAACTAATCCACAAATTATCATAATGAAACACACAGCTGGACTTTTGAAAACAAGTAGATAAACAATTTTCTCTCCTCTGGTCACATCAAATATTTTTCAACAATACTGACACCGCTCACAAACGTTTGTAAGAAGATAACAAAAAATCGTACACTTGGGAAGTCCAGATATGGATCATCCCAAAGTAAGGGCACCTGCCCACCCAGAGATGCATGAAACAATGGATGGGGAGGCATAGGAATTGGGTGGGTGCTCTTACTGGGTAACAACAAAAATAGGTGGATGTATAGAGACAACAGATTCAGCATCCGATAGGGTGCACAGGAGGGTACACTTGAGAAGATGCATTGCAAACAAGCCAGAAGTACCAGACAGAAACGCTTCACCTGCCAAAATTTCAACACAGAAACAAAGGCAGAAAGGGTAAACTGGAAGGTAGGAAAGGAGAGCACTGTCCTAGAAAATTAACTGTAAACAGCTGCTAGAGGTATTAAAAAAAGTTTTGCTGTATCTGCTTTCCTGACAAAAAGTACTTTGTGTCTCAATAGTTCTAACCTGTTTTTACTAAATGCTTTTCTTGCTGAATTTAAGAGGGTTACATGATAGCTATTGTTTCAGCAGAAGGAAAACAAAGTAAGTAATTTAAGGATTGGATTTAGGAAAAGAAAGGGTAGCCTAAATTGGTATGGAGCCTAAACCAAATAAACATTAAGTTAATTTGTTGATATGGTAAAATATTCCTTAACAGTCCAGGGGAGAGTTATGGCTCCTACTACTGATGCCTAGAAGAGGAATGGCAAGAACTATAGAGAAATCAAATACAGAATATTTTGTTGCTGAAATATAGGAATGCTATTGAATGTTTCTGAATGCATAGAAATTGATGGCAAAGTTATACATCAACTCACTACAGAAAAGGAATGTTAGCACAGTATTATTTCTGCTAGGAGAAAAATGTTGCTATGGCAGCAGCCCTGAAAGAGACACCTGTAAATGGAAGTTGAAAAAGGCAGGGAATCAAAGACACCTCATAACCTGAACTTGCAGAAAAATAGGGAGCTGCCTTATATGGAGTCACATCACTGGTCCATCTAGCTCAGTATTTTCTACATTAACTGACAGTAGCCTCCAAATTTCAGACGGGTCTCTTCCTAGCCCTACTTGAAGATGTGAGAGATTGAATTTGGGGCACTGAGCTGAGACTTTTCCTCAAAACATTTATAATCGTACTACCTTTAAACAAAAAAATATATAAAACATAGGGGGCATACAACTTACTCATTGAGTTTGTATATTTTCTCTGAAAAAAATACTTCATCCAGAAGTTTGTGGATGTTGCGCCTTTCTGCTGCCAGCAAGACTCCATCATTTGCCAAAATCCCCAGGCAGGTGCCTGCGTGTCCAATGGCCTCCATGGCATATTCAACCTGATACAGGCGACCTGAGGGGTAATAGTGGCAGCCGAGTCACTGATTTAAACTCTAGGCCAGAGTCACACAAGCATCAAATTTCTTTCATTTGTGTCCTAGCCAGGGATTCTTTTGGTCCAGAACAAAATATATAGCATGCAACCCACACTTCCCACAAGGAGAGTTCTACTCTGATGCTCTGCTGGGCAAAAGAGTGATTCAGCAATTTCTGCCACTTCCTCCTCCACTCTGCAGACCCCAGTACCACCTCTCACGAGGATACCCGGACCCTGCAGAGCAGCTTTCTGGAAAATGTGGGAGATGCAGGGGAATGGGCAGAAATCACTGACTCACCCTTTCTCCTGTGGGAGCCTGGGCTGGACTGGGGTCTCCTCTGCAAACAGAAGGAATCCTTCCATTTGCAGAAAGCTATTTCTGGTTCCAATCCACTTTGACCAAGTCCACATAGAATAATAAATAAAGACTGCCACTTTTAGAAATAATGTTAGTGTAAAATAACAGCATATGGTTGTAACTAAGGGTGCCCTTCATTCTGATGGAAGACTCTTTAATTCCGTGCAGAATTTTGCCAGTGGAATGAGGGTGTTTTTGTTGTACCAATTTCCTATCCCCTCTGCAACTATAACATTCAAAACCTGCTCCAGAGAACTGGGAGGTGGCCTGGAAGAATGGGTAAATATAGCTTCATTCCACTGATGGAAGGGTCCACTGGATGAAAGAGCTTTCTGTCAGTACAGGGGACACATCTGGTTACAACCCATAAAACTGATAGTTAAGATAATTAATATTCAAATGCATTATGCTCACAGTGCTACCCTACGCATGTTTATCGGGAAACAAGTTCCACTGTTTTCAACGAGATGTACTTCAAGGTAAGTGTGCACAGGAGTTTATCCTCAGGTGAACTTCAGTTGCTGCTTATGGCAACCCAGGAGATCAAATCCTTATGCTTCAGTACACAGCCAACCTCTCAAGGCAGATTACAGCAATGTAAAAATGAAATATTACAACCAATGAACCATTCACAAAGCTCTATAACTGCCACCTTGGAAACAGCATCATTTCATTTTTATCAGAGCAGCTGATGAAGACAGAAATTGAAATGTTGCAATGCAATTACCTTCTGGGGAAAATATTGTCGTTCGCGAATCATATCTTCGAGACTGCAAAGATGATTATTTAATTTACAAACCATTCAAATGATAAACTGCAACATCCATAGTACTTGGAAAAATAAGAACTTGGGGAAAAACATCTGGGTAGGTAGCTGCTAAACTTATCCACTGCTAGTTTTATCCTTCTGAACTGTGTCACAAAAGACAGTCTATTTGAAACCCAACGGGGGTCCTTAACTCTACTTTGGGTCCCATGTCCATGCATGTCAGAGGCACAAATTTCTGTGTCTGATCTATATACTGTCCTATACCCCAAGATCACAGGATGGCTTACAATAAAAAACACAAAAATATATAGCATAACAACAACAACAACAAAACCCTCAAGTTTTAAGGACCACAGATTGTTTAATAAGCCAAAGGCCTGGGAGAAGAGGGATGTTCTTGCCTGATACCAAAGATAAGTAGCGAAGGAGCCAGGCAAGCCTTCCTGGGGAGAGCATTCCAAAAGTGGGGAACCACTGCAGAGAAGGCCCCTCCAGACCTCTCATGAAGAATGGCCTTGGATGAGGGCGGCAGGGTCCAGGTACTCCTTGAGGCATGGGAGTCCAGAGCCGTTTAAGGCTTTATAGGTCAAAAGCAGCACTTTGAATTAGGTCCTGAAACTAACTGGCAACCAGTGCAGTCAGGCCAGGATCGGTGCAATAGGCTCAAACCGTCTTGCCCCAGTGATCAACCTGACTGCCAAATTCTACACCAGCTGAAGTTTCTGAACAGTCTTCAGAGGCAGCCCTATGTATTGCAGTAATCTAGCCTTGAGGTTATCAGAGCATAGAGAGCAGTAGTTAAGACTGTCCCTGCCTAGATAGGGGTGTAGTCAGGCCACCAACCAAAACTGATGGAAGACACACTGTCTATTGTTTTTCATGTTCTAAGTGCATGGAAATCCCATAAATGAGCCCACACTTCTGATTTTCATAAAAACCTCATTTTTTATATTCTGAACATTGAAAAAATTTTTATTCTGCATATATCTGTGGACCTGTCAACATAGCCCCTCCCCCCATTTCATTAACCTTGTTTTCATACAGCTTGAGCCTCAATCTACTACTGGCTATCTTCTACGGCCAGAGTGCTTCTAAACACAAGTTGTTGAAAACTGCAGGAGTGGAAAGTGCTGTTGCACTCACGCCCTACTGGCAGGCTTTGCATCGTCATCTGGTTGGCTACTGTCAAAACAGGATAGTAGACTAGGTAGGCCACGGGTGTGATTCCACAGCCTGTTCTTACATTATGTAATCTGAAAACTGCTCCCACCCTCATTGCTAAAATATACCCATCTTCCACAGAAACAGGACAGAAACTCACCATGGTGCTTGTAGACTGTAGTATGCTGCAAAAGAAAACAAATGGGTGTTAGATGGATCAGACACAGGATTGCCAACGTTTTCCTGAATGTTCTGCAAAGCCCTTAACAGCAAGCCTGTCTCATGGAAATTCCTACCATTCATCCATGCCAAGAAAAGCTTCATCTGCTACTTTTCTGAGAGAAAGACTGCCAGGACCAGTAAGAAAACTGGCAGCTTTAATTGCATATACCAGTGACATCCCACACTTACCAAACACTGTTTTAGAAACAGATGAAGCATAGAATCAAAGAATGGTAGAGTTGGAAGGGACCACAAGGATCATCTAGTCCAACCCCCGGCAAATGCAGGAATCTACTTACTTCGCCAAACCTTTAATAGACATTACAAATACCGGTATAAGGGGCCCCTGACCATTAAGTCCAGTCGCGGACGACTTTGGGATTGCGGCGCTCATCTCGCTTTACTGGCAGATAGAGCCGGCGTTTGTCCACGGACAGCTTCCAGGTCATGTGGCCAGCATGACTAAGCCACTTCTGGCGAACCAGAGCAACGCACGGAAATGCTGTTTACTTTTCCGCCGGAGCGGTACCTATTTATCTACTTGCACTTGACATGCTTTCGAACTGCAGGAGCTGGGACTGCAGGTGGGCAGGAGCTGGGACTGAGCAACGGGATCTCACCCTGTTGCGGGGATTCAAACCGCCGACCTTCTGATCAGCAAGTCCTAGGCTCTGTGGTTTAACCCACAGCACCACCCGCATCCCTTATTACAAGTATAGGCCATCATAAAACTTCCATATATAAAATTTTACCTAACGTGGGGCTTGAACCCACAATCCTGAGATTAAGAGTCTCATTCTCTACCAACTGAGCTATCCTGACTACAGTAAACCAAGTTAAAAGTCCTTGCACAACCTGGTATTTAGATTTTGTAGCATCAAAGGTATTTGTGACATCTTAAATATTAACAGATTTATAATGGCACAAGCTTTTATATATGAGTAGAGAAGGGAATATTGTCCAACTACATTCAGTAATTATTTTCTAGGGGAAGAAATGCTCAGCCTACCATGACCTGGAAACTCTTCCCTTAATCCCTGGTATATGGAAGTTCTGCTTTTACAGTGGTACCTTGGTACTCAAAAGGCTTGGCTCCCGGATGCCACAAACCCAAAAGTAAGTGTTCCAGTTTGCGAACATTTTTCGGAAGCCCAACATCGGCTTCTGCTTGAGTGCAGGAAGCTCCTGCAGCCAATTGGAAACTGCACCTTGGTTTTCAAATGGTTTCGGGAGTCGAAAGGACTCCCGGAACGGACTAAGTTCAAGAACCAAGCTACCACTGTACTATGAATTACCCACCCCCGCCCCCAAGCAGCTACAGAATTAGAGAGTATCTTCTTCTTTCTTCTCTGGTGATCACTCGTAGCCGAGTAAGATTGTTTTTCATGAACACCGTTTTAACATTGAGTCTGTGACTGAGGAGGCCAATTCTGGATGCACGCTCCTTCCACAGTGGGAACATAGGTTTCTGGTTCTCCCTTTCGTCCCGAGTTCAGGCATCTTCAAAGTCCACAACACCTTTGGTAAAGGCTTTGCAGCGCTCGCAGGCCAATGTTTCCCAGTTGTCAGTTTAATACTACATTGTTTTAGATTTGCCTTGAGGGAGTCTTTAAACCTCTTTTATTGACTACCAGCATTACGCTTTTCATTTTTAAGTTCGGAATAGAGTAGTTGCTTTGGAAGACGATAATCAGGCATCCGCACAACATGACCAGTTGAACGAAGTTGCTGTTGAAGAATCATTGCTTTGACACTGGTGATATTTGCTTCTTCCAATACACTGGCATTAGTTTGCCTGTCTTCCCAAGTGTGTAAAAATGTTCGGAGACACCGCTGATGGAATCTTTTGAGGAGTTGAAGATGGTGTTTATAAGTGGCCCATGTTTCACAAGCATAGAGTAAGGCTGGTAGTACAATAGCTTCATAAACAAGCATTATGATTTACAGTGTTCAAGGCCTTAGTCAGGTCAATAAACGCTATATACAGGAGTTGGTTTCCTCTCCGCATTTTTCTGGAAGCTGTCAAGTGGTGAAAATCATGTCCACTGTCCCCTAGAACAGGCACCCCCAAACTTGGCCCTCCAGATGTTTTAGGACTACAATTCCCATCATCCCTCCTGTTAGCTAGGGATGATGGCAGATGTAGTCCCAAAAACATCTGGAGGGCCGAGTTTGGGGATGCCTGCCCTAGAATGCCTAAAACCATTTTGGGATTCAGGAAGGGTAGCCTCAGATATTGTTAAGAGATGGTTTGCTAATATCCTTGCAAAAAATTTTGCCGGCCACAGTTAATAAAGAGATGCCTCGATAGTTTCCACGATCCATTATATCACCTTTTTTTTAAAGAGATTGATAATTTTGGCATTCCTGTTGTCTGCTGGGATCTTCTCTCCCAGATTTCTTCGATGAGCTTGTGAAGTTGTTGTATAAGTTCAATTCAAGCGTTAATATGTCAATTTAAAAAAAACAAAAACCATCCCTAAGCATTTTCCTAAGCAACATCCCTTTCTTACCACACTTTTAAAATATCTTAACATTGGCACAAGACCACTTCAAGCTTTAGGTGTATAAAATGTTATTCTCGGCAAAGTTAACGTCCAAATGTGTGTACATAATCATAAACGATCTCACAGAGAAACACAGGTGGTTGCAAAGGAAAAGGATGGTGTTCTAAACTGAAACAGGATAGAGATCCTTCTCCCCTTCAAAAACAAACATTAAGGAAAACTGGCAAAATGCTCCTACTAATTTTTTTTTTTGGGGGGGGGAGCGGGTGTTATTCCCCGACCTCCACAAAAATGCACTGTTTCAAATAACAACAAATGGATCTAGAGTACAGACAAAGAAACAGCAGAACCACTGCCCCTCCACCTGGCTCCCTCGCAGGGTGTAAGGAGGACTGGCTGGGTCCATCTGCTGAGCTCCATCTGCCAGAAAGCTACTCCTGGAATGAGAGGCGAGCTGGAAGGGACCCCTGGGGGTCATCTAGCCCAACCCATCCCTGCCTGCCCGCCCCCGAGCTGCCCCGGTCGGGCTGCGGCCCAGCGCGGAGCTCCGGGAAGGCAGAGGAACCTGCCGAGTCATCCCGGGAAGGGGCGGCGGCCTCTCTCGGAGGAGCCTGCAGGCCAAGGCCCCTCGCCCTCCCCCCGGACCCCCGCCCCGCCACCAGGGGCCGCGAGGACCCGCCGCCGCCCGAGGCCCCTCGGCCCCCGCCAGCCTCACTCACCGCCGCCGCCGCCGCTGCTTCTTTCCGAAAGCGAGAAAGATGGCGGGCGCCGCGCGCCTGCGCACTGCTGAGCAAGAGGGGCGAGCATAGAGACGAAGGGCCAGACCGCCCGCCTGGGTCTTCTCCGCGCTTCGCGACTCGGATCCCATTGTCCCCGTGGGTGGACTACAACTCCCATCATGCCCCAAGCGTCGCCTGCGTGAGCTGCGCCAGAGAGAGACGGAAGCGTCGGGGGACGCTCGGGGGCCAGGAGGCGGGTCGGAGGGGAGCGAAGGGCCAGATGATTCCTAGGAAGGGAGGGGCCGCTGCCCCCCCCTTTGGATTTTGTAAATTAAGACGAAATGCGAAACATTTTATATTGCTTTTAATTCTACATTTAAGGGTGTATTTAAGAGTGTTTTTAATGTACTATATTGTATCTTATATGCCCTGTTATTGACCCAAATGATGATGATGATGATATTACTTTATTATTTATACCCCACCCACGTGACTGTTTCCCCAGCCACTCTGGATGGCTTCCAGCACATATAAAAGCATAATAAAACACCAAACATTAAAAACTTCCCTTCTGATGTCTTTGAAAATACAAATTCCCTTTCCTTGGTTGCCTAGTGTGTCCCATCTGAAGTGGGTCATATTTGGACTTTTTTGGGGGAAGCAGCAGAGTCTGGGGTAAGAGTTGGGCTGCTTCCTTGTCCCAAATGTGCATATGTTAATTTCTGCATATAGATGGCAACCTTTGGAGAAAATCCCTCTCCTTGAAGGCTGAGATGCGGGGAAGCCTGAGAGCAGACAGCGCTCTGCCCTCCGTCCGTCTGCAGCGCCAGAACTCCTGGGCGCCCTTCCTGGAAGCAGCCCAGGGAGGGCAGGGGGGCTGCCCAGCCCTTGGGGCAGACTGCCAGGCAAGGACCTGCACCCACCGGGCAGCCTTGGGCCAGTCACTGCCTCGCAGCCTAACCTCCCTCACAGGGTCATTGTGAGAATAAAACAGAGCAGCAGAGAAGTATGTGCACCACTTGGAGCTATTTGGCGAAAAAATGGGAAATGAATGTAACACTGTAATAATAATAATGCCACCATGTTTCAAACAACCCTTCACTGTACTCTAATCATATTAATAAATTGTTTTATCTTGTTTTAAATTGTTGTACTTGAGCTTTTTAATGGGAAGGCTGGTGTAAATATTGTTATAACTTATTTTTCTTATTATTATTGACACATGGAGGATAAATAATAAATAATAATAATATATTCATTATATGCCACCCATCTGACTGGGTTGCCCCAGCTACTCTGGGCAGCTATACCGGGAAGGGAATTCGGGTGGGGATCACTACTCAGCTTCAATATTAATAATAATAATAATAATTTATTATTTCTACCCCGCTGATCTGGTTGTGTTTCCCCAGCTGCTCTGCCCAGCAAACGGAAGCAAAGACCTTGGGTTAGTCAGGAGTTCTCGGGGCTACAAAGTACCTTCAGATATTTGAAGGAAAGGTCCAGCAATAGAATAATAAGCTTTCCCAAAAATATTTATTTAAAGTGATTTTCATCCCACTCTTCAGCTTACAGCAATCAGTAAAAATCTGGTCCCTGCCTACAGGCTTACAATCAAGGGCACAAAAGGCAAGGGGGTTGTGGGGGGAGGAGGAAAAAAGCAAACACAGGCATTAGTTTTTGTCAGACGTTCCAGAGGCCTCTGCCCAATGGAATAAATCTGAAATTCTTTGAAAAACTAGATTTTGGAAGTAGGGTGAAATTATACAAAGGATAAATACCGGTAAGTATTGGCATAATTCATTCAGGTAGCAGTATTCTAGATTCCCTGATCATAACATCTGGAACTTTAATCTGGGCAGAGCCCCATTTTAAAACTGTAAATCTGAGCGGCCCATAACCATGTAACCCAACATTTAGGAAGGCCCCTTTTTGGCATACGCTTCTGCTGTGTTAAACCAGATCATCTCCACAGCCTTTTGGCCCATCTCAAAGAGCAGCAGCAAGCGCTTCCATCCTGTCTTGGATGTGGTCATCAAGTACTCTTCATTCTCGGGCTGCAGGAGGGTGGTGTGGGCAGCCATCACGAGAGACTGAGCAAACCTCCCACTCACTAGGAGAAACAGGGCATCTCGCTCCTCCTCCGTCAGCGGGACAATGCTTTCATATCCCGCGAGAATGTGGCCTCCCACGCTGAGGGGTTCCTTGCTTTCAATCATCATGTACATGATGAGTATCGCTACTTCAAACACGTAGCAGCCATAGCTCATGTCGCTAAAGTCCAAAATACCAGACACCCTGTACTGTGAGCGTTTAGGGGAAGTAAAATCGGTATCTACTAGAATATTGTGGTCATTGAGATCTCCATGAATGATACCTGAAAGTGGAGAACGAAGAAAAACTGATATAATTCAAGTGGGGCCTGTAACAGAATGTTGCAGTGCTGAATGCTTCTGTTCAGGATTCCAGCCACTCCATGTCGTTATCCTGTTTCCCCTCCCCAACTGTCAGGCCAATGAGGATGCTCAGTCCTCACTGGGGTGTCTTTTGGGGCTGAGCTCCCCTTCCCCTTAGAACTTCCCCTCTAGATTACATTTGCACTTCTGTAACCCTTGGAGTTTCCCCCAAGCCTGCCAATGCCTCCCACTTGGGCAAGGAAATATGGAACCCCCTCCCACAGGAGGCAGGGGCGACCACCAATCTGGATGGCTTCAAAAGAGGATTACACACATTCATGGACAAGAGGGCTGTGGGCAGCTGCCAGCCAGGATGCCCTGTGCTCTGCCTCCACAGCTACCTGCAAGTGCAGGAGGGGAGGCAACTGCTGTTGTGTTCAAATTCTGCTTCCAGACTTCCCACACTGGACATCTGGTTGGCCACTGTGAGAACAGGATGCTGGCCTAGACGGGCCACTGGCCTGATCCAGCAGGGCCTTCTTATTGTGATGTTGTTTTGACGGGAAAAGTATTGGCCTGAACATTGGAAAGGGAGGCAACAATCTGTTTAGAATAATATACAGTAGGCCCTGCCTTACAATGCAATTTGATGCATGTCTCTGCAGAAATCAGTTATCCAGAGTTCAGTGGTACTTTAAGGCTCACTATTTTAATCTAATTTGGGGCCTAATAGACAACTGAGCACTACCGCGTCACAGGGAAGTTAGAGCTCCCACATGCATGAAGCCTCTCTCTCCCCACCCCACCTCCCTCAGGCACATAAAAAACACTTAGCAAAATTAAAATCAAATAGTCAGAGGCACACCTAGGGACGGTGAAACCAGCCCCCCCCCCGGACACAAGCCATGCCCCCCCCCCGCATAAATTACCTATCAGACTATGGAATGCATGACCAATATGTGTGTGCAGACAATGCCGGTGTTGCAGCGAGATCAACTGCAAGAGGAGCTTCCCATCTTTCTCGCACCTTCTCGTAAAGTGGGCTTTTTCGGGGGGGGGGGGTGCTGGTACAGCTCCTTGCCAAGGTATGCCTCTGCAAATAACAACAACTACAGTGGAACCTCGGGTTGCAAACGTGATCTGTGCAGGAAGTACGTTCACAATCCACAGCAATGCGACTGTGCATGACGCAATTCAGCGCTTCTGTGCATGCGCCGAAACCCGGAAGTAACCTGTTCCGGTACTTCTGGGTTCAGTGTTTCCATAACCCAAAAACGTGCAACTCGCAGCGATCGCAACCTGAAGTATGACTGTATATTACTGTGCATTTCTTTAAAAAGATACTTACAGGGCCGAAAGGAGTGTAGGTTTGGGACTATTTTACGCCTGAACTGATCAATGGCCCATTTCACTGCGTCCAGATATTCGCTCCGGCCCAGCGCATGAATGTATTGCTCCAGGAGAGGGACATTAGCCAGATTCCAGATGAAGCCACCTCGGTGGAGACTTCTCGCCAATGGATGCTGGAATTTCTTTTGGGTGGCGGGGGGGGGGGGGGGACAGGAATACATTGTTTCAATTAAAAAAAAAACAAAATTGCTGAGTGCATATATGGGCAGTGTTGCTGCGATGGCTTCTATCTTCCCAGATTAGTGGCTGTCCAGAGTTTCAGGCAGAGGCCTTACCCCTTCCAACCTGGAAATACTGGGGGCACTGAACCCCAGACCTTCTGCATCTTCCCCTCCCCCCACCCCCATGTGAGCATTTTCAGCTTTCTCCATTACCCAAACATTGGAGCCAAATATCTCACATTGCCTAATGGTTACAGATTGGCACCAGCAGACGCACATAAAAGCGATATAAAGTCAACAAAAAATGTTTAGCCCACCCAAATCCCAGGTTGACCCCCTGGCACCCAAACTGCTGGCTTACTCCATGGCGTTGCTGGAAATTAAAATAGCAGCTAGTCTTAGTTACGGGGCTCACCTAAAACTAAGGCATATTCCAAAATCTCACCTCTGTGAGTGTTTTGTCCATCCTGGCTGCCATCCGCCCAAGTTCATACAGAAGAGGAGGACTCGTGTGGATCGTGGCCACCGTTTTGCCTGGGAGGTAGCTCAACAGCCGCACTATATATGCTCTTTTGGCAGAGCCAGTATCTAAGAAGCAAAGAGATTCAATTTTATTCAGCAACATTCACATACAGCAGAGCTCTAAGTTGTTTACACAAAAGGATATCACAGCAATAAAAAAACTGACTTTAAAAACAGTAATAATAAAATTATCAAAATAGAAATAAGAGTTTCAAAAAATAAATGCAATACAATCACACTCCTATTTTCCAGGGACAGTTCTGGGTTTACAGAAGCCACCCAGTTTCTGATTTGATCCTGGAATGTCCTGCTTTTTGTTACGACGTCCCTATTTTAATTGGAGAAATGTTGGCATCAAGAAAATAAGTAACTGTACAACCTTTAGAAGACATCTGAAGGCAGCCCTCTATAGGGAGATTTTATAACATTTAATGTTTTATAATGTTTTCATACATGTTGGAAGCTTCTCAAAGCGGCTGGAGCAACCCAGCCAGATGGGCAAGGTATAAATATTAAAATTGTTGTTGTATAAGATACCCCTATTTTCATCAGAGAAATGTTGGAGGGTCTGGGATCACAAGCAGGGAGACTGCAGCTGCCCTCCTGTTCTGCTTGTGAGCTGCTCAAAGGCAGCTGGTCTCCTGCTGGACTAGATGGGATCTGGCACCAGCAGAATAGCAATGTTGGATGCATGTTCCACCCCCTCACCTACGGATTCCAGAAACATTATTCCACCCTCTTTCGTAGAATGAGGAGTTTGCACGGGAAAGCCCTCGCCATTCAGGAATATCATGACCTGGGTCTGCACCTCAATGAGTTCAGTGTTCTGGCTGTCTTCACAATTGATTATTTTGAGGACAAAATTCTGGGCGCTCTCTGCTTTCCCTTCAAGTGCAGCCGAAGCACACACATAGAAATTCTGATCATCATAGCTCGGCAACGGTTTGAGCTCCAAGACAGATAATCCGAATATCTTTTGGACCAATTCAGTGGCTTGCTTTTTGCTGAATGCTGGCTTCTTAAGAGGCTGTTGCTTATTTTCAGCCGACATTGTGCATCTGTAAGAGGATAGTAATAACAAGAATCAACAATGACAAAGAACAGAGCATTTAGATTGAGTTTTGCAGGTAAGCTACTGTGCATGCATCACCTTAAATCAGAATTCTGGATGCAGTCCTCTAGGAGTTTGTCAGCTGAATGATAAAAGTTGGCAGCAAACAAGAGTTTTATTATTTTCTTCTCAGGGAGATCCTATTTTGATAACAGGTCCCACTTGAAAATTCTACTGCAAAACTCTCCAACAGAGACCCTTGGACTCTGTTAAACAAAGTGAGAAGCTTCCTAACCTTTGTACATTAAAAAAAAACCCTTACATGTAGCAACAGCGAGGTACAACAATCCTTCTTCACATTGCACATAACTTATGGAATTTGCAGCAATGGTGACTGGGGGGTGGTTGAACAGACAAATTTATTTTAGGGCTTTAAAAGGTGGCTGGTGCTGTGGGTTAAACCACAGAGCCTAGGGCTTGTTGATCAGAAGGTCGGCAGTTCGAATCCCCATGACGGGGTGAGCTCCCGTTGCTCGGTCCCAGCTCCTGCCAACCTAGCAGTTCGAAAGCACGTCAAAGTGCAAGTAGATAAATAGGTACCACTTTGGCGGGAAGGTAAACAGCATTTCCGTGTGCTGCTCTGGTTCGCCAGAAGCGGCTTAGTCATGCTGGCCACATGACCCGGAAGCTGTACGCCGGCTCCCTTGGCCAATAAAGCAAGATGAGCGCCGCAACCCCAGAGTCGGCCATAACTGGACCTAACGGTCAGGGGTCCCTTTACCTTTAAAGTCCCACCACCTGATCAGGGATTCTCACCTCGGGGTGTGAAGTCATAGCGCTGTGTGAGTGGTGCCAAAATGACCTCTCCCCCGGGGCACAAGCCTGGGCCGTGTGCCTGGAGGTCCTGGGCTGCCCAGATGAGAAGACCCCCCTCTTGGCCTCACGGATGGGGTCCAAAGGAAAGCAGAGCACCAGCTTGGCTGCAGGTGTTGCTGGAAGGAGGCATACAGGAGACATCCAACTGTCTTAGGGACTTGACTTCAGATTTGTGTAGGCTTTACTCCTTACTCTATCTCCTGAAGATGTCCCACAAGGCACCAGAGTTTGCCTTCTCCTAGGTGGACTCCCTTGAGCCCCATCTGCCCCTCGCTTTCCTCTACAGAAATTGCCTTCTTGATTGTTGGACCCACTCTGGGTCTCGTCTGCTCAATCTGCCCGACTCTGTCTCTGCATGCAGAGGAAGTCCCTGACTCACTGAGGATTTGAGACCAGTTGGAGGCCTTGATCAGATAGCCAGTCAAAGTCATTCCTGGGAATGTGGCCGCTGTCACCTGCCAACAGCTTCTAGGAACCACAGGGGAGAGTTGAGTGCAGGGTGGGGTCCAAAAGGTGGACAAACTACCCCAGAAGGAGCACAACGTGTCCCCCACCAGAGGTGCTACCCCATACACCACAGAGATCATTCACATGCACAAATGAGTAAGTACAGTGGTACCTCAGGTTAAGTACTTAATTCGTTCCGGAGGTCCATTCTTAACCTGAAACTGTTCTTAACCTGAAGCACTACTTTAACTAATGAGGCCTTGAAATATACTCAGAGTCGCAAAGTGATTTCATGCTCTTTATTCAGCTCATAGTGGTGAGGAGGAATGAATGGAAGTCCCCTCACAGTATCTGCTTTATATACATTATTTACACAATGGGCTGCACATGATTGGCTAATTCCGGAATTCTACTGTAAGCCAATCAGGTTGTGGATTCACTTCTATCTGGAGCAGGATTGGGTGGTTCCTGCCAACCAATCATACTGCTGCATTGTTCTAGGACCAATCAGACTGCTGCATTCTGAATCCTATTGTTCTAGGACTAATCAGACTGCTGCAATTTGAATCCTATTGTTCTAGGACCAATCAGACTGCTGCAGTTTGGATCCTAGTCAACTCAGTACATAACAGGCCTCCTGCTGCCGCCACGCAGCCAGAGCACAATTTCTGTTCTCATCCTGAAGCAAGGTGCCCGGTGTAATATTTCTGGGTTAGCAGAGTCTGTAACCTGAAGCGTATGTAACCCAAGGTACCACTGTACTTGCTAGCACAAACAATCTGGCATGGGTAACCCAATTCACACACGAAGCATGATCAAATTCACTGTGCTATTTCAATTCACAAGTATTTTCCCAATGAAAGTTCTCTTACCAGGACAACCAGGAATGCTTTCCTTCTTTCCTGCTTCTTTTTTTAGTAAGTGGGCTGCCCGCTGAACTGCCAGCTGAGAAAAGATGTCTCTAACCTAAGTTTTTGAGCGTGGCGCACAAGCAGGCCAAGCCCAGCAGGAGGCGCTGGAGCTCCTCCCGGGAAAGGCTCTGCCGGCTTGAAGCTGCGCCTTGAAAGGAGAAGATCTGCTGCGAACGGGGCCGAGGTTTCGCTCCTGCGGAAGAGCTCTGCCCGGGGCTCCTTCCTGCGCTTCTCGGAGCACCAAATGCAAAGCTCTTTTTTTAACTGTCTGGGAAAGCTTAGAAGGAAGCTTCTGATTGGCTGCAAACAAGCAGCCTCCCCCTCCCCCCCATTCATTTCCCCTCTGCGTGGACCGCCCACTCCGAAAGGGAAAGTATGTTTTCATTAGGCCAACTCACAAAGACACGAAGATTTCAACTTGCCAAATTCAGTATTTTTCTCCCTTTTTTGCAGGGGGTGGGGATTGTTGCTTAACAACCTGCGTGAGGAGGCACCAGCAGTTGAACAGGAAAGATTTGCAAGCTAATTAGCTAATAAGCTAATTATTTGCTATCCAGTGGACAAGCAACCGTGTGTACTTATCAAGGGAGGAGCAGCAGACTTGTCCTTCTGAGTTGGGAGGGACCCCCAGGGTCCTCTAGTCCAACCCCTTGCAGTGCAGGGATCCTGCCCACAGCTGTCCGGGGGGGGGGGCTCAAACCCCCAGCCTTCAGCTTAACAGACACACTGAACTATTGCACCACAGAGATTTAAAGGTGTTTTCTGCCCTGTGTCAGAAGATCTCTGGACAGTTCACAGCATAAAAAGACAAGTCATAGAATCGAGTTGGAATAGACCACAAGGGCCATCGAGTCCAACCCCCTGCCAAGTTATACTAGCTATCCCATCAGAGAGCTGCAGTGGGCGAGGCTTTTTGCTGCCCATCAGCCGTAATCCTATTACAAAAGCCTGCAATTTCTCAAGCACTTGAGGAAACTGGGTGGGCACACCTGGCTGGCACCAGGGTAGCATGAGAACATAAGAATCATAGAAGTGTAGAGTTGGAAGGGACCCTGAGCATCATATAGTCCAACCCCTGCAAGGCAGGAATGTACGGCCGTCCCATATGGGGACCGAACCTGCCACCTTGGCGTTATCAGCACTGTGCTCTAACCCAGTGTTTCCCAACCACTGTTCCGCGGCACACTAGATGACCCCTGGGGTTCCCTCCCTCCCTCCCGCTCTGCGCCTCCCTCCTCCTCCTCCGGGGAGGCCCTTCCTGGCTCTCGGCCAAGGCTTGGCGGCTGCCACTCACTCACTCGCTCGCCCACCCGTCCCTCCATCCCTGCACCCGGCCTCTCCCCCTCCGTCCCCGGCGCGGGGTCTGCCGGGATCCGTAGTCCCCTAGCCCTTGGGCTCCGTGCCCGCGCGGGGTGCACAAACTACGTTTCACAGCGTGGCCTGGCGGGCCGGGCGTTTTGTTTGAAGCGCTCTTCTCCCGGCCATGGAATGAGCGCAGCGGCAGCGGCCGGGCGGGCAGGGGCTCTTCCGCGCAGACCCCGCGCAGCCTGCCTGCGCCCCCGCGGAGATCGGGCGGCAGGATGGAGCCCGGGGATCCTCGCGGAGGCGGAGCGGCGGAGGCTGCCCCCCAGGTAGGGCTGCGTCGGGGGTTTTTTATTTTTGCAATGCTGCATCCGCGCCGGAGGGGACGCATCGGACCGCGGGGAGACCCCTTGGCGGGCGTGCAAAGCAATGCATGCGTGCAGGCGTTGCATGGAGTGCAGTGCAATGCAATGGCAACGCGGCGCCCTGCATGCATGCATACAACTTCCACCGGCGCTCCGGACTTGGCAGGTGAGGGGGGTCCCCAGTGGGCGGCAGAGAGAGCCGGGAGGGCGAAGGGGAGCCGGGGGGGAGCAGCGCTGCTCCCCGAGCCGAGCCCGGGGGGAAACTTCGGCGTCGTTGCGCCGGGTGTTGGAAGCGGAGGCTGGCGGGGGCCCCTCACCTGCAAAACCTGGTCGCCTCTCATATATTTCGTGCATTGCATTCATTGCCCGCTTTCTCCTCCAAGGAGAGGCCGGGGGCGCGCGTGGTTCTCCCCGTGTTATCCTCGCAACAACAGCCCTGCGAGGTGAGTCAGGCGAGTGGCCCAAGGGAGCACCCAGGGATTGTCCTGGCCAGGTGGGGTGATTTGAACCCTGCTCTCTGCCCGGTCTTCGTCCTCATTTAGCCCCCACATGTGCATGACTGTGCATGACTGAGGTTTTCCCCCCTCGTCTTGGCTATGGCGTGAGTCTGTGCTGTTAATTAATGGGGTTCTGCCTTCGGAGAAGATGAGCCAGCCCTCAAGGAGGTGATTATGTAATTTGCTAGCAATTCATGTCCCTCCCGGCGTGACGCTGCGCGCTGACGTCACGGGGCTGTAATGGTGGTGTGCCTCGAGATTTTTTTCATGAAACAAGTGTGCCTTTGCCCAAAAAAGGTTGGGAAACACTGCTCTAACCAACTGGGTTAAGCTGTTGAGGAGCTTCTTGGATCAGACCAATGGACCAAGTACTCCAGCATCCTGTTCTCACAGCGGCCAACCAAATGCCTGAGGGAAAACCACAAGCAGGATTCGAACGCAGGAGCCCTAAGGCATTTTTCAGAAGTCTATAACTGTTATAACAAAACAGATCGACCATAGAAATGGCAATAACTCAGAGTGCAGGAAGTCTTGTACGCCCTGATCTAAGAACAAAGTAATTTATTGGGGTTATCAATCTCTTAGACAAATTACCCACACTTTCATAAATCAATGGGACTTAGCTTCCGGTCTCTGGAAGCTTCTTGGAGCATGCCAATGCCTGACCTCCAGGCCTGAGGGGCAGAATTCTCCTCAGCCAGAGGCCGCTTGGGGGTGAATTCGTGGCCTCCAGGCTGCAGCAGCTGAAGGCCCCATACCCATCACCCCACCCACTTGACACTTGCTCCCCGAAAGCCGCCTGAGGTGGTGCAGAAGCCCCCTGGCTGCCCTCTGGGGCTCTTTCACGGCTCCCTTGAGGTGCCCAAATGGGAGGCTTCTGAGGGGATGAGTTTGCTTCTAGATTCTGTTGTCAGGGATTATTTTACACACCTTTGATGCAACTGGGTACTACTGTTTAAACTTTCCCTTTTTCTTTTGTATTGTAGAAACAGACTTGTTTTATTGCCCCCGCCCCCCAAAAAGTGCTATTCTTAAAACAAGATGCCTGAGTCCCTATTGGTTTTGGCTGTTTTTTGTTAAATTTCTTTTTCTTTTCTTTTGTAAAAAAACATTTATTTCCATACATACAAACAAAAACACACTAAATCTACATACCAAGAAAAAATAATAGACACATTGAAGAACAACCTACTTAAACACACAAAACATTAAAATTTCCTACACCCATGTGACTTCCTCTGGGTTTTTTCCTATAGAGATTTTGAGCATCTTTTAAAATTCCTCATGAATGCAAACCCCCAAATTTTTAACTCTTCCGCAGCCCCACCATGAGTGCATCACAGTACCCTCCGCCTCCTTACATTTCCAACAAAGATTGGATTTTGACTTGTATATTTTGGCAAGCTTTGTGAAATTTATTTCCTTCACCACATGGTCTGAGGGGAGGTTACAACAATATAAAAATGCAACCTTGAAATAAGTTAGAACAATCTGGTTCCTCCAGCCTATCAGGAGAGGGACGTTCACCTGCAAAGAGGGACACACCTGCTCTTGAAGGCAGAGGGCCTCTTGCTCTGGCTGGGAGGCCATCAAGGAGCCATTCTGGGGGGTTGCCAGGGGTGGAAGACAGAAAGCCTTGGAGCTGGTGGGCCTGTTTTGCTTCCCTTTGGAAGGAATGGGGCTTCTTGCTGAGATAGCTGCCCCCCCCCCTTACTGTACTTTCACATCCAGGGGGGAAAGGATTTAAAAGGGGGTGGAGTGGGGGGCTCTGAGCAAATTGACATTTCAGCCAATGAACCAATGAAGGCCGAGGAAGAGAAAGCAGTGGAGTGCTGTCCCCAAATGCCCCCAAATCTATGAGGGAATCAGTGGAGTTGGAGAAAGCACACAGTGACCGGATCCTGAGTCTATGCAGCTAACAGAAGATGGATCCCAAACTCCTGCCCAATTCATCATCTCCCATGGACCAGGGGAGTGTCACGCTGGGGAAATGGCCTTGTGGGCCAAAGTTAAACAGACCGCCTGGGAGGTTGACTTTGACCCACAAATTGGAGGATCCCCGTTTGGTTGCCTGGGATTTGCAGCCATGTGTGTCCCAATGGCCGGGTTCCAGTGTCCCTGGAGACGCCAGAGAACTCCAAGGCAGTTGCAGACTCTCCTCTGCGGGCACCAGTGCTCCTTCCCAGGACCCCGCCCATCCCTCCCTGCCCCCCTCCCCCCTCAGATCTTCCCTGAAGACATCCCCCTCCCTCCTCCCCCCTGTGTCCCCCCCAGACCTTGTCCCCCTCCTTTGCTCCCTCTCCCTGAATCTGCCCCCTCCCCCCAATCCCTCCCGCAAAAGATCCTTCCCTATGTCACCTCCCCCCAAGAGACCCTTTATTGCCCCCCTCCCAGCTCCGCCCTTGGCCCTGATACCCTCCTATTCACCCCGTCCCTCCCTAAATCCGCCCTTTAATCTGCCCCCTCCCCCCCATCCCTCGCTGAAGCGGGCTGCCTCCTTTCTCCTGGTCGTGCTTCCTGCTTGCTTGCTCCCTCCCTCCTCAGCCCAGTCTCACCCATCCTTCTTTCAGAAATTGTGATATATTGCTATATTGCGATGGTTAGCTGGTGATAGTAAGAAAAGATGGTAAGAAAAGGTTGGAGAATCTTTTTTCCAAAAAGGTTGGAAAGATCTTGTCTCTGTTATGCTCAACTCAGGTCTGGTCAGTCTTACTCATTGAAACATTTTTCATATCCTAGACTGCGCATTTTCACCCCAGACTAGCTTTCATTTTCTGATTGAAGGTAGTGCTGAATAATAATAATAATAATAATAATAATAATAATAATAATGCTGCAGAGTAGAGTCCTGCAGGAAAATATCTGGGTTGCCAAAACAAGTAGCAGCAGTGCTTTGATGAGCTTTTTTGAAAATAGCAGCATTTATTTCCAATTAGTGGTGCCTCACAAGACGAAATTAATCCGTTCCGCGAGCCTCTTCGTCTAGCAGTTTTTTCGTCTTGCGAAGCAACCCTATTAGCGGCTTAGCGGATTAGCGCTATTAGCGGTTTAGCAGCTATTAAAGGCTTAGCGGCTATTAAAGGCTTAGCGGATTAGCGGCTAAAAGGCTATTAGCGGCTTAGAAAAAGGGGGGGAGCGGAAAAAAATCGGAACACTTGCAAGACGTTTTCGTCTTGCAAAGCAAGCCCATAGGGAAAATCATCTTGCGAAGCAGCTCAAAAACAGAAAACCCTTTCGTCTAGCGGGTTTTCTGTCTTGCGAGGCATTCGTCTTGCGGGGCACCACTGTACATCTTTTATTTTGTGGTATAGAGATTAATAAGGAACACCTGCAGGATGGTAATAAAAGGTTGGTAAATATTCTAAAATGGGCTTCCCAAAGAACGTTCACAAACCAGAACAGTCACTTCGGGTTTGCAGCATTCGGGAGCCAAAACATTTAGGAACTAAGCTATTCCAAAACTAAGGTACGACTAGATTTTATTTTGAACAACTGCGACTTCGTGCAGCTCTCCCACGGCTTGCAGAGAGCTGCCTGCACCCCGACGCCTGGGCGCACTGAGTTCAGCACGCCCCAGGCTTCGGGCTTCGCGCAGCTCACCCACGGCTTGCGGATAGCAGCCTGTTCTGGGGGCTGGGGGAAGCTCGGGCTTCCCCCGCCCCCACCCCGCACCTGGGGGGGAATTCTTTATTCCCCCCCCAAAAAAACTAGGTGCATCCTATGGGCCGGTGTGCCCTATGGGGCGAAAAATACGGTACTTTACATCTCAGCAATAATTCAAATGGGCTAAACCCGGTACTTTCTTGGGGTACATCCCTATAGGCATAAAGTAGTGGTTGTATCGTGTCATCCCAATCATTGGGATTTTCTGCGGTATAGGCTTTAATCATTCTCATTAGGGTTCCATTAAATCTTTCAACTAATCCATTAGTTTCAGGGTGATAAGGTGTTGATGTTAAATGCTTAATACCACACACCTCCCATAGTCTTTTCATTAGTCTAGATGTGAAAGAAGAACCCAAGTCAGTGACTATTTCACTGGCAAAGCCAGTGAAACTCATATAGTTAATTAAAGCGGTTGCCACTGTTTCTATTTCAATGTTTCGCAATGGAATGGCTTCTGGATATTTGGTTGCGTAATCCACTATGGTGAGGATGTGTCTGTTTCCCCGCCTGCTGGCTCTAGGCAAGGGCCCGATCAGGTCCAGCCCTAACCGTTGAAAAGGGGTTGATAATGATAGGCAAGGGGCACAATTTGGCTTTTGTTTTGTCTTGACCGGTGCCTCTTCTCTGACATATGTCACAGGCTTGACAGTATTGTTTTATTTGCTTCCCCATTCCTGGCCAATAAACCTTTTGAGCCACTCTCCGTTTTGTACGTGTAATACCCATATGCGCTCCAAATACACTATTGTGAGCGTGCTGCAGGATTTTGCCTCGGTATTCATGTGGGATTACTAACTGTCTTCTCACTTCTTCACCCCCCTAGATGGTGGGGCAAGGACTTCTCGATATAAAAGGTCCCTGCTCAAACAAAACCGTTCTGGGCACTCAGGAGTTAACGGCCTCTCCGACTCGGCTGCCTCAAAGCACATTTGTAACTCAGTGTCTTCTTTTTGCTTTTTGGCAAAACTTGGGGTTTGACTTTTAGTCAAAGGAAACAAAAAGGTGTCTTTTCCTTTCCTCACACTGATCATCCCCTTGCTGTTGTTCAGCACTGTCTGCCTCTGCTACTGTATCCACCCCCTCAGGTTCAGGTGACTGTGGGCTCCCTTTTGCTCTGGTAACTATGAAAGCACTCTGCACATGTTCTAAAATGTCCCAACCAATGAGCACAGGGGCGGGAATTTCTTCCCAAAGGGCTACCTGCCACTTCCCTGCCCAGTTTTTGAACCTGACATCTATTTCCGCCACCTTCAGGATCTCTGCTTGTTTCAAAATTCCTTTTAATTTCATTACTTTTCCTGGAATTATGGCCTCATCCTTGATTATCTCCAGGTGGACTATAGTGACTTGTGATCCCGTGTCCTTTAACCCGAGATATCTTTTTTCGTCTATTCAGATATACTCTCCAGCATTCTTTAACAAGAGATTATCTTGTTGAATCGCATAACAGTGCGGGACTTCGGCCTCTACTACCTCAGCAGGCTCGGGCCTAGTGGGCATGGCCATTCCCTTGACAACCTGACTAGTCGGGCCCTGCTCCACAGGCTGGATACAATATGTCTGTTTCTGTGTGGTGCTATAACTAGACGTTTCTTTTCCTGTTTTACAATCAAAACTTTTATGACCTAATTTCCCACATCTCCAGCATGAAATGTCTTTGGGTCCTACATAACTTATTTTATTGACTTTTCCCTCAGTAAACTCTGTAAGGGTGTGTGCCTTCTCATGTGGGCTTTTTGATGAGGGGCTACTTCTCTCATCGGTTTCTGAGGTAATCTTTTCCTTTGGTTTGCTGAAATTTATTCTTGTTTGTTTCCCAAGATCTCCCATCAATTTTTGGCTCATCAAATCCGTGGTCTCTGATTTCATTTATTTTATCGACTAAACCAGCTGCTTCCTCTATTGTCTTGGGGTTCCTTTCTTTTATCAGGTACTTCAATTGGCCATTTATTGTTTTGTAAAATTGCTCCAACGCTACCACTTCCCTAATCTTAGGTACCGTGTCTGCATTCTCTTGCTCTAACCATCTTGTGAGGTAAGTTTTTATCTTTGCCCCCACCTGCGCATAGGTTTCCTCCCTCACCTTTGTCACACTTCTAAATTTTTTCCTCAACTGCTCTGAGGTAATCCCAAAGCGTGTGTATATTAACTGCTTGTACACCTCAAAATTTCAGGATTGTTCCTCAGTCATTTGAGCATATATTTCAGCTAGAGAACCACTTATTCTAGCTCTCAAGATCATCATTTTATCTTCCTCTCTCACTTGAAAATCGTGACAGGCTCTTTTGAAGGATACTAGAAATGCTTCTGGGCTATCCTTATCTCTAAACTCAGGGAAGTGTTTTAAATCTACCTTCATTTGATTCTGCCCATCGGTGTTATTACTATTATTACGATTTTCTAAAACCGTTAATTCCAACGGTCTCATCTCTAACTGAAACCGCTCCTGTTCCCTTTCCTGCTCTGCCCTCACTTTTTCTTTTTCCAATTCTTGCTCAAGCCTAATTTTTTCTTGTTCAAGCCTATTTTTCTCAAGCTCTAATTTCAAGTTATATTCTTGTACTAATTTCCGCTTTTCAAAATCCTCTGAAAACTGTGGAACTTCTACTTCAGGTGGGGTTTTAGTCATCTCTTCTATTCTCGTTTCCTCCCCCTGGGGATTCCCATTCTCTTCTCCAGAGCTTTCATGTGGGTTTTCTCTCACTGGGTGCTTGGTCTTCTTGGGTGGCATTATGGGTGAGTCAGTGTTTTCACTAATTAATTAAATAAGAGAATTTTACTTTCAACACTGTTCCTCCCGGCTTGGCTTTTCAAGACCCTGGTCCCCAAAGTATAGCTTTAGGTTTTTGCCTCTAACCTTTCAAGCTTACTTCCTCTGACCCTGAGCCTAAGCCTCCGCCAGAACAGTCTTTTGAGATCTCTTGCTCTTATTGTTATCTCGGCCACACAGCAATCTGGGATTTATCCTCAATCAATCACTTCACCGATTTCCCCTTCCCCTCTCCAGGTGTATTGCTTCCGCTCACAGGCACTTAGACTTATCAAATCCCGCCGCTGCCACCAATTTTGTGGCATTCATACGGAGCCCCCGGTCGCCTCACGGACTATTGACCCGTACACCACTAATCCGCTGCCACCAACCAGGTCCTGCCTGGTAAAATCACTTCAGTCTCAGTCAGCTTCTCAATTAATAAAGAAGAGTGTCTTTTATTTCAGACACAAACAAAACTTTTACAGCATTCCAAACGTTGTTGCTCTTTACTTTCTTAGTCTTATTTTCCTCTCTCTGTCTCTTCTACCTCCCCACACTCAAGAACCCACGGCCCTAACTGTCTCTCTATTACCAACTGCCTTTCCCAACCAGCCAAGCCACTAAATCCAACCAACTGTCCACCAACAACTCCCAATGAACTCCTCCCAGAACTGGTTTTATAGTCCCACTGACTCCGCCCCCCTGGGTCCTGACTGTGCAACCTATTTAACTATTTCCCCTCCAGCACTCTCTCATATATGTTAACATCACATACCTCCCCCCTTAAGAAGTTTCGATTCAGGAGGGTTAACTTCTTAAAGTTACACCCCTGATCAAACAGTTTTGTATGTTGTTTTGTTTTCACACACACACACACACACACACACACACACACACACACACACACACATATATATATATACATAAACAAGTAAATTGTTGATTGTCTTTGTTCATCCTTCACTCTCAGTTTTCGGAAAGGAAGAAGGAGGGGGAAAAAGAAAGAAGGGAGGCCGGAAGGGCGGCTCCGAGTCGGGCACTCGACTAGTGGCCTCATCGTGTGAAGCAAGCGGGGCCATGGCAGGGTTGGCAGGGCCCCTGAGGGCCGCCTGGTGGAGACAGGCTGAGACAACGGCGGCACCCGGTTCAAGTTCCCCCCGTGGCCTATGCTGTTCGAAAAATGTCCAAAAATGAAGCTGTTGGAAAACTCAAGTCTGGAAGCCCTAAACTCCCAGTTGAGGGTGGAAACAAACGGGAGATGCACCCATCCTTGGCAGGATTGAGAGCTCCTCTTGCAAGATGGCCGCTGACGACAAGCACCTCTTCAAGCAGAGAAAAAATTAATTGGGCCCGAACAAGCTGGATTTCGCCCAAAACAGTCAACAATTAATCATATTCTAATTTTACAGCATCTTGCCTGGAAATATTCCACCCCAAAGGGTGGCCAACTCTGTGTGGCATTCACTGACCTAAAGGCAGCATTCGATAGTATCCCCAGGAGCATCCTCTGGGAAAAACTCACCCGCTGGGGCATCAACAGAAGGCTTCTCTGGCTAATAATCAAACTCCATGAGAACTCAGTGGCCAGAGTGAGACTCACCCCGGAGGGCGATCTCACCAATTCAATTCCCATTAACAGAGGTGTCTGACAGGGTTGTATATTGGCTCCATTCCTGTTCAATTTGTTCATAAGCGACATGAGGACTCCCCTAACAGAGGCTCAAGAAAGGATTCATGCACCCCGCCTAGCACTTTATCGTTGCCCTTTGTTACTATATGCGGATGACGCAGTCATCCTTTCCTTTTCTAGAGTAGGTCTCAGGAGGGCCTTAAAATTTTTTGGATCATATTGTAATACAAATTCCCTTACAATTAATTATGGAAAATCTAAGATCCTAGTTTTCTCAAAGAGCCGGAAACTCCACAATTGGAGAATTGATGGGAGAGTCATCGAACAAGTTTATAGATTCCAATACTTGGGAGTTTGGTTACAACATAACCTCAGATGGAAGGCCCATGTAGCTTATGTTACAAACAGAGCCAAAGCTATCTCCTTGGCGATCTTGCGGTTCTTCTTCACCAATGGAGCCCTCCACATCCCATCGGCATTGAAAGTGTTCAAGGCCAAGGTGATCCCGACAATTGCCTATGCCATCTCAACTTGGGGGTCTTTTGTCAACCTATCTCACCTAGAGGTTATTCAAAATCAGTTTTTAAGAGGGATATTGAAACTGCCCAACTGTGTAAGTAATACAGCGTTACGCATGGAACTTAATATTGTATCCCTGGAAAACGCCCTGTGGAAGCACATACTCTGTCACTGGTTATCTCTATGGCACAATCTCCCAAACTTGTATTTGATACAATGTATGTGGAGAGATGATTTCCAGAGCCCATGGGTAAAAAATTTACAACTGAAAATTACGGCAATGGGAATCTCCCCATCTAAATTACTAGAGCAGGACATAGTTCCAGCTAAAAGAACAGTAACCTGTAAACTAGAGGAGATGGACTTGCAGCAGAAAATGGTGTTGGGCAATGGTACCTGCTCACCTCAAAACCTTGGTTTATTACCCCTCTTAAGGCTCCCAAATTATTTGAATTCCTTAATGTTATGTACTGAGTTGAATAGGATCCAAACTGAAGCAGTCTGATTGGTCCTAGAACAATAGGATCCAAATTGCAGCAGTCTGATTAGTCCTAGAACAATAGGATTCAGAATGCAGCAGTCTGATTGGTCCTAGAACAATGCAGCAGTATGATTGGCCACCCAATCCTGCTCCAGATAGAAGTGAATCCACAACCTGATTGGCTTACAGTAGAATTCCAGAATTAGCCAATCATGTGCAGCCCATTGTGTAAATAATGTATATAAAGCAGATACTGTGAGGGGACATTCATTCATTCCTCCTCACCACTATGAGCTGAATAAAGAGCATGAAATCACTTTGCGACTCTGAGTATATTTCACTGGCGACGAAGGTGGGATCCCGCTGAGCTGACTGCCACACACAGCACCGCAGCACCGCCACCAGCCGCACCGCTGCCTCGCACCGTGTATCCAGGCTTCAGCTCCGGGACACAAGGAACTCAGAATGGCAGCCAACAGCAGCTTCTCGCCATTCAACCCAGCATCTGGAGACTGGGAAGCGTATGCCTCCCGTTTCACCTTCCTCCTAGAAGCCAAAGGGGTCACCGACGAAGAAGATGCCAAAAAGAGGGCGATATTCTTCAGCGTCTGCGGAGAGGAGACGTTTGAAATCGCCCGGGCTCTCCTTGCGCCTGAAGACGTCGCTACTGTTCCATACAAAACAATAATGGAACAGCTGAAGGGGCACTTTTCGCCGCAGCCCTCAGTGGTGGCTCGTCGAAATGCCTTCTACGCAAAGTGACAAGCCCCTGGGGAAACCATAACTGGGTTTGTGACCTCTCTCCGCCAAGCCGCCCGGTTCTGCAACTTCTCAGAGCTGGAGAACATGCTTCGTGACCGCCTCGTCGGTGGCCTGAAGGATGAGAAGCTGCAACGACACCTCTACGCTAAGAAGGACCTAACATTCCAGGTCGCTCTGGAGGAGGCCCTGGCAACGGAAGCTGCCAAGAGGTCGACACAAGAGGCACGGCCGAGCCTGCCATCCCAACCGAGGGTCCACCACGAAGACCTCACCGACGACTCAGGATCTGACAGGGAGGAGGTGCACCGAGTACAGCAGCGCACTCAAGCAGCGCACAGACCACAGCTGCCTCGACGAGAAGGAGGAAATTGCGCAAGCTGCGGGGAGAGTCACGAGAGGAGGACCTGCCGTTTCCGCGATGCAGAGTGCAGGCAGTGCAGAAAATCGGGACACATCGCCCGGGTGTGTCGGGCTCGGCCCACCCGACGCCAGGCATCAGATGACCAACCCAAGAGCCCCAGGTCCCGGGGCCCAACGCACCAAGGCAACTCGACGGAGCTCACAGACTGCCAGGTATACCAGTTGCCCCACCCCAACGTAGAGAAAATTTATGTAGAGGTACAGATAGAGGGGGCCCCATGCCGCATGGAGCTTGACACGGGTTCAACTCTATCCATAATCTCGGCAAAGACCTTAAGGAAACTGTGTCCTACTGGGGGTCCCAAACTCAGGCCGGCCCCATTCACCCTACGGGACTTCCAGAAACGTAAGGTCCCCACAATGGGGGTGGGGACCTTCAGGGTGCAATACCGAGGGCGGACGCGGCAACTGGACTTGCTTGTGGTCAAGGGCCCCTACATTAGCTTACTGGGATTGGCATGGTTTGGACCACTGGGGCTAGCTGTCACCGGGGTGAACCACACTAGCTTACAAGTGGACGTGGACGCCATATGCAAGGAATTTCCAGGGGTTTTCGATAGGAAATTGGGACAGTATACGGCCCCCCCCCATTGCGCTACAGCTTGACCCCGCAGTACGACCGGTCAGGCTCAAGGACCGCCGGGTCCCGTTCGCCTTGAAACCCCGTATAGACGAGGAATTGGACCGACTCGTGGAGCAAGGAGTGCTGGAGCCGGTGCCTAATGCCCCCTGGGAAACTCCAATCGTCACACCCGTCAAGCCTAATGGTTCGGTCCGCATCTGCGCAGACTACAAATGTACCATAAACAAGGCCCTCACGGCCCACGCATACCCAGTGCCAGTGGTCAGCCATGTCCTTGCCACCCTGGCTGGGTCGAAAATTTTTGGCAAGCTGGACTTGGCCCAAGCATATCAACAGCTGCCAGTAGATGCGGCCACAGCAGAGGCACAGACGATTGTGACGCACAGAGGAGCGTTCAGGGTAAAGCGGCTGCAATTCGGGGTCAGCGTGGCACCAGGCATATTCCAGAATCTAATGGACTCTCTCCTTAAAGGGATTCCTGGTGTCACCCCCTTCTTTGATGATGTGTTGATTGCCGGGCCCACACCAGAGGAGTTTGAGGACCGCCTCCGCACCGTTCTGCACCGTTTCCAGACGGCGGGTCTCAAGGTGAAGCGGGAAAAATGTCTACTAGGAGTGCCTCAGGTGGACTTTCTGGGATTTATGGTGGACGCAGAAGGGGTCCACCCGACTGGGGACAAGGTACGGGCCATTTGTGATGCCCCAGCGCCCAAGAGCAAGACTGAACTTCAGGCCTTCTTGGGACTATTGAACTTTTACCATTCCTTCCTTCCCCACAAGGCGGCGGTAGCGGAACCCCTACACAGACTCCTAGACAAGCGGGCCCCGTGGGTGTGGGGCCAGCGCCAGGAGGCCGCATTCCAGGCAGTCAAGGACTTGCTTGTCTCAAACTCTGTCTTGGCACACTTTGACGAGAGGCTGCCGGTGGTGCAAGCATGCGACGCCTCACCCTATGGCATTGGCGCTGTCCTGGGGCACCAACTCCCGGATGGAAGAGAGGTACCGGTGGCGTACTTTTCCCAGACACTCAACGCAACTGAGCGGAACTACTCGCAAATTGACAAGGAGGGTCTGGCAATCGTGAAGGGAGTAAAAACATTCCATGATTTCTTGTACGGGCGGCCCTTCACCGTGGTGACTGACCACAAGCCGTTGCTTGGCTTGTTTGCCCCCGAAAAGCAGACCCCCCAAGTGCTGTCTCCTCGCGTCCTCAGGTGGTCAATTTTCCTTGCCAGCTACCAGTATGCACTGATTCACCGCCCGGGGAAGGCAATGGGCCATGCGGACGCCCTCAGCAGGCTACCACTACCGGAAACAGGCCCCGACCCAGCACCTGCACAAGAGGTTATGAGCCTGGAGCTGCTTCCCGACCGCCCCATTCAGGCACAAGAAGTTGCACACCATTCCAAGAAAGATAGGGTCATCTCCCGGGTCCTGGACTGGGTGTGGAGGGGATGGCCCAGCAGCAGCCCCGGGCCAGAATTCGCCGGCTACACAACCCGCAAACATGAACTGTCGGCCCACAAGGGGTGCCTGTTATGGGGAAGCAGAGTCATTGTTCCCCAGCCCCTCCGCAAAAGGGTCCTCTCAGCCCTACACGAGACACATCCAGGGGTAGTAAGAATGAAGGCCCTTGCCAGGAGTTATGTGTGGTGGCCGGGGATCGATGGAGAGATAGAGGCCTGGGTCAAACACTGCCAGGCCTGCCAAGAATCCCGCCCAGATCCCCCAAGGGCCCCAGTCCAGTCCTGGGAGTCCGCCCGAGCACCATGGTCACGCCTGCATGTGGATTTCGCTGGCCCCTTTCAGGGGAAAACATTCTTCATAGTGGTGGACTCCTACACCAAATGGCTGGAAGTCGCACTGGTACCGTCCACTTCCACGTCCGCAGCCATCCGGGTACTACGCAGGCTGTTTGCAACCCACGGGCTCCCTGACACTCTCGTCTCAGACAACGGGACTGCATTTACGTCAGGAGAATTCCAAACCTTCACAGCACAGAACGCCATCCGCCACATCCGTTCGGCGCCGTTCCACCCTGCCACCAATGGCCAAGCAGAACGCATGGTGCAGACCACTAAGGACACCCTTCGCCGCATGACGCAAGGGGACTGGGAGTACCGCCTTGCCACATTCCTTCTAGCACAGCACAGCACCCCCAGCTCAACGACTGGCCGGAGCCCCGCTGAACTACTAATGGGTCGGCGCCTTGCAATCAGATTGGACCGCCTTCACCCCGATAGAGCTCAGGATGAGGTAGTGGTGGGGGAAGGCAGGAACCCCCGGACCTTCGAGGCCCAGGACCCAGTGTACGCAAAGAATTTTGGGGCAGGCCCAGCATGGGTACCCGCCACAGTCACCAGGGTCACTGGCCCAGTGTCGTACGAGGTGCTAACGGATGGGGGGCAATGCTGGCGCCGCCACTGCGACCAGATACGGCGACGATTCCCGGGAGAAACCCAGGAGGAGGACAGGTCAGAGGAGTCCCAAGGGAACAGCAGGGCAGTGAGGCCCATAGAGCAGGAGGGGCCAGCAGGAGAGGCAGAATCAGTAAATACAGAGAGGACCCGTGAGGCCGAAAGGACACCAGAACCAGAACCACGACTGAGCGAGCCGGTTGCACCAGACCAAACAACCCCATCACAGCCAGCATCCTTGGAACACGAGCCAGAACCTGGAGCCCGGACCAGGGAACACCCCAGGCCGCAACGCACACGTAGGCCACCGGCATACCTTGAGGACTATGAATGCGACCTCCCGGGCAGGACTGGAACTTAGAGGGGAGGGGTGTTATGTACTGAGTTGAATAGGATCCAAACTGAAGCAGTCTGATTGGTCCTAGAACAATAGGATCCAAATTGCAGCAGTCTGATTAGTCCTAGAACAATAGGATTCAGAATGCAGCAGTCTGATTGGTCCTAGAACAATGCAGCAGTATGATTGGTTGCCAGGAACCACCCAATCCTGCTCCAGATAGAAGTGAATCCACAACCTGATTGGCTTACAGTAGAATTCCGGAATTAGCCAATCATGTGCAGCCCATTGTGTAAATAATGTATATAAAGCAGATTCTGTGAGGGGACATTCATTCATTTCTCCTCACCACTATGAGCTGAATAAAGAGCATGAAATCACTTTGCGACTCCGAGTATATTTCACTTAACTTCTTCGGCTCATAGATATGCCTTTATAAAGGCAAGATTCAACACCTTCCCATCGAACGTGCTGAGAAATAGATTTTCCAATGGACAGATATCGCTGTTATGTGATTGTAATTGTGGGGCACCGGAATCGTTGCATCACATAATCTTTGATTGTGCTTTTCACTCATCGGCCAGGAGCAAGTTTCTTGATCCATATCTAAAGGGAATCGCCGATGATTCGAATGAAGCCAAACTGAGATATCTACTAAATGATGAAGACCCCCTAAGATCACTCACGGTTGCCAGATTCTTGATCAGCGTCCTATCCCTAAAGAAGAAAAACGGACTCCTGTGCGGCTCGGATAACCCTTTTAAACCATGATCTATGTTTTAGGATGTAACTAGGTGATACCACCACTGATGTGTTTTATTAATTTATGAGCAGAGGGCGATGTTTATGTTGCAAATTTATTGTAATGTATGTTGTTGGTCTTTTGCTTATTTTGCTTTGGTTCTTGTCTGTTTTCTGTAAGTTTTTGGCTGTTTTAAATTTGGAGGTTTAAGTATATATATGTTGGTGGGAAACTGTCGTGTGACGGGCCAATGGCTGTAATAAATATCAATCAATCAATCAATCAATCAATCAATCACCTCTTCAAGCCGTTCTGCCAGGAAGGGCAGCCCCACGTGCTTGAGGCCCTGTCCCCACCTCAAAGCCCAGCAGGCTCAGCAAGAGCCACAGTGGCGAGGAGGAGGGCCCCCTCAGTGACAAAGGCAGTCGCAAGACCCTCTTCTACCTGAGAGCCACCCTCAAGGAGTCCTTCCGTCAAGAGCCACGAATTCAGCCAAAGGATTTCCGTGCCCTGAAGCCCCACCTGTGGGACGCTGTGGAGCAGGAGATCTGCCTCTCGGAGTGTGACATTGACAGCTACAACCCGGACCTGGACTCGGACCCCTTTGGAGAAGAGGGCAGCCTGTGGTCCTTCAACTCCTCCTTCTACAACAAGCGGTTGAAGCGGATCATCTTTTTCACCTGCCGTTCCATCCGTGGCTCCACATACCCTCACCCTGAAGCGGGAGATGAGCTGCACATGGATCTGAGCAAGGAGGAGGAGGAGGCAGCAGCAGGCCTCTGTGACGAGGACGGGGCCAGCATTGAGGAGGAGAGGAGACAAGGGACTTCTGCATGTGTCTTCTGGGGTTCTTTTGCGCCCCCTCTGAAGAAAGCTCCTCCAGCGTTCTCCCCCAGACTAGCGTCGTCGTGTTGCTCTGCCTCTTGGCCCTGTGGATGCTGCCTGACCAGCTGGTGCCTCCAGACTCCCAAGGATGCTGCCAGCCAGTCCCTTGGCCTACCTGCAGGCTTGGGCACCCCTGCAGCACTGGAAACTTGGTCCGGCCCCTGAGATGCACTTGCCTGTTCCAAGTGGCATCAGGGGAAATGCCCTCCATTCATCTGCAGCAGCAGCAGCAGCCATGGTGGGGAGGCTGCCCCTGTCTGGGTTTGGGGCTGTGCCTCCCTTTCCTCAGGACACTGAACCCTCTCAGACAGACCCTCCCTGGAGATTTGTCCGCCAGTTTCCAGCATCTGGGGCCCCCTTTTTGCCCCAGAGTTGGCCTCTGCTGACTTCCAGATGCTACAACCTGCTAAAGACTGCAGAAGCTGGATTTCCTGAGGGTGGCATCTCCCCCTCCCTTGTTTTAGACCGCAAAAGACATTGGTGCCGAGTGTCCTGGACTGGCAGAAGTCAGGGGTTGGGCACCTTGGTGGTTTGGCTGCTTTGCAAACAAACACACTTCTCTTTTGCCCGGCAAAAACCCACTATTGACAGCTGAATCAGAGCAAACGGCATTCCAGGGGAAACCCAAATTGCTATTTGCTCTGATTGAGTGGTAAAGATCAGGTTTTCCTGGGGGAAGCGCCAGGGAAGAAAAAATGCGCTCAGAAACAGACCAGAAAAGCGCAGGGCAAACTATAAGAGCTACACTTGCAAAACATTTCTGAGCATTGCATGCAAAGCTCTCTAAATGAAATATTACTGAAACAGTACAATATTATCTTGTATGAAAAATCTCAAATTATTAAACTGAGACACTGTTGCTATCTGCTCCTTTCTCTTTCAACTATTGCCCTCTAGCTGTCTCTTTCTTTCTCTTTTTCAGCTTTCCCTTTCTTTCTCTTTTTTCCCTCACTCTCATAATTTTCCTTCATTCCTCTTCTTCTTCATTCTCGGTAGTTGCGCCCACCCTGTGAAACACCCTCCTGTCAGATGTCAAGGAAATAAACAACTATCTGACTTTTAGACGACATCTGAAGGGAGCTTTTTAATGTTTGATGTTGCCCAGAGTGGCTGGGAGAACCCAGTCAGATGAGCGATATATTAATAATAATAGAAAGGGAAGAAATGGAGGCAGTGAGAGATTTTACTTTCTTGGGCTCCATGATCACTGCAGATGGTAACAACAGTCACGAAATTAAAAGACGCCTGCTTCTTGGGAGAAAAGCAATGACAAACCTAGACAGCATCTTAAAAAGCAGAGACATCACCTTGCCAACAAAGGACTGTATAGCTAAAGCTATGGTTTTCCCAGTAGTGATGTATGGAAGTGAGAGCTGGACCATAAAGAAGGCTGATCGCCAAAGAATTGATGCTTTTGAATTCTGGTGCTGGAGGAGATTCTTAAGAGTCCCATGGACTGAAAGAAGATCAAACCTCTCCATTCTGAAGGAAATCAGCCCTGAGTGCTCACTGGAAGCTGAGGTTCCAATACTTGGGCCACCTCATGAGAAGAGAAGACTCCCTGGAAAAGACCCTGATGTTGGGAAAGGTGGAGGGCACAAGGAGAAGGGGACGACAGAGGACGAGATGGTTGGACACTGTTCTCAAAGCCACAAACCTGAGTCTGACCAAACTGCGGGAGGCAGTGGAAGACAGGAGGGCCTGGCGTGCTCTGGTCCATGGGGTCACGAAGAGTCAGACACGACTAAACAACAACAATTAATAACAATTTAACAGCATTACATTATTGCTCTTGTCCACTCCATCCACTGGAGCCTGTCTTCACATGCAGGGGAAGTCCATAACTAACCAAGAATTTGAGACGCATCAGCTACCCTCTCTTGGTTTAGCCAGCCAGTCGAAGCTGTTCCCAGGGTGTGGCTGCTGTCACATGATGACAGCCTCTAGGAGCCAAAGGGCTAGGGCTAGGGTTTGTGTCAGGGTTAGGGCCAAAGGTGGACAAACTACCCGAAAAAGAACCACTTGTTGCCCCACTAGAGGTACTAACCCTCCCCTAACGCCCTGTGAAGGATGGTCTCTTACATTTTGTTGACAAACAAATATTTGGGGTGCTTTCTGGGCAGGTCAGAGTCCTGTGTGTGCTGCTTCTTTTTAAAACATTTTATTTTCGGTTTTTTAACAATGTTTTTATACATTTAAATAATTTTCAATTTTTACACATCTGAGATTAAATCTCCTGTCTTCCCCCAATCTTCCCTTGGTTTCCGATTCTTCTATTCATTCTATTGCATCTAATCACATTTTTCTAATTCATTTTATATCCTTTTTAAACTGTGTTAAACCACAGAGCCTAGGACTTGCCGATCAGAAGGTCGGCGGTTCGAATCCCCACAACGGGGTGAGCTCCCGTTGCTCGGTCCCTGCTCCTGCCAACCTAGTAGTTCGAAAGCACATCAAAGTGCAAGTAGATAAATAGGTACCACTCTGGCGGGAAGGTAAACGGCGTTTCCGTGCGTGGCTCTGGTTTGCTAGAAGCGGCTGAGTCCTGCTGGCCACATGACCCGGAAGCTGTACGCCGGCTGCCTTGGCCAATAAAGCGAGATGAGCGCCGCAACCCCAGAGTCGGTCACGACTGGACCTAATGGTCAGGGGTCCCTTTACCTTTAAACTTAAATCATATTACATTATAAGTGTTATAATCCCGCTAGCATTTTTAGATGTCTACAGTGGTCTTTAAGATACTCTATAATTTTTCCCACTCTGGTGAGTGCTTCTTTGTCATCTATCATGTAGAGTGTGCAGCTTGATTGTCTTCCTTGTGCAATTTAATCTGCCCAAATCTTTGTGCCACAGCTCTCCTCTACTACTGCCAACAGAATCTTGTTCTGTGTACTCAGGCTTCCTAGCCACATGGAACCTTGTTCTTGCACTGGCACCTACGATAGGTTATTTTGTGTTCCTACTCCTACAAAACACACACACACACACACACACACACACACACACACACTAACACACACTATTGCCCTGATTTTTCTTTCTTCTTTATGACACACAGCTGCATTTCGTGGAAGATAGACTGGTTATTTGAAGCGGCTCTTCCTAAGCCCAGTTTTATCAAGCGTATTTAACACATTTAATGTTATGCGCAAACTTTCTTTTTGCTCTTGCATTCAGCAGCCTGTCTTAAAGACACAGAGCGCCCTCTCGCGGGCAGAGAAGTTATAAACCTTTTTAGCTAAATGTGTACAACTCTGTGTACGTACTTGGGCTGGCTTGGGGAGAGCGGGGCTCTGCGTTGCACACTGCAGCTGCCTCCCAACTGGTATTCTTTGGTAAGTGAAGTTTTGCCGCAGACTGGAAAATGTAGGTTGTGCAATTAAAGTAGATTTGGTGCTGCTGTGCAACAAACCCACTTCCAGTAAACAAACAAACAAACAAGCAAACAAACAAACAAACAAACAAACGGTGGTGGCACCTCCTCTCTGGGCAGTGGAGAGAGCCACTGCACCAGCTCAAAATTTGCCTTGCTCCTTCGTTTACTCCTTCATTATTCTGTCATTTTATATTTGTCTCATGTCAACTTGTCTTCAGCTCACTCAGACATTAGCTCAGGTATAGGTGGAAATGGGATATATTACAACTTTTTATTCCTGAGCCCCATCTAGAAACAAATATTTCACAATCACATCCCAGAACATTCATAGTAATTAATTACAGATGGAGTCAGCCAGTATATTTATTATTTCAGTTAATCGTATTTTAAGATTCCTCTGTTTCCAACAGTGAGTATGTGAACAATTTGGTCCAAAATCTGCTTGTAAACTGGATTGTTGCCAAAGCTCTCCAGTAACCGTTTGCTCTCGTTTCACTGGAGCCCATACAGCTGCTCATTTGGGGACAGAAGACACATTTGCAAACACATTTCTGTATGCAAGAGCAGGAGCTAAAGTACCGGCATTCAGGTCAGGAGCCCTATGCACCGTGTACCATTTCACAAGGAATGTTACAATTTGCTAAGAGAGAATCAAAATCTCCTCAGCACAAAGTCCCCTCATGCCACGTCCTCACTTGGCATTTTTCAACGGTTCCCTTGATGCCCTCAGACGTTGATCGGGGGCTAGATTTATTCTGCGAATATTAAGCTCTGTGGCAAAGGCTCTTGCCTTTTGGTAGAAGTAGAGAGACTTCTCTCGGTCCACCAGGAAGTTGTGGTAAATTATCGCAAGTCTTGTGTAAATCTTCAGTTGAGCCTTTTTGTTGCCCAAGTCCATGGCAGCTGCAAGGGCCAAGTTATAGTATCCAGCAGCATCAAAAGGGTCCTGAAACAGTGCAGCAAGATATGAGCCACGGTGGAATTGCATACGGACAACCATTTACAAATATTCTAAATAATACCTAAGAATAACCATCACACCTTGCAGGCAGCAAAATTGCTACTTGTTGTGAAGTGTGACAATTAATTTAGCCATTTATAACTTTGGTTACTCCAATTCATAGAGGGTGAGTTGTTGTGCCTATTTTTGTTTTGCTTTATGGCCTCGTCATCCAAGTAGCAGCCTGTACTTTATCTCACTAAATTTGGATTTTCTCCAATAAAGGAAGCAATATAGTATTTTTCTAAAGGTTCTCCAGAACAGGTAAACAATTACCCAGGTTCATGCCCACAATGGACCTCAGAATCAAAAAAGATTTTGGAGCCATAAAAATGACTACATTCATGTGGTCATAAAGGCACATGAATGTGCACACAGAAACTGCAACCCAGGCACACACTGATGCCCTAGTGGACACAAAGACTTTCAGACACTTTAAACTTCATGCCTCTCCCTGTTATATTTCCTGCTGTATTTAGTGACAGTGAATCTGATCTGCTCCATAAAATTATGGAACAGCTCAGAAACTCAACATTATGAAAACATTGTCTTTTATCTTAAGCAAAACCCAGCAATATGACTAAAACCAAGGCCACCCCACTCTCCTCTCTCACCCCGATTCATCATCTTTGAGAGCAAGACAGCACCCCAATCCTCAACAACCAAAACAAAGTGGCTACAAACAAAATCCCCAAACTGCTTGTTTCCCTTTTTAAAATGTGTTTCTACAAATTTGAACTTGGGGCAGAACATCATTGGACTGAAAGGTACAACTTGCCCACTTTGTTCCAGAAGCTTTCTCGTGGGACTCAATCAATATGCCCAAGGTCTTGAAAAAAAGTGACAAATGTTTGGAAGACAGAAACAGAAGCCAGCGGTGGGAGCGTACACTAACCTTTCACCCACCAATCACCTGAACAGGGAATTAAAGAGTCCAATTCATTTCACACCAGCAAGCAAACTGACAAACCATTCCTAAGGCAGCACCTCGTAAGACATTTTTGACTTGGAATACTGGAATCCAACCCACCTAGTCATGGCAAGGCTGTATAATCTCGGTCCTGTTACTTAATCCAGAGCATGCAAAAATATTTTCCATATTCATATATCAATTCCATCCAAGTGTCTCACCTTTAAGTCATAGAATGTAATGTCTCCAAGAACAAGGTACACTTTTACATAGTATAGGGCTTCCTCATCAAACTCAAGAGGTGAGGAGCAGAGAGACAAGGCTTTTAAGAAGAAGTGCTCAGTGAGTTCAACTTGCCCTAGATGATGGTAGATAACAGCCAGCCGGTGATAGGCTATCCTTTCATTTAACAGATTCCCTAATGAGGTAAGCAAAAGAATCAGTACAGTGTGGAAATTGAAAGAGGAGTTAAAGCAAATGTATGCATCGATGAATGACTTGGGTCAGATTCACACATACATGCTCCACATGTGCATGTGTGAAGGGGCCATTACAGGCAGTACTTAAATATCGTATTAACACACAAGTTTTTCAGTGGACTGGCATTCAAACATCCAAGGTCAAACTGTGGCCTGTTGATCCCTTCTCTGTCATCTTCATTAAAGAGTGTTTTGAGACTTAGATGAGAAGAGGCTGGTTAACTATTTTCCTGCTAGCCATTTTCAGCTTTCCCCAGCCACCAGTACATACATCTTTTCCCCCTTGCAGGGTTCAAAGTCTGCATTTGTGAAGTAAACCTGCACCATCTGTTTGCCCCCTTTTGGGTGCATTTAGGACAGAAGAAGGGAATCTTTTTAATCTGTCCAGCTGTGCACACTAAGAGAGAGATGCACCAATATCACATATAGGCTCATACACAGTTCCTCGTACACCTATAAGTTCCCCTTTCACTACTAGTTTGATTAAAAGACACACGTAATCCCAAGATGGAAACTGCTACTGGGAATCAAAAAAGAAGGTCATTCTTGCTTCCTGGGCTAATTCCACTTGCTACATGAAGCCCCTTTGAAATGAGGCAAGCAATATCTTTCTCCTTTATAAATACAATAACAGCCTGAGATGGCCCCAAAACAAGGATTGGGAACCTGAAGTTTGGGAGCCAAATGATGCCTCCCAACTCCCCCCAGGCCAGACCCCTCACTGGCCCTGCCTATGGGCATGCCCATTCCTGTCTGCAACGTGTCCTTGGATTCTGTTAATGTGTCTTGCTTGGCTAGATGGAGACATGCATGTGTGTATAGACAGCTCTGAATGTGCAGCCAGCTCCATTCCAGCCATTAAAAGGGCAAGAGTCATATCCATAGGAACCAACGGGGCCGGGGTCCCTTGGGCCCCTCCAATTATTTTATTCTGGGGGAACAGGCCCCTTAATATTCTCTCCCCCACCCATTTTCCTGCTCCCTTGCTCCTTGCACGGAGCAGCCCAGCTGAGGTGCATATTCTGTTATAGGGTAGTCCACAAACATTGTAGCTAAAGATTAATATCCAACTATGCAAAACTGGGTAAACACTAAATTAAAAGCACAAGGTCACTTGAGGATTGCTCAGTTTTCCTTGTAGACCTCAAGTTCTTTAACCCTGTTGTAGCAAGAGTAGGAACATCTGTTCTAGTGTAAAGGAATAAAGATAGCATACAGATTGTGTTCACATCATGGGACATAGAAACCTTTCAGAGAAATATAAGGGCTGGTTTACACATGCAGTCACAAAGTGATGAATATGCAACCTCGTTTATTGATTTGCATGTTTTGAATTTAATATATTCCAACTTTCATATGCTGAGTCCCATAGACTGCAAGAAGATCAAACCTCTCCATCCTTAAGGAAATCAGCCCTGAGTGCTCACTGGAAGGACAGATCCTGAAGCTGAGGCTCCAGGACTCTGGCCACCTCATGAGAAGAGAAAACTCCCTGGAAAAGACCCTGATGTTGGGAAAGATGGAGATGTTGGGAAAGATGGACAGTGTTCTCGAAGCTGCTAACATGAGTTTGACCAAACTGCGGGAGGCAGTGGAAGACAGGAGTGCCTGGCGTGTTCTGGTCCATGGGGTCACGACTAAACGACTAAACAACAACAAATATTCCAACTGACCTATTGTAATTGGGTGGTAAACCAACCAAGTAGATCCATTAGCGCAATGACTTCTGGTGGCACAACACAGCTTCCCCTCCCTGTCTCTCACATGCCTCCAAATCTTTTCTGGATTTTCCCTCAACCCTCTAGAGCAGATCTGGGGAGATGAAGTTTTGTTGCATGCACAGAAATCCTTGCATGAAACTACTTTGCTGGATAATGCCCATTAACTTCAAGGTAGCATACAACAAATTTAGAAGCACAATTAGTTGAAAGCCTATCACAGAAACAACAACCAGCAGTGGTATAACAGCCGGACCACCACAAAAATGTCTGGCTCCTAGAGTTCAGGAGGAAGAAGTGTACACTTTCCTTCTGGAAATCCTTCCATGACATCATGGCAGCTGCAGAGAAGGCCTTACTGCTTGCTGCAAATGCTCCAATGTCATGAGCTTACAGAACATGAATTACAGTCCTCAAAGATGACCTCAGCTGATGGGTGGACTCATATGGGGGAAAGGCAGTCTCTAAATGGGTCATCATCCACAAATAGAAGATTAGTACCCCTTCAACATGCTTTTCAACAGCTAGTTCATACATTGTTGAGTTGTCAATTTTTAAGCAATGCGGAATGCAGCGGTGTATATGTATGTCTGAATAGGCCCCAAGTGACTTTTAAAAGACTTCTATACAGTTTTCCATATATTCTCCTTACCTAAATTGACACTGAGCATTAATGCTGTTTGTGCATACCCCAGACATTCATCGTACACCTTTAGAGCTAACAGCAATCCCACCAGTTTGTTGAAGAGTCGGAGCTCAGCGTTGCTGTTCTTCATCTTGATAGCAAGTGGTAGAGCCTTGTCCTAAAAGGAGTACAAAAAACACACCAAAAACTGTTTAAAGAGTTACTGGAAAATGTGTTTTCACAAAGCATTATCACATATCACACAGCATTATCTCATATGGGTCACAACCGCAGCCTCGTCCCTCTGACCAGGAGCAGAGTTAGAAAGATTGAGAACAGAAAACCAACCCTGTAGAAAGGCACTGCTTTTTCCTTTTCCCATTCTCCATTAAAAAATATGTCTCCTGAAGCTTCAAACAATTCCATTTGCAAATTAGGATCATGAGTACACAGAGCAGCATTTTGGGCAACCTAGAGAGAGGAGGGAGGAGAGAGAGATTTCATAATTTTGGACCTCTAAAGCAACAATAGTGACTGTTTCAAACAGAAGCACTACATTGGGTAGAGAGTATCAGCCCAGCCAGAATGGGCTGTAGCCAGGACCGATGCATCTGGAGGGTGTCACACTGGCTACTCCTGTAGTACATAATTCCACAAGTATTTCAATACAGCCTTTCTTTTGTGACGTATCATGAACAGGCTATAAAGCAGGAGCAGTCGCTGTGGTGGGACAGTGCCCAACAGCGGCATCATTGCTGTTTGCCTGGATGGGGTCAGGGCAGAGCAGTATGAGCACCGGATTGGGTCTGGTGCGCCCATGCAGGCCTAACCTTGCTGCCATCCTGCCCTGGCCTGCCCAAGTAAGTGGCAGCAATGCCAGTATCCAAGGCACCACCCAGCCACACCAGCTGCTCCTGCTCTAACAAATCGGAGCTGATGCCAGTAACTCTTGTCTTGTCCACAGTTCTGCTCATCGCATGCCTAGGAAACAAGGGTCCAAGCACTTCTGCCTTTGTCCTGCAGTTTTACTCCAGGAAACACACTCTTTGGCACTCAATTGGAACAAGCGTCAATCTGGATAAAACCCAAGTGACGTTTGCTCCAATTCAATGGCAAACATCAGGTTTCCCCGAGGGAAAGTGGCAGGGCAAGAGAAAGTGTGGATGAGCCCCTTGTCCCTGAGGCCCACCTGAACACCAGAGTCCCCTTCCAAAACTTCAGTTTCCTCTGTTCTGTTATCCAATACTTTTACAGGTGATCTCACAGAACTTGCCTCTTGTTTATGGGAGGATGCGAAGATACCTTTTAAAACAGCTGCACATCCACCCACTTGGACTAAGGCTCAAACATACATAGCATTTCAAAAGCTTGCAAATATCTCAGTATGACGACGTCTCTTTGCAGATCACTCATGCCCCATGTATGTGGCATCACTTGCTCTCTCCCTTTGCTTTCTAATCAGATTAACATGTTCTTAATTTATATGCTCCAGATTGAGTTAGACAGTTGTTCTATCACTGAGGTAAAATAACAGAAGACAAAGATGACATTAAACTGTATTTTTAACCTATGCAATCTCTTCTTAACCCAGCTATCCTTGCATCCTCCTTGCATCCCATCACAGCTTCAATTCCCAAGGCATCATTCATCTTACCTGGATATAAAGATCTACAAGCTCGTTCTGCCTCAATTTGTAATATATCTTTCCTGCCTGCAGCCAAGCCTGTGCCTCTCTCTCTTTTGCTTGAAGATCAATGAATATCCCAAGGCTTCTTTTAGTGTACTCCAGGGCAGATCTGTATGCCCTAAAAGAAATCACTCAGAGTAAGGAAAGGAAACACCTGCCCCCACTAACACGGTTTGCCACTTTGTTTTCAAGGAAGCTTCTTCCAGCTACCACATACTATTATTGCCAAAGTCACCGCGGACCATCATAATATATCCATTGGTTGCTTTAATACCGTCGGTTCATGGTGCAAATAAAACAAAAACACCTTTCAACTAATAATTTACTTGAAGCTTAAGATGAAATATCAGGTGACTATTTATCAGCCATTAGACTAGGACAGTGGCGGCTGTGTGGGTGTGGGTGTGTCATTTTCTCTTCCAAAGCATCCTGGGCCAGCCCTGAGGATGGCTGTGTGCATGGAGGGAAGGCTAAGCAATTGCGCAAGTTTCCCTTATGACTTCCTGTCCGTAGTGGTCAAGCCATCCATCAGGAGCATTGCCTTGTGGCAATGTTGTGTCTGAGTGCATGTGGTCCCCCACGTGGCAGCCATTCACTTATTTAAGAGACAGACTGCAGACCTAAACATGCTCTCTACCCTGATTATTCCATTTTCTGGCATGAGAAACAGGATTTGCTTCTTATCAATGGCATACCATTTCCCAAAACAGAATAACAGAAAGAAATGGCGCTTGCTACACAAGTCATGGAAGCTGTAGTTCAGCAACGCCTGGCATACTGGGAGTCAGCAATTGTTTTCTGACTCCAGTTTCTATCCAAGCTAGATTCAGGCCCCTGTAGCGCTTGCCTCTCCTTTGAGTCTGACTTAACAGGGCACTGAAGTTCTTTTCCAGTTGTGGCCCAGTGGCAGGGCTGCACCGGCATCTTTAGTTGCTGCCTCTCTGCACCTCAGTGCTGCTGCAGCTAAGAGCATCAAAATAATATGAAATAAAATGGGTAAGCTACAAAAAACTAAGAGACAAAAAATAAAACATCCAAGCACTCTGTGCAACAGCTTTACAGGGCTAACAGATAGTCTGTTGCAGCTGTTACATATCCACTTGAGAAAGAGGCTGCAGAAGCTCTAGGGCAGATCCACCTGCTGACCTCCAGAGGTTTGGAATTGCAACTCCTTTTAGCCCCTGCTAATTGTAGTCCAAAAACTGTTGTAGTCCAAAAGCTCTGGACAGTGCCAGGCTGGTGAAGGCTGTTCTAGGCCAAACAGAAGCTCTTTGCATTAGTTTCAGTTTTCTTGCATAAAGCTCTAGCACGAGGTGCAAAGCAGCTTTCCCACGAGCGGAAGGTGGCTTTTGCATGCAGAAGGGCACCTTTGGGTCTGGCTCACTGACATAAAACTAGCAATGTAACTAAAAAGCTTTCAGTTTGAGACAAATCAGCTTCCCCAACTGCCTCTTCTTACCTTTCTGTGCCTAAAGATAGATACAGCTGACTGATTGTTTCCAATATCTGTCCCTCCGTGACTTTGTCAGATATTTTCCTAACTAAGGAGAGTAGATACTCATTGTAGACGAGACACAGAGCTTCATCTGGAAGAACCGTACTGTAGAACTGACACAGATTCTGAACGGCCTGGAGCTGCCCTATAAAGAAAAGAGGACAAATGATTTAATGGAACATGCTGGTTCCAAGGGACCACACTGCTATTGTAAGGCCACTGCATAGAGATAGGGCTTGGATTGCCCATGACTTCCTGAAGGCTCAGAGTAATTTCTAATAGGCTGAACTCATGCTTCATACAAAAGAACTCCCTGGCTTATTGAGACTGATGAATTAGACAAATAAAAAAATGCTGCATTTTTTATCCACTGATCTAATTACTTTCATTCCAAGAATCTTGGTCATCCAGCTGAAGTGGCCAACACATACATGGGCAAGCTGTCATTCTGTCACTCCCAAAGGGAATTGTACAGGAAAAAATGGCCGCTTCCAGTGTTTATGGCAACAAACAAACAAAACACACACACACACACACACACCTGCCCCACTCAAGGCTGTGGGTGGCTAGATAACCAAATTGTTAAAAAGGAAATACATTTTTTTTACCAGATGGAGGCCGTGCTGCAGCCCTCACATGCCTTGTAAAGCAGTGATGGCCAAACTAGGCCCTCCAGCTGTTTTGGGACTACAACTCCCATCATCCCTAGCTAACAGGACCAGTGGTCAGGGATGATGGGAACTGTAGTTCCAAAACAGCTGGAGGGCCAAGTTTGGCTGTCTCTGTCGTAAAGAGATCAACAGGACTACAGATTCTGAAAAGGACTCATGATCTGATCCAGGTCACAGTGCACCTTGATTGGACCAGGTGTTGGCTTAGGAATCCCAACTTCTGAAGGTTCTTTCCCCATCCTTAATTAGGGGTTTGATAGAAAGTGGCGGTTTTTATCACCTCACCCTAGTATTTACATCCATTGCTGGTTCCAGCTCATTATAACAAATGAAGAATTTGGAGGTAGCAATCTCTGTCCTGAGAAGCTTTTTCTAGTAGGATGAGGAAAGGGACACAGGGAAGTCCATTGATAATTATGACAAAGAATGAACAAGCTAATTCAAGAGTAGCAAATGAGTTTACAAAGGAAATAAGGGAACCAACTTTTCTCATATTTCCCTGTGCAGAGATAACTTCTCATCTTAGCATCTGCAACGGTGGCCCTGAAATACAAGTTACCCCAGTTTTGAAAGCAAGATAATATACATACCTTCCAAATGGTTTGCTTCCATTGCTACCAAAAATGCCCATTCAAAACAACATCTCCCTTTATCTTTATAAATTCCACTGACATAGTAGCTTCCCAGCCTGAGAAGGATGTATATAAAATCTCTGCCACACTCAACACTTGGCAGTTCAGAAAACAGTGTTACTGCTTTAATTAAGAAACGCTCTCCAAGACTTCTGGCAGCTGAATGCAGACAAAGAATCCCAAGGTTGGCCAAAGCCACAGCCTGATTATGTACTAGTCCCATCTCTCTTGAAATGCTCAGGGCTTTATAGTAGCTTTCAGCTGCCTGCTTTGTATCATTCATTCTCTTTAAAACAATGGCAATCATGTTATAAACAATACCTAACTGCTGATGACTGCTCTGTGTAGACTCTACTACAGCATTTAAAATGTCCAGAGCCACCGTGTTTTGTTGGTGGAGAATATACAGCCAACTGAGGAAGACTAAATGACCAATAAGTTCTTCACTGCTTGAATGTGAATTTGTATCTAGTGCCTTCTCCATGTAGTCGATTGCTTTTCCGTACTGTTTGTGGTGGCTATATAGTAGAGATAGAAAGCAACAAACCATGCTGCACAACTTTGGGTGTTCTTTGCTGGTCTCTAGCAAGTGGAGTACTTGTCTGAGATAATATGCAGTCTGGGAGGGATGTCTTTGTCCCACAGTTTTCAAACAATGGACTTTGGGAGCATTTTTAAATACTAAGTCAATGCTTCTGAATAACTCCAACAAAGTACATGAGCTGCAAGAAGAGGCGACCTTAACACAGCTTAGCACAAGGTGGGGCAAACACTTCTCACTGTAGAGTGGGCCTAGCTTAAAATAGCAATCAACTGACAATGAGCCATTTTGTAAACCCAAGGCATTACTCAGAAGCTGCAGCCTTTCTAGGAATGGCAGGGCTTCTTCACCCTGGCGAAAGTTCAGATAGTGCTTTGCTAGCAGGAAGCATGCTCTAGCTTCTGCATACTTGCTTTGACTCAGCACGGCCCTTTTTAAAGCATACTTCAGAATATCTGATTCCATTCTGGTGCTGCTGATATAGCTGGGAATTCCCATAAGCAAAGAAGCAACCTTTTCAAAAAAGCAAGCACACTTTTCCTTGTTCTTTTGTTTCAGGTAGATACCAGTTAGATTTGTATAAAGAGAAGCTATAAGGAAGAGGTCACTAAAATCTCCCTGTGTTGTTGCCAAAGCTTCTTCAAAATAAACCCGAGCTTGAGAAAGCTTGAACTTCCGGACACTCATTCTTCCCAGGAGATAGCAGAGTCGCGCCAAAGCCCTTGGCAGACTTGCTCGTTTGGCTGCTTCCCTTGCCAGTACAAAATAATCAACCAGATCTTCCTCGCTTGCATAGCCATGGAATAGGGTGCTAAGAAAGGAAAATGAGAGGTCATATATGCTTTTGAAACTGCTCTCATATCCTTTGCAGTTCAGAAACAACAGTAAGGAATCAAGGATTTCTGGCCCACAAACTCCATCATCTGGGCATATGCAGAAGTGTGGATCCTGGGATTTAGAAGGCATCTCCTCATCTGAAGCAGAGAATGGCCTTTTCTGATCCTTGACCTCTTCCCTGTGCAACTGTAAGCTTCTCGCTTTCATCAGGGAATGCACCATATTGTCTTTCATTGTGCCAGAATGCTTGTTAAGGAAGGAATGTGACATCTCTGAAATACAAAAGACAGAGAATCGCAGGAAGTAAGGGAAACATAAGTCATAAGAATTCATTGTGATAAATGCCCAGGTCTAATTACCAGGTCAGAAGTCAGTTTATGAACCATGTATGAGAGAGAGGGGCTTCCATAGGCAAAGCAGAGCAAGGGTACATGTGGGCCTGAGGTACTATATATATATATATATATATGTAGGTTTTGGTGTCTTCGGGTGTCTTCCCGTGTAAGAGTTGGGGTGTCTAGGCGACGTTTCGACGAGGTCTCACTCGTCATCTTCAGGCTGGTGCTTTCGGCTTCTTGTTACTGGAACAGAGCCTGTTCCAGTAACAAGAAGCCGAAAGCACCAGCCTGAAGATGACGAGTGAGACCTCGTCGAAACGTCGCCTAGACACCCCAACTCTTACACGGGAAGACACCCGAAGACACCAAAACCTGCATATATATATATATATATATATATCACAAGCAACATCCAATAACATTCTCAGAGCACTTACAGCAGAAGACCTGCTTATGGGACATTTATCCTGATTTGTCCGCAGAGAGATTAGACAATGTTTGCTCTTTAATGAGCATTCATTCTGATTGGTTTGTGGGGAGACTAGAGGGTGCTGCATACAAGCAAGTGCTATCTCAAACGTCACATTCCATTTCTCTGTCACTTTCTTTTTTGCAAGAAGTCTGATATTTTGGGGAAGTGGCTTGTTGTGTAAGACATTGCAATCAACTGCAATGGCACAACCTGGAATTTGCCTGTATGGAACTGAATCCCACCTGAAAATGGCAACAGAAATAATAAGATCAGGTCTGGTCCAAAGCAGCCAGCACCTGCCCAACGAACAGCAAAATCTGCTTTTCAGAGGAAAAAGTAAACTGCATTACATTGTTGATATACATTTATCTCATTGCACAAGAAGAAATATCAAGAACTACAAGAAAAACATTGGAACAAAGTAGGGAAGACAGAGGAAAGAGCGGACAGGATTCCAGTCAGGGAAAGGGCACCAGGAAAGGCTTGAACTGCTTCCTGCAGGGCCTTTTCCACAGTCCAATGCAGCTGTTTGCACTTTGAAAATGTCGGGGTGCGGGGAGATGCACATATTGATAATCCCTCTGCTTTGCCCTTTTACCTCGCTCGGTAGATTTCTCCAATTCAAAATCTTCCTGGCCATCTGATAATAGAAGGAAAAACATTTAAGCCACCCCATCGCTGTAGTTATTGCAGAGGATGGAACTACACAAAATATGTAATGTGAACACAATCCTTTTCATTAAATCCACCTGGTCATTTTCTGGTGTACAACCCTGGATCACAATAGCCCTATTGCATATATTTTGTAAATAAGAATCTGAAATTTCACAGAATGAAGCCAGTAGAAATTGTAATTCATTTGTGGTGTGCTGAAGGAACAGGAGCAAGGCAGAATATGAATTCTGAACAACTTGCTCATGATTTTAAGTCTTAACAGCTGCTGTAATGAAAATGAAATCATTGGATTCTGCATGTTGTTTGATGTGATATTTTTGCAAAAAGAAGCCACTAGGAAGGCTGAAAGGTCAAAGCCAGGAGACAGCAGTTTTTATATTTAATGAGGATTTTATCCTTATTGTATATTAATTGGCATATGGATGGTTTTTGTCTTTATACTTGGGTGTTTTGCGAAAAATATTTTTTTGGGGTTAGCTGTAATAGACTTTAGCTTTCTCCAGAATAACTCAAGTTATTGAATCTGAAAGTTGATACAGTTAAGTTGTTTTGAGCTCAGTGAGACTTAAACAATATTACTGGATATTCCACATTGGCATTTTATTGGATATTCCACAGCACAAAATGAAAGGTGTGGACATGCAGATAAGAACACAACACTGGAGTTGCTTACCTAATTGATATAAATTGCAAATGTTATAATGTGATGTTTGTCCCAAGAGATTCACCACATTTTCTTCCAAAAGGGCAGTTTCTTCTGCAGAAATAGAATGCTCCTCTTCAAAGAAAGCCAGGCATGGTGGTCTGAAGGAAACACACGACACAGAGGAGTTAGGACAGAGGTAGGCAACCTAAGGCCCACGGGGGTCGTTTAAGCCGCCCCTGAGCCGCCCCCAAACCGAAAGGCAGGAAGTGAGCAAACACAATGATGAATTTAGGGTGTTTAAAATGTGAAATTGCACATGCTCAGAGTGTCTTATTTTTGCATGTCAAGGTTGGCAAAAAATAAAAATAAATGGGGGAGGGTTTGCTGGGACTTGTGAAACTGTGAAAGATACTACAATACTTATTTTGTGGTTGCTTGTTTCATGTGTTCCTGGGGGAGGCTATTTTGGGAAGGGTGCCTGAGCCCTCAACTACCTTAATCTGTCCTTGGCTATGAACAAGAGGAGCAGTCAAACAAAGGGGGGAAACTTATACATTTGGCCTTCAGAAAGTAGAGGCTGTCAGAAAGGAAGAAAGTGAATGGGGCAGAGAGCTGTGCTGGGTCTTGAAGATGCTATTTCGGTTGTGGAAGCCCTAAGCATGCAACAAGAGCACCAAAACCAAAGCCAAACCCAGGGATAATGATCCTGCGTCTCGCATACTGCACTGCTTTGAGCTAACCTGTCAGTTCTTTGCTTGAAGGCTTCCAGTCTCAACTGCCACTTGGAAATAGCTATTATTCCAAAATTCTCTCTAGTTTTCCTCAAGTAAACATACCTAGTGGGCATAGCCGGGGGGGGGGCAGAGGGGCAGCTGCTCCCCCCAAATCAAGTAAATCAATAAACATACTTAACTAACTGAGGTTCTGCCCCCCCTAACATGAAGCCTGCTCCCCACTAACATAAATCCTGGCTACGCCCATGAATGGAAGTCACTTCTAGCCTTTGAGAGCAGTAAGTATAACTGGAGAACAGAATATCCCTGTGTCTACTGCAATATAGTTAGCTAAAAAGCTTTTTGAGTTCTATGTTCTAATGCCCAAACTTGGAGTAAAAGATGTGCATTCATGACCTCCGATGCACAGCAGTAGAAACATTCCTAAAAGTGGAATTTGTTGGTGGATAGAGTAACTGCCTGGCTTTATGGTCATCCATAGTACTTACTCTGCTGCAGTCATCTCGAAGTCATCAGGTTTGACATGGCTACTCTGCACAAAACCAACTTGGCCAGTAGGGGCATGTCTTCCCACAAACCACTTCATGCATTTCATAAAGTAGCCAATAATTTCAATTCTGTCTCCTTTCTGGAAGCCAATTTCCTCAGGCACAGCACTTTCGTGGCTAACAATTGCTACAGAAAATCCTGTGGCTGAATAACAAAGAATTGGAAAATACAGTAACTTATTTAAAATAAATAAAAAATTCCTTCCAGTAGCACCTTAAAGACCAACTAAGTTAGTCTTATTTAACTTATTTAAAATAAGTCTTATAACTTATTTAAAATAAGGTATCAAGGCAATATGTTGTCAACATCATTACTTTTAGTATTACAAGTCACATGAAAAATAAGAGTAAATAGATTTTGATGTAACAAAGAGCAAAGAGGTGATTTAGTTGGGTTGAGTGGGACTTGCTGCATGCCATAATTGGATGCTACAGGTGACTAAATAATAATAATAATAATAATAATAATAATAATAATAATAATAATAATAATAATTTATTATTTATACCCTGCCCACCTGCCTGGGTTTCCCCAGCCACTCTAGTGTCAGCACAGCCATTCTCAGTTACAGCATTTGCAGGTGGTGAGAAGGGACTCACAGTAATGATAAGCAGGGATCCCCCTGGCCCAGTGTGGACTAAAGTAGTTACTCACACCAGCAAGAACAGGCCATATATCAGAGATAAAAACACAGAGACCAGACCCTCCCACAAACCCAGAAGTCAACTTTGTTCCCGTATCTACTTAGGCAACACTATTAAAAGACCCCAAAATGTCAGCTAACACCCAGGATTCGGGGAGGGACAAAACATAAATAAAACAAAAGACAGAGGATATTTTCTCTAGTGATGTGGATAGCAAGCAGGGGAATAACAATTTCGAGAGTGAAAAATGGGAGCGTGTGGACCCTTCATGTATCAATCAGGCACCAATAATACTGGATCTGAATGACGCATTTGTGAGATTATGTTACCATCTGAATCAGGACACAGCCTAGGACTGGTTAGGGCCAGTTCAGCCTTGAAGCTCACTGTGTGACTTGGACCAGTGTTTCCCAACCTTTTTTGGGCAAAGGCACACTTGTTTCATGAAAAAAATCTCGAGGCAAGCCACGCCCCCTCCAGCCAGCCGATTGGCTGGCCAGGAGGCGTGGCCGGATGGGATTCCCCTGCTCTCGCGGGGGCTGAGATGGGATTCCCCGCTCACGTGGGGGCGGATGGGATTCCCCGCTCACGTGGGGAAGGGCGTGATGCCCGCAACCCCACCTCCTGGGGCAGGCCCAGTAGCGAGCGGATGCGCAGGCCAAGTAGCGAGCGGCGATGGGATGTGGGAGCTCGCTCGCTTGTCGCCCCGTGTGTGCTCGCCGCCGCCGCCCCACCTCTCACCGCCCGACTCGCCCGCCTCCATGGAACACAAGGCAAAGTTCCACGGCACACTACTGTGCCGCGGAACACCGGTTGGGAAACACTGACTTGGACAATAGTACCTCAAAACCTGAGGGTTGCTATGAGAAGAAGTGGAAGGGGGAGAACCAAGCAATGATAGAGGACAGACAGACAACAAAACTATATAAATATGCAACACACCAACACAAAGTATAAAACACCCAAGCCAGCTTTGCAGCGTTGACATAGGGCTCATTCACACTTCCACTTGCCATGCTACTTTCCCCGAGAAAACCTGCAGTTTAGTGCTGAATCGGAACAAACACAACTGGGTTTTCTGTGATTGCCGTTTGTTCTGGTTTATTGCTAAAGAGTGGATTTCCTGGGGGAAAGCAGTGGGACAAAGGCAAAACCGCCTGGGGGCCTCCTATGATAAACAATGATGCAACATGGCTGGTTGTCCTGGGCAAACTGGTTTCAAAGCATAGGCATTGCCACAAGGTCAAATTCCCAACTTTTTATTTTTTATTTAATCTTTATTGATTTTATGCAATGAATCACAGTTGTAACTCTCCATCAGTAGTGTAAATAAAAGAAGTAAAAAAACGTTGGGAATAAGGTAAATTTATTCCTGTATTGAGACTTCCCTCCTTCCCAACCTGGGCTCTCTACATTTCTATATCAACTGCATATTAAACAGCATCTATTTCGCAGTTATCCAATACGTCCAAGAATTATATCACATTGCAGGAGTCATTCAAAGCCTGCCAAATATTTTACATGTTTACAGTGATCTTTTAAATATCGTCTGCATTTATCCCATTCTCTGTTAAATTGTTGATCTTCTTGATTCCTAGCTTTCCCTGTCAATCTTGCCATCTCAGCATACTCAGATAATTTTGTCTGCCATTCTGTTTTTGTCAGTATAAATTCCCAGTTTACCAGCGAGCCCAGTCTGCAGCAGCACACAGTGCTAGGAGGGACCACAGTCTTTCCCCATATGGTTTGCCTGGCTGTGGGGAAGGGGCTTCCCAAACCAGGGAACCAATCAGAGACAGGGCTCTGGCTTCTCTGGGCAGCGCCTGGAGTGGAGCTGATTGAGACTCCCTTGGTCAGTCTGCTCCCAGGGCGGAAAAGGAGGCCCACGCCTGCTCTCCCCCCCCCCCCACCGCTTTCTTCTGTAGTATAGTCTCCTTTTACAGGGGAATCCCACCTCCAGCATTGCTATGGACACAGCTGGTTGCTGATTCTCAAGGCCTGAGAGAAATTTTTTTACCAGCAGACGGATTGGCTATGGTTCTGTGGGGTTTTTCCCTACCTCATAAAGGGACCCCTGACCATTAGGTCCAGTCGTGACCGACTCTGGGGTTGCGGCGCTCATCTCACTTTATTGATCGAGGGAGCCGGCGTACAGCTTCTGGGTCATGTGGCCAGCAGGACTAAGCCACTTCTGGTAAACCAGAGCAGTGCAGAGAAATGCCATTTACCTTCCCGCCAGAGCGGGACCTATTTATCTACTTGCACTTTGATGTGCTTTCGAACTGCAAGGCACAAAATGGACTTTTCTCATTTCCGTTCTTGTCACAACTCATCAGAACTATTACAACTTCTGTCTTAATAGCAGTTACTTACCTATTTGATTTGTGGCTGCAGATTCATTTCTTACAGCAAAATCAGCAGAGTCTGTGTTTTCTTTCAGAAACCATCTAGCATGGGAAAGGTTCAAGGAAATTAGCCTGGCCTGCCATAACAGTAATAGCAATTTTAACATAAGGTCAATTTCAGTGCTCATTTGGTTATAAGAAAGGGAAACTGCACCAAAGGCAGAAAGGTAGAGAAATGATGGAGCATATTAATACAGTTTCCTGGTGATGCAAAACACCACTGTTCAAGGCACACTTAACTCTGCTGGATTGTGGCTGCTTATATATATTATCTAACTGCTGTTGCTAAATTTAGATTTGCAAGAGAGCTATGTTAAAATATTCACTGTGAAATGTTACACTTAGTTTTTAGCATATAAAGCTGATAACCTAAAGCCCTACGCACTATTCTATATAGCAATGTTTATTCCAAATGGAAAATGGCAGAGCTTTCAAGACCGCTCATTTCATCATCGGAAGCCATCAATTAAAAAAGCAAAGCAACATCAGGGCTATGCAAAACAATTCCCTGTTGCATTCAGTGAATTCTTGAGATGGCATTTGGAACATGCCTGCAAGCCATGCTTGTCTGCAGTGAGTGACCACACATGGAAGGCTGTGCGTTCAGAAGGAAGGTGGAATTCTGCCCTCTTCATGCTGGTGCTGCATGCATGGCCAAGAGTCATGTGTCAACGTGGAAGGGCCCACGTGATCCTACTGCTGCCCTCAAACATTCATTGAACAAATCCAGGGCGTCTGTGTCTTCTGAACACCTCTGCCATTGCACACTCTTTTCATATGTTTGTTTTGTATGGTAAGCTGGCCAATCTTTTTCTTTTTCTTTTTTTAGACAAATGGCTATATTTTGTGTGCAGGTTGGATATGGCATACGTTCAAGGAGATAAAAATTCTTGCCATGCATAGAAAATGCTGTCACTTTCACTAGACATCAAAACATTTAAATATTAATCCTTCTCCATCTGCTGTAAAACTGGGAGGAAATTATGAAGAAATGAGCATGTACTTTTATTACAGAACAGTCATTTGGTGTATATTTGCAAGTACACGTGCGCACACAGGTGGAACTGAAAGTTAAGTTCAGAGACCTACTGATGGAACGGGATCAGGGGCTCTGGCAAGCCCTTCGCGAGGTTTCCCCCCATTTCTTCAGGAGCTTTCTCAGTAGCGGACCAATTCAGCTGGTGAATTGCGACTCCAGCGTCTGCAGCTCTTCTCTCACTTACGTTTTCATTATGATATACAAAGAAGGTACCTTAAGAAAAAAGCTGTATTTGAAAACATATCAAGTATTTTTGCAGTCATTTTAACATGAGCCACATAAAATGAACCCCAAATGAGCCAACCCAGACCCTGTGGGAGCGGCGTTTCTCTCTCTGAAACATGAAGTACACTCTGACCATTGTCTTTTCTTTTATGTTTGATGCTGTTAAATCAAATAAGGGGTGGTGATGAAGGTTTTATGGTCGTATTTGCAGGGGGTTGGACTAGATGACCTTTGGTGGACCCCTTCCAACTCTAAAATTCTATGATTCTGTGGTTCTATGCGTTGTTGGTTTATTTGATGTGTGGGAGGTGTGATCCTGATGTATATTGTGCTCTAGAAGGCTTAGTTTGGTCAGAATCAAGTATATGCTTCTAGGTAAAGGTAAAGGTACCCCTGACCATTAGGTCCAGTCGTGACCGACTCTGGGGTTGCGGCGCTCATCTCACTTTATTGGCCGAGGGAGCCGGCATACAGCTTCTAGGTCATGTGGCCAGCATGACTAAGCCGCTTCTGGCGAACCAGAGCAGCACACGGAAACGCTGTTTACCTTCCCGCCAGAGCGGGACCTATTTATTTACTTGCACTTTGACGTGCTTTCGAACTGCTAGGTTGGCAGGAGCAGGGACCGAGCAACAGGAGCTCACCCCGTCACGGGGATTCGAACCGCCAACCTTCTGATCGGCAAGTCCTAGGCTCTGTGGTTTAACCCACCTGCCTAGGTGGGTTACATTACTTCTGGGTAAATGAGTCACCATAGCCACTAGAGGGCTGTGAAAATTTGTATCCTAGGCTCTTTAGACTCATCTGTTGTTGTTAGTCGTGTCCGACTCTTCGTGACCCCATGGAGCAGAGCACGCCAGGCACTCCTGTCTTCCACTACTCATGTACTATCTGAAACCAATGGGGTGCACTGGTTGCTGGATGTGAAATATATTGGCATTATTTTTAGCTCTCCCACCCCACTATCAAGTCCTGGGCAAACAGGGGTTTCAGGAAAACCAGGCAGGGAAATGTTTTTCCCCTTTTTCCACTAACCCCCTTGCCCTGAAGAGTTGGACCCCTGGCTGGAAGCTCCTCCTTCTACTGATAGGGGCCCCCACACCGCGGCATTTTGTAATATGGAATATTCAACATTTGTTCCCAAAGATCATCATGTAATTTAACTCCATGAATATTTAGTATTTCCGGACAATTACTAATACAAACTCAGTACCTTCTTGAATTAATAGGCCTCTGTATATCATACCAAGACATTCCTCATCAAGACTAACATCAATTCCAACTGATTCCTCTGATGAAGAGAGCCAGAAATAATCATCTAGCAACAGATTCTCCATACAATGATTTAAAAAACCTGCCGAAGAAATTTTTTCAGTGTAAGTGGGTTTTTTTTTAAAGTCCCTTTTTCATAAAGCCGGTAATAGCAGAAACAAGGGCAGGTAACAAGGTGTAGCTGACCTGTGAGTAGTTCCAAGATCACTGTTTTAGATTGCTGGTTTTTTTTATTGAAATGCATCTTATCATTTTGTAACAGTTTTATGTGAACTGTCTTGCGAGATCTTTGCCTTAAAAGGTGGCCTAGAAATAAAATATCCTGGCCAGGGCATGTTTTCGCTCGGAATAAGATTGATGATGTTTTTTTCTAATCTGCATAGTGTTTGTGTCTGCTATAACCTTTTGGAAGCAAAGACAGCAAAGGTTATTTGAACCCCTTTCATCCATAAACTAATTCTGCCCACCCTCAATGAGATGAACCCTTTAGGGGGCCGATTTTGAAAACTAGGGCAAGAGGGCTGTGCATGTAACCTACTTTTTATGCATTTCTGAATTCAGTTCATTTGTCGTAACAGAGATGAAACAAACTTTTTAAAAGTAAAGAAAAAGGACTTGAAAGCAAGCATGGAGAATATAAACTATTTGCTCTATGCTCTGGTAACCTCAAAGTTAGATTCCTGCAGCATGTTATACGTAGGGCTGCCTCTGAAGATGGTTCAGAAACTTCAGCTGGTGCAGAATTTGGCAGCCAGATTGATTACTGGGGCAAAATGGTTCAGGCACATTACACCGATCCTGGCTGGACTACAGTAGCTGACAATTAGTTTTCGGGTCCAATTCAAAGTGCTGGTTCTGGATCGACTACATGGAATTGGCAGAAATGACAGGCAGAATCCGAGACCAGGGAGAAGAGTTGGTGAAAGAAGACTGGAAGAAATTTAAAGACTATTTACAGAAATATTGTAAAATTAATGAATGTTAGAAGGATGTTGGATAGAAACTAAGGGGTTTCCAGCTGTAATGCTTTAGGAGATACGAAAAAAAAGGTTTATAAATGGGTAAAAGCTTAATGGTAAGGATTTGCTGAACTAACAAATTGAAGTGGAATACAAAGAAGGGAGGTATGAGGAGGTCTGGGGAAATAAGCGTAAGGAAGAGATGGTATGGAAAATTATTTGTTTTTTAACTGTTTTTATGTTGTATTTTGTATTTTGTTTCTTTTTAATTTTTAATTTTTTCATTGTTATATTTTAAAAAAAACTTTAATAAATATCTTTTGGGGGAAAAACCAAAGTGCTGGTTCTGACCTATAAAGGCTTAAAATGGCTCAGGACCACAATACCTCAAGGACTGCCTCTTTCCATATGAATCTACCTGGACCCTGAGATCATCATCTGAGACCCTCCTTCACGTGCTTCCTCCACAAGAGGTCCGGAGGGTGGCAACGTGAGAACGGGGCCTTCTCTGCAGTGGCTCCCTGTCTGTGGAATGCTCTCCCCAGGGAAGTTCGCCTTCATTATACACCTTTAGGCGCCAGGCAATAATGTTCCTCTTCAATCAGGCCTTTGGCTTATTAACACCCGGTGCCCTATTAAATGTGTTGTTGGATGGGGGACTGTTAGTTTGCTTTTTGTTCTTACTTTTATTATGTACTTTGTGCTTTTTATTTTGTAATTTTATGTTGTGAACCACCCTGAAATCTACAGATGAAGGGCAGGGTATAATAAAATAAAATAAATAAAATATCATTGTCATCATCATCATAGTGCTCAATTATGTACTTTTAGTTTATGACACCCATCTTCAGCCAAACAGAAATGGAGAGTTTACAGCCCTCAGTTTTATCTAGTGGAAGCTATGCTGATAAATATTTCATCCTTACAAGTGTTTTCACTTTGAGTAATGAGTAAAAACCCTTCCATTTTCAAGCCCTTTGGTACCTGTAAAAATCAAACAGCATGTTTCCAAAAAAGAAAGCAGAAAAAATAGCAAGCATTGAAAAAAGCTGGTTTATATTTCTTACTATGAAGAAATGTACTGTGAGGACTTATATTTACAATAGCAACAATCACAAAGAAATCTTAACTTTCCTATAGGCAGAAGTGCTTTACCAAGGGAATAATAAGTTACAAACTTCCAGATTTCTTCAAAGGTCCAAAATGTCACCACTATTAGTTGGTCTTCACTGTGAATGGACAGCAGCCTGGCAGACAACTCCTAAGAAAGGCAAAAACACCCATGTGTTGCTGATTGTTGCTTTTGATTAAATTTATATCCTGTCCTTCCTCCCAAGGGAGCCTAGGGCAGCGAACAAGTCATGAAACAATACAAATTCTTTGCAACATCTTTAAAATATATATATATTTAAAAGCAGTTCCAATACAGATGAAGACAATACATATACAGTATGTGAGTCCTATGGAAGGAACCAGTTAAATCATATATGAGCTAAAAGAGAAAAAACCATGGTGGAAATAATTAAACCACAAGTTTGCCCCAAGAGAAACAGACCTACGGAAGCTACATTAGTGATTGGAGTGAGAAAGAGCAACCCAGCTGCAACCGAGTAAAGCAAAAAAGCATACATGTATTTTGCAACTAGGGCTTTTTTCCTAGAAAAAGAGGTGCCAGAACTCGGTTCTGGTGAGTTCCAGCTGGAAAGAGAAGCCCTGCATGTGTTAATAGGAATGTAAGTTGAGTGGTCAATGTACACAACTGGCCATTGTGCAGAGTCACCAGGTTTCAGAGAATGTGCACATAATCCTGCGAGTTTATCTTTGAGATCACCTTATGCCATATCTGCCACCAGACCATTTCGATTTGCGGAACTGGCACTGCTACAGGTGCCACATAATAATTGTTCAGTGTTCGAAAGAAATCAATCTTTTAGTGTGCCAGCACTCACAATTTGAGACGCCCTGCCTACTGACATCAGGCGAGCACCTTCATTGGACTTTTCTCAGTGCCTACTAAAAACATTTTTGTTTAGACAAAGACTAACCAGATATGCAGAATGTTCACATATGTTTTAATCCATTTTTAGCTTATTGCTGTTTTAATTAATTTGAACATTTTAAATAATTTTAACTGTTTTTTACTGATCATTGTATTGTTTTGTAAATTGCTTTGAGATTTTTTTTATTCTTATTTTATAATCAAGTGGTATATAAATTGTATGAAACAAACAAACCTTTCGTGAAGAGAGAATTCCATATTCCCAGTCAATATACGTAATTTCCAACAGGTCTTGGGAAATGAGCATATCTTTACTGAGTTTTATACATTCTCCAGATATGATGCATAATCTCCAAAGGGAATAAAAATAAAAATAAATAAAATATTGTCCAGTAGCACCTTATAAACTAAGGTGCTACTGGACCATTTTTTTTCTTCTACTGTGTCAGACCAACACGGCTACCCACCTGAATCTAGAATCTCCAAAGAGGTTTGGGCATGTGTCAATTACATTTGGTACATTTGCTGGGTAATATGCACATTGTCTGGTTAGTATGCAGAGTCTCCTAGAAACATGCCATTTTCTATTTCTTGTTCAGAAGTGTGCAATCTGCACTCCCTGGGCTGCTTCAGTGCCAATCTATGATCTTACATGGGCCACAACATACCCAGCCAAGCTGCAGGGAAAAGAAGTGGGGGCCCTCTAGATAAATCCTAAATTTTGTCTGCTGTCCAGGTCCCTTCTCACCAACCTGACCTGGATGCTGAGCAGCACAAGGGGCAGTGAAGAGGAAGGAAAGTTTTAACCAGCAGAGGCAAAGAAGGCTGGACTTGGACTAATCTTTCAGCAGTGGACTGAGCCAGAAATGACAGTGGGAAGGATTAGCGGTACTTCACACCCTTTCTCTCCCAGACCTCTTGCCTGGTGAAATATCCCTTCCCCTGCATTTCCCCATGATAACTGGGCCCCTTGCTACTATTCAACTTAAGAGCAGCGGTGGTGGGGATGCATCAGAATGATGGCAGGGGGAGGGAAGGTTTAAACCAGTGTTTCCCAACCTTTTTCGGGCAAAGGCACACTTGTTTGATGAAAAAAATCTCGAGGCACACCACCATTACAGCCCCGTGACGTCAGCGCGCAGCGTCACGCCGGGAGAGACGCACGAAAGTGTAAGTTTCAATTTTTTCCCCTCCCCCTTGCCGGGGAACCTCCAAGCTTTGGGGGTGGGGGGGGAGGAGGCAGCAAAGCGAGGCAGGAAGGAGAGCGTGGCTTGGCTGGGTGAGCTTTGGCAGGGGCAGGGAATGAGAGCCGCGAGGCGGGCGCTGCGGACGGAGGCGCTGCCCGCCGAGCTCGCAGGCAGCCAGGCAGGCAGACGGCGAGAGCCCCGCGCTGGGCGGCCTCTCCTCGCCGCCCCGCCTCTCGCCGCCCGACTCGCCCGCCTCCCTCCAGGCAACATCTCGCGGCACACCAGGCAACATCTCGCGGCACACTAGTGTGCCGCGGAACAGTGGTTGGGAAACACTGGTTTAAACTTTCCTTTCCCTGCAATTCCCCTTGTGTGGCTCAGAAGACGGGGGAGCAGCTGAGAGTGGGGGGGAAGAGAGCAGGACTGCGGGGGTGGGGTGGGGTGGAGCTAATCTTCATCCAGAGAGGACCTTCCTGTCGCTCATGGCACATTGCAATAATCCTTCTTGGGTTGAATTGTGAGGAAAGTGGGGAGGGGGTGGAAACGCCTCCTGGGAAGCAAAGTGGGCGGAAAGAGATTCCTATCTGTGCCAGGCGCCTGAAAGCAGCAAGTGGTCCTGTGAATATCCCTCCTCTCAGGCCATTTAGGGCTTTCAAAGATGAATACTATAACTGGCCTGAGAATACAGCAGGTGCTGTTATTTCAGCTTTATAGCATTCTGAGCGTTGGCAGCCAAGTTGACAGCTTTGCTTTATCATAAAGCACCAAGAAATAAGGTTGGCTTCAGCTACAGAGCTAAAATTATTGCCCCCTTAAGTTGTGACCATTTTGTGCTTTGCAGGTAACAGAGACAGGGATGCCCAGCCATATTTTCTACACGAGGGATAGCAGGCTGTGCAAAAACAATTCCCATGGCTTATTATAGATCCTGGAAGCTTAATTTTGTGGCACTGAAGGCAATTGTGGATAATAACTGGTTGTAAATGACTTACACAGAAAACTGCCCTGGCTTTTTTGTCATCGTTTTCCAGAAGACGAAGTCGTCCTCTCAGATAACCCTGCAGCTGAGAGTCAGGAAGCCCAGTCTTACATCTTACCATGGTTACCTTCAGGGGTAAATCTGAAAATATGTGTTTGGTAGACTGTGAATATGAACATATGATTAACCTACCTTATACTGAAGTCAGATTACTTCATCTAGCTTAGAACTGTCTACTTTGATTGGCAGTGGCTTGCAGATGCCTCTTCCTTTTGCAAAAGGATATGTGACTATTTGCAGTATTTCACTTTCTTATTATGAAAGACAAGGAATAAAGACTATACTCTATATACTAAATATAAATAAATAAATGTGGTAAAAATTAGAATACCAACAGTAGTACAGTTCTATGCATATTAACTCAGAAGTAAGTACCGCTATGGAACTTAAAAAGGTAAAGGTACCCCTGCCCGTATGGGCCAGTCGTGTCCGACTCTAGGGTTGTGCGCCCATCTCACTTAAGAGGCCAGGGGCCAGCACTGTCCGAAGACACTTCCGGGTCACATGGCCAGCATGACGAAGCTGCTCTGGCGAGCCAGCACCAGCGCCACACATGGAAACGCCGTTTACCTTCCCGCTAGAAAGCGGTACCTATTTATCTACTTGCACTTAAGGGTGTTTTCGAACTGCTAGGTGGGCAGGAGCTGGGACCGAAAGATGGGAGCTCACCCCGCCGCAGGGATTCGAACCGCCGACCATGCGATCGGCAAGCCCTAGGCACTGAGGTTTTACCCACAGCGCCACCCACGTCCCTTACTATGGAACTTACTTCCAAGTAATTGTACCTATCTAAAACATCAGAAATGTCAAAAAGATATTTTCATCATGTATAGCAGAAATATTCCATTGTTAAAAATGTGTTGAATAATATTATGAGCAGAAACACTGGGAATTTAAGTAATGAAGCATGCAGAGTAATCCCCTGAACCACAGCCAGTTGAATGCAAGCTGAATGCATTCATGAATGCAAATTATCCCCTTACTTAACAGAACTTCAATTGAGACACTCCTTTTTCTAAGAAAAAAACCAAATAAATAATACGTTACCCCTGTGATTTTCCCTTTTAGACTGCAATGCTACCATAATTGACATAGTTTCACTGGCAACATATGAGTATTGAAGGAGATTGAACTATTCTTCTTCTTCTTCAGGTATCTGAAGAAGTGTGCATGCACATAAAAGTTCATACCAATAACAAACTTAGTTGGTCTCTAAGGTGCTACTGGGGGGGAATTTAATTTTATTATTATTATTGTTATTATTATATGTTTGAGGGTTGAGGAGAGGCGAAACAACTGGAGGACGTTAACAGGCCTTACCTTTTTGCTGCTGCTGCTGCTGCAATGCAGTTCTCTCATTCACATTGGACAAAGGCACAAGCTTGCAAGGAGAGGTGCTCTCTCCCAGTAGCTCGGCGTTCTCTTCCCAGCTGGTTTTCTGCTTGGGTTGCAGGTGTGAGGGAGAGATGCAAGGATTCTTTCCCTCTGTGACAGCATCATACTCAGAAACAGATGTGCCAAATTGTTCTTCTCCTGTTGCTACTGAGGACTCCATCTTTTTCAGGTACTACCAGCTCTATAAAAAGCAAATTACCACACAAACTCTGTTGGTGTCGCTGACGTGATATAGTATTGTGGCTATGAGACTGAGCTACCACGTCCACTAAAGAACTCAAGAAAATGTCTCTCATGAGAAAAAGAATTTGTTTCTAGATAACAGTCACAGCTGCAGAAGTCCAAGACTATAGTTTTTAAGCAGGCTATATTAAGGTGGATTGAGTGGCTAATAATAACAAGAACATTAAAAGCATCTAATATGGTGAAGGTACCTTTGGATCAATCAGTGACTGTTGGTATTGTTCAGCAATTGATGGCTGAACAATTAAAAATGATCTGATCAATGTTTGATGAAAATGAAGAAAATGAACCAGATGATAATGGAAAAAAGGAGTCAGAGGAATATGAGGCAGAAAATGGAAATGGGGAATACACAGAGGCCCCAGACCAAACTGATGAAAAGTTGGCAGGACTAGATCAAGAAATGATAAAATGGAAGGAACCTGGTGGACATGTGGAAAGGGAAAGGGAAATGGAGATGACCTCCATACAAGGATTTAGAGGAGAAGTAGAAGATAAAGTCACAAATGATTTGGATAACTATCTGGATATAGTGTTGATGAAGTGAAGAGCAGAAAAAAGCTTTCAGTCTTCATTCCTGGCCTTTTTAAAGTTTTAGCAGAGAGAAAGTACTTTGCATACAATCTGGAGTGAATTAAGAGAATGTTGCTATTAAAACCATGGCGCTATCTCTGGAAAAAGGCTGGGGAAAATAAAAATGGAAGGTCTAAGAGGTGGAGATTGGGATACCATTGTAAACACAACAGGACACGGAGCTGAACATATGGATCTGGATATGAAAACAAGCAGATATATAATGAGAAACAAAAATAGAATACTGGTCCAATGTGTGATCTTAGCGGAGGGACTATGGACATGGATGGAATAATTTAGTATTATTCAGTATGGAGTAATGATGTGGGGAATTAATAAAGGTAAAATTAAAATGGTTAAAATTCATTAATAATAATAATGGGTGGTGGTTCTTCTTAATCTTCTTTGGATCAAAGCTGGTTTGGAGGAAACACATAAAAATGCAGTATTTCATATGATACAGGATATGGGTTGTTGCTAACATTGTGGGTGCACATATTCCCAAAGTAGTGTTGGGATCACACTGGACCGGATGGGAGCATGGACACAGTCCTAGTTACAGTTGCCACCTGACCACCCAGGACCAAGGCAGGATCCAGGAGCACCCTTAAGCCGCTGATCTTTCAAGAAGCCCCGTATATTTTAAAGTAAGCAACCCCCATCCAGAACAGGCTGCGCAGCTAATCCTGGATTAGTTCTCCTATTGCACCTCTCTGTCTTTACATGATTAAACCTCAGCTTGTTAATCCACATCCAATTAATCATTGCTCCCAGATAAAAAAAATTAGACTTCTGCTGTCTCTCTGGAATCAAAGGAAAAGGAGAGATACAGCCAAGGCTCATAACCATATTCCTATTTATGGCACCCCGTCCTGCACCCAGAAGAGAACTGCTTTTCAGCAGCAAACACCAGAAACCCAACTAAATGGATGCCATCAATTGCCAAGGATTTGCTGGGGTGCATTTGGAGGGAAGAAGCAGGAGATGGGGGGGGGAGGGGCTGTTTCATCCTTTCCCGGCTGCCGTATTCCCTTTTTTCCCTTATTAACCTACAGCTGGGAGAAAGTGGCCAGGGAAATAAACTTTCAATAGTAAATTGCCCCTCCCGCTGCTTCTCCTTAATTATAAAATGGCCCCCACTTTGCACACCCATGGTAGACACCAGCTGGGAAGCTCTTGTTTACAGTTGTCATTCAGCTTTCATTCTGTTAACCCCCAAACTACACCAGCTGTCATTTTGACCTACATGGATAGGGGGAAAGACAGTGTAAAGTGTGCATATGGAAGTGGGGGGGAATGACTTAGGACTTAAGGGTTCATTGGATTTCATAATCTAGGAAGAGAAAATAATCTATCCTGTGCAAATTCCTGAAAAGCTGAGTTTTACATCAGTTTGCCATTCCACACACACACACACACACACCCGGCACCGCAACTATTTTATTTTACAGACTAATCCCCTTCTCTTCTCTTCTCTTCTCTTCTCTTCTCATGCATTCAGTCTTCCTGCAAAAAGCTGCGTTGGTTGCCCAGTATCTGAAATAGCTGCAGAGAGGCCCAGCCCAAGACATTTTGCTAGTTGAAGCAGAACGCCAAATGGTGCCTCACCCTAACCTCACGTTAAGGTCAAAGGACCATAGTAGGGAAAGTTATGTTGGCACTTGAGGCAGAAAAATCTCACAAGTGCCTCTTCCCGACAGTCAAAATACAACAACAACAAAATTAGAATAGCTAACAATTTGTTGCCCTTGTTCTGAAGTAAGCACCTCACTCTGCCTAATGATAGGGTCGGCCCCATGAGAGCCACAGAACTGAATCAAAACAAACAAAAAGTCTGAGAGAGAGTACACCTACCTCCCAGCCTTGCTGGTTCCCAATTTTCACTTCAGCAACATAAGGCACATTTTACCAGTTTTGTTCCAACTAATTCCCGATACATCCTTTCCTGTTTGAACCTCCCCCCACTTCTCTTTTCCTGTTGGCTCACATCTGATCTGGACAGTTTAGCTAACTCTGCAAGTTAGTTGACCATTAACAGACACTGTTAATCTTAGAGTCTCTTCTTTAAAACTGACTTGTTGCTCTTTGCCTGTTGAAATCCTGAACTCCAAGTTAGCAGATTATATCCCTTTTCTTGCTTTCAGCTTTTAGAACCAGCGCATCACTCAAGGGGCAGACTTCAGCTTTGCTTTTGCCTCCTGCAATCAACAGCAGAATAAATAGTGGGGCTCAAGTCTTCCTGACCAACAGCTCAGGCTGGAAGCCCTTCCCCAGGCCCCGTCAAGGGGGGACTCCCATGTTTACTCACTGGTGAAAAAATGCCAGTGTTCAGGGACCTGTCTTCTCACTTCATCTATCCTAGGCTGGAAGCCTTTGCACAGAAAACAGGCACTGTGCTGAGCCCTGGATCAAATGAAGCCCTAATAGGATCAATGATGGAACCACAATGGTTAAAAACATTTAACATATTGACTATAATCCAGCCAAATCACAACATAGTAAAGTAAAGGTGCAAGTCAGAGTGACACACAAGCAGCTCAGCAATGTTAGCACAGTTCCACTGGGTGTGCCAAAGGAACAATCACTGCATAAAAGGTCTTCTCTGACACATGGTCACCAACTTCATAGACCTAGGCAGCGGACACACCAAGATGGCCTCTGACTGAGACCTCAGTGTGCCGTCTGGATGGTATGGGTGCACATGGTCCATCACACAGCTCAGGCCCGTTTAGGGTTTTATAGCTTAAGCACTTTAAAATGGGCCAAGAAACAGCAGAAGTCAGTGCGTAGCTGGTGTAATACAGGAACTGGTGAAGCTGACTGTTGTGCACCCATTAGGACTGTGGCAGCCACAATCTGAACCAGCTGAAGTTTCCAGACTACCTCTAAAAGCAGCTGCACATAAAATGCATTACAGGAGTACAGTATGAACATGACCAGAGCATGGATCCCTGTGGCTAGGTCTACCTTCTCGAGAAACGTCTGCAGTTGGGTGAAGCTAATAAAACAATCCTGGCTACCAGATTTAAATGTTGCAATGTTTAATTATGCTTTTATGTATGTTAGAAGGCACCCAGAGGGGCTGGGGAAACCCAGTCAGATGGGTGGAGTGCAAACAAACAAGCAAACAAGCAAACAAGCAAACAAACAAACATTACCTGGGCTTCCCCAGTCAGGAGCACACAAACTTGTGACCCAGGGCTCTTACAATCAGTCTTCCTGACCAATGTAGTTTTTCTCAGTCTGGAACCATTCATGCTCATCTAGATTGAGTCCACATGGGTAGGTGTGGTTACTTACTATGCATTTGAAAACCCTCCCCTTGATTAGGTTAAATCATTACTAACACAACAATGTAATGTGATGCCTATACATCAGGCGACCAACTCCTTGATGACCACAATAAAATTAATGCTGAACACCAGATTCAATTCAACTCAGGGCTTATCTACCCGTAATCTTTTCCTGCTGCTTTCTTCTGGGGAAAACTGCTCTTTAGTGCTCAATTGGAGCAAACAGCAATTCAGGTTTTCTCCAGGTTGATGTTTGCTCTGGCTGAGCACAAAAGAGCAAGTTTTCCCTGGGAAAGGAGTGGGGCAAGGGGGAAACCACTCAGAGTTGTGCTTTCTAGACACGGAAGAAGCGGAAATGTGGATGAGCCCTCACAGGGGGTCTTCTTTAGCGGTCAATGAATATACAAGTCATAATGTTGTCACTGGAAGTAATTAATTTGACAGATCTATATAGATATGGTGACCTGACCTACAATAGAATGTATAATAGTTAATTGCAGCCCTATAACTTTCTCACTCATAGGTCATATTTGGCCCAGGAGGGGTCCCAATTTCACCCACAAGGCCATTTTCCAAAAACTATTTGATTTTAAGTGAATTGCCATCTCATCCAAATTCCAGATTTTGGTCAGGTGGTCATCCAGTCAAGTTATGCTGTTACTGAGAAGGGGGCAGAGGTCAAGAAAATTTAAATTAGACACGTTTTTGCCACATGTATGATTGATTTTGGCCTTTTCTAGCAACTATCACATCTTCTGCTTTCATAAATACTACTGGAAGGAATACAATTTTAAAAATCATAATTTGACTCCAGACTTAGGGCTTGTCTACATTCAAGCATTATTTAGCTGTTGGTTGACTTTCCCCTTATCTGAGTTAGACAAGAGTGATCTACACTCACATGTATTTCCGTTCATAACAGTAGCCTTCCCCTTCTAATGTGTTGGTTCTATTATGCAAAAAAAATATATCAAGAGGGCATGCAAAGAGGGCTTTTTGGTGTGTGTGTGTTAAACCCACTCAAAAGTGTGCAGAAGCACATAGGCAATTGTAAATTTTCTTGTGTGGTTTTCTGAGAGATGAAATGAAAGGGGGAGTGAACTAGAACGAGTTACAAGCACCCCCAGAAAAGAAATAATTGAGCAAGTAGTGGGCATGGAAAGAGTGGCAGAAAGTGACGATTGATCCCCACCCCCCGCCACCAAAAAAACCCTCACCAAAACAAATAGTATGAAGCCCCATTTCCCCCAACTTATTGGATTAACCCTGCATTAGGTAAACCTATATTTTCAGGGGGAAAGCATAAAGATTTGCGTTTGAGGGGAACATAAGATGGGCTATGCAAATTAAATGCGAATACAAACCGTAAACTCCAGTGCAGCCAAAGCCTAACAGTGCAAGTTAGCCCCATTGAGTTCAACTGTATTCAATTACAAGCATTTATTTACAGGACTGCAGTCTGTTTCTTGCCCTTAGGCCCAATGAAATCAATGTGAAAAGAATGTCAGGTCTATCTTTTTTCGTTGATTTCAGTGGGCATTGTGTGCAAAAAAGCATACACACACTATACCTTGAAATCACATTTGTGTTACCCTTTTCCTCCTCACTGACCTCTCACAGAGATATAATTCCCATAAATCCTTTACAAACTAAAGCACCCAGAATTCTTTGAGGAAAATATGCTTCACATGTATAATAATAATAATAATAATAATAATAATAATAATAATAATAATAATAATAATAATGATGATGATGTCACCCATCTAATTGGATTGCCCCAGCTACTCTGGGCATCTCCCAACAAAATATTAAAACACACACAAAAGACCTCAACAGAAATCATAGTGTTTGCATAGTTTCTGACGACCTGGAAGCTGTCTGCGGACAAATGCCGTCTCCCTCTGCCAGTAAAGCGAGATGAGCTCCGCAACCCCAGAGTCGTCCGTGACTGGACCTAATAGTCAGGGGTCCCATTACCATTACAAACCAGGGGTCAGCAACCTTTTCCAGCAGGGGGCCGGTCCACTGTGCCCCAGACCTTGTGGGGGGCTGGACTATACTGTATATTGAAGGGGGGGAATGAAAGAATTTCTATGCCCCACAAATAACCCCGAGATGCATTTTAAATAAAAGGACACATTCTACTCATGTAAAAACACAGATTCCTGGACTGTCCGCAGGCCGGATTTAGAAGGCAACTGAGCTGGATCCGGCCCCTGGGCCTTAGTTTGCCTACCCATGCTCTAAACCCATATTAGGAAGATGTATATCCCCTTTATGTTTAAGATCACAAGCTGTAGGTGATATTCCGTTCTCATTCTCCTCAGGATCCAGGTCCAGCTATCACTTGGCTCTTTCTACATAAATACAAATACTCAAAACATGTCCAACTACAATCCCTTTTGGATAGTTTGATGCATTTAGGTTTCTTTTGAAAGGAAGCTGAGATATGCATGACATATGAGTGGGGGAAAGAGAACATTTCCTTTTATTGTTTTCTTCAGGGCCAGCACAGCTTCCTGCTTCACTGTGTCTGCATGGTCAGCTGAATACGCAGCGGATTTTCAGATGCAGCCATCTGAAACACCCTCGTGCAGTGCAGTGGTTAGAGCAGGGGTAGGCAACCTAGGGCCCGGGGGCTGGATGTGGCCCAGTCGCCTTCTCAATCCAGCCCGTGGACGGTCCGGGAATCAGTGTGTTTTTACATGAGTAGAATGTGTCCTTTTATTTAAAATGCATCTCTGGGTTATTTGTGGGGCACAGGAATTCATTCATATTCCCCCCCCCCCAAAAAAAAATATCCTCACAGAACTCTAGCCCAATGGGTGCCATTAATTTGATTTTGAATTTATTTTAGAATGATTTTAGAATGCTGTGTTACTTTGATTGTTGTTAGCCGCTCTCAGCCTGGCTTCGGCTGGGGAGGGCAGGATATAAACAAATTATTATTATTATTATTAATTATTATTATTATTATTATTATTATTATTATTATTATTATTCTCTGTTCATCTATTTACTGGTTGTCCTTTTAGTGAGAGTCATTATTTATGTATTTAATTTAATTGTTTTATTATGATATAACCCATCCTGGGACCTTGAGTGAAGAACAGGTAATAAACATTTCTTCTTTTTTTTAATCTGCAAAGGTTTGAGATTCTGAATGTGCAAGGTGGGGACTGGGGGAGAATTAAGTGTGCCTGGAACCAATGACCCTCTGGCAGCCTCCAACACCTCACTTCCTGCACCACCAGTCCTCCGGTTCCTTCAGCAAACCTACTGGACCAAGATTTATGGGTCAAGGCTGCCCGCTATGCTTCAGCATCAATCTGAATGCTATCTGCTAAGCACAAAGGCTGATTCCGATTCACCATGCATGCTCTATAACAGGGGTGCCAGATTTGATGAAGTGAACATGCTTGAGGGCCGGATTGAAGTTGCTGAGCTTTTTTATGCTGCCACAGGGGCTGGATTTAATCGAACAGTGGGCCGGATTAGGCCCCCTAAACAGGCTTTGGACATGCCTGCTCTATAAACATCTGAGGAAGCCACTGTGAAAACTGAAGCAGGGCAGTCTTCCTTCTGGGTTAGTAAATGAGGAACACGTTTGTTTCTGACTCTGCCAACTGCTAGCATGCAACCCACAAGATTCCCCCCCCCAAGGAAAATGCACCTTAAAAATGTTTGCCCACCCCTGCCTTACTGTGTTCTGAAAAAAGAAAAATAGGTCTGACATAAGATGGCATGTCTATATGTTACAAGAAAAAACTCTCACTCAATATAGTGTAATTTAATTACTGGTGGGTAGGGAAATAACTTATGGCATAAAACATTTATTTCCCCTCTGTCTGAATCCATTTTTTTAAATGAAAAGGGGAAGATGTACTACACCTTTCAGTACTGAAGCTGAAGGATGTGCAGTCAGATACAATAATGTTTATTGTACAACAATGTCCATTCAAAGCATGTTAATAGAATGCATATGAAATCAGTACCAAACTGTTTCTCACCAATCTAGATCTCCCTTCATACAAGCTGCATTTATAATAATAATAATAATTTTTTATTTATACCCCACCCTCCCCAGCCAAGACCGGGCTCAGGGCAGCTAACAACCAATAATAAAAACAAGTTGATTAAAATACAATTTAAAATATTAAGATACAACATTAAAACATTAGGGTGTAGCCTATTCACAGGAGGAGAAAGGAAAAAGAAAGAGAGGGAGGGAATCAAACTGATTTTAAGCCAAAGGCTAGGCGGAACAACTCTGTCTTCCAGGCCCTGTGGAAAGAAATCAGATCCCGCAGGGCCCTGGTCTCCTGAGACAGAGTGTTCCACCAGGCCAGAGCCAGTGCTGAAAAGGCCCTGGCTCTGGTTGAGGCAAATCTGACTTCCTTCGGGCCCAGGACCTCTAGGGCGTTGCTATTTATGGACCTTTAGGTCCTCTGTGGGGCATACCAGGAGAGGCGGTCCCCTAGGTACGCGGGTCCTAGGCCGTGAAGGAAGATTTGCTCCATCTGGAAGGCCATGCAAGTATCCATATGAAAAATAGAGATCATAGACACACCAACATCTTGTCTAGTTGTCCCTTAAAACTGTGGGATTCATCCAGCCTCATATACGGTAACCAACATGTTTAACTCTACTTGATGCATGAAGGGGTTAAGACCATAGAGTAAGCTGTCCTGTCAGGCTTAGCTAGGTCACACGCCCTCACCGTGGGAGGACAGGTAACTTAACTCTTTGTTCTCTTCCATTTTCTCTCTTCAGCCATGTCACCCTACCCTGCTCTAAGATCAGACCACATGGCTTTAGCAAGTCATCTTAGTGTTTCTATACAAAAATTTTAGAAACTCTTACAACTTTTTAAAACGATGTTGTACTGCCTGCTTTTTTCTTGCTGCTGCATGGAAAAGCACATCAATCTGACCTCTGAAAAAAAATTCAGTAAACCATTTTTAACTTAACGAACCCATGGTCTCTTTTTATATTAAGGGAAGTGAGAAACTTAGGAGAGGAAATTTTAAAGGTCTAACAGCATATATTTCCAGGATTTTACTTTACTGCATGTTTTGTGATTTTAAATACATCTTCTATGGCTCTCTCACCACAGAAATCTTGCAGGCAATAACTCTGGCGTCATCTAGCAACTCACCTCTTTATGGTAGTTTTAAGGAACTGCTCCAAGTGGCTACCATTGCACCATAGATTCTTAAAGACTTCCCCATGTAGCAGTTACAAACCAAGCAGCACACTGGAAGCAAAATAATCTGAATCCATCTGCAATGCTCCCTACCGCAAACCCTAAAAGCAGTGAATGACATCAGCCCTTCTATTGATCCATACTATATTAATCCGTATTATATTAATCCAGTCATGCTGGTTCAAGCATATATCTGGAAATAAGTCCCATTCCAATCTTAAATTCAGATGCACTTTCATAATTCACATCCAAAATAAGATTAAAAAATTGGACCCATTTAAGCCATATGTTTTGACGAAACTCACAAGTAGGACATGTAGACAATAGCCCTCCTGCTTCTTGTTCCCAGGTGATAGTCAGAGAGAGGCAGCCATCTCAGGTGAGAGGTGCTACAGAGCGGCAGCTAAAGAGTATTGGGGGAGGGAGCGCTATATGACATGGGCCCTCCCTGCTATGCTGCCCTCAAGCGCAGTGAAAGATGCTGTCCTATTCCCACTGTCAAAGAAATTCTGTGTACACACTATACTTTTAAAGCACAATATCCCCCCCCCAAAAAAAAACCCCACATCCTGGGCACTGTGAGGTAAACTCTAAGCCAGGGGTCCCCAAACGAAGGCCCGTGGGCCAGATAAGGCCCGAGGGACTCGTTTATCCGGCCTGCAGTGACCCCTGCTGCCTGCTCGGTTTTACCAGTGCTGCACTGTGCGGCTTCCCACTTCTGGGTCGGAGGAGCACCAGAAATAGCTTATGCGTAAGTGTTATTTGCACACGCGCGTTATTTCCGGTGCACATCCGAGTCGGAGGAGGGCCGTGCACATGTGCACAAGCTATTTCTGGTGCTCCTCCAACCCGGAAGTGTGCCAGAAATAGGGTGTGCGCACGCATGTGGGCACACGCTCCCCCACCCTCCGTGCAATTGGCGCTGGAGACACTGGCCCGAGGTGTGGTAAGTTTGCTGACCCCTGCTCTAAGCAACCCTTAACAAACTGGCTGGCATCTTGCCTGTTGTCTCAGCCAGCAAGATGTCTTGAGGCAGTTCTCCTCATCACTTCCAAACTACTCGCCTCCTCCTGGCGTGCTCTGGTCCAGGGGGTCACGAAGAGTTGGACACGACTAAATGACTAAACAACAACAACCAGCTGATTATTAGCAAGAGAATACATGGTGTTCAAATCCAGAAAAAGCCAGCTAACGCTGGAGCAGCTCAACAGGAAGAAGCACCAAACACATCATATATGCCCCCGACTTGTTTCCTTGCCAGCTTTCTATCTTCACATCTTGTGTTAAGGGGTTTTGTTTGTTTGTTTGTTTGTTTGTTTAATTGTGAAAGGAGGAACACTTTAATCTAAAGGCTAAAAAGCAGTTGATGTGCAATTACCATATTTTACTCACTTGGCTTTTCCCTGCGGCTGAAGCCTTAGAGCAATTATAACATCTTATAAAGAATATGAAATCAAACATTAATTATCAGCTCTGAAATTATCTCAGAAGAGGACCCAATGACCCTGACACAGACTGAACTTACTCCTCCAAAAAAATCTAAAAATACAAAATAAAATTATTTAAAAACAAAAACATGAATATTTCCCTAGCAGAGAAAGAGTAAATAATGTGCACCTCAGTTTAAAACCAAACTACAAGAGTAACAGCATGAAGTTAAATTATCAATTACCAAACATACATACATACACACACATAATAAGAAAACATTGCCCCTCTTGACTTCATAAATGTAGGGATAATTAAAAATAGCTAATTCATAGTCGCAGAAATATTAGTTTAACTCCCACCCCAATGATACCCTATTTTATTTCTTCATTTTTAGGGCCTTGCAGGGCAATCCTTGCTCAGAAGTAAACCCTAGTGAATTTGGTGGGGCTTATTCCCAGGTAAATGGGGTTAGGATTAAAGCCTTAGTTCCAAAGAAAAATATTAACTAAGTGCTTTGTCCTTGTATATCTGGCACCTAACGCAGAGAAAAGCTTGAGTCACAGAGAGCGATGGAGACACTCACCTGACAGGGGAGGCAAAGCAAAGCAATCCAGCTGTGAGAAGGCCAATAATGGGAGGCTTCAGCCAGTAAATTGGGCAGGTGGATGAATTTAAAGGGTAAGGCAGGCTCCACACGACAGTATTCCCTGTTCTGGAACCTTCAGTCTTTCCCTTGGCCATCACTCATGTTCTTTATATGCAGGAAAGATTGTACAGTGTTCATCTCTGCTAACCATTGCTGCGTTGAAAGGGAATCTACTGATTTCAAGCAAAGCTCTGAGGTACAAATCTTCATGTGGGAACATGAGGATGCTTTGTGGCCACTGTGGCTGGAGTGTTAAAGAAGCCCAGGAGAGGAAGCAAGACACAGACCCTGTTTCATTTGGGAAATTCCAGATAACTAAATCAACATAGGGGCCCCAAATGGAGTGGAGTTGCAGAAGGAAGTGGGAAACAGAGTAAGCAGTGGGTTGGAAAGCAGATATGTGAGAGGATCAAGGCCAAAACAGCTGGAGAAGGCCTCTAAGCATGTCAGTGGATGGTCACAGGAGCCGGGCATCTGGGAGTGTGGGGGACAGAAGGCAGAGGACCAAGATCCAGAAGCAGACTGAATTCCAGTTATTGGCCTGAACTAATTAGCTAAATTTTAACTGCAGGTGTCTGGCAAAATGTTATTAGATGGAACATATATGTGCCATTGTTGGTGTCCTATGTGCATTGTAGCTTTGGAGTGTACGAAGGCAGTCAAAGTAAATGTCCTTAAAACAAAGCAAACAAAAAACCTGCAGTGGGTGGGGGACTGGAATACGGCTACCAGCTTTTTGTTTTACTGGCCTGAACCGTATGTGTTTAATCACAATCTGAACAGTAACTGAGCTGGTGAAAATGTGGCAGCCTTAGGTTCACTTACTGCTTATGACCATAATCCAAGATGGGGAGAGAAAGACGCCCATCTGCAGAAGTCAAGTGTCTCCACAAAGCTGTAGTCCAAACTGTATTTTACAGTCATAAAAATTAAGAGGTCGTGGTGAGAACTTGGTCGGAGAATTTGAGGGAGGTAACAGCATGTCCACTGGATACACTTTCCCTTTAAGCAGCTGCTGTGGGCTGTTTGAAAGCTCCAGAAATATTTTGTTCCTGTTATTTTAAATATTTCTAAGCCATCTTTCAAGGCAAAAAGCTCTCCTAAGGCATCTCACATAAAAATATAGACTTGCAATGCAAAACTTCAATAGAATACCATAATTTTAGAATAGAATACCAACCATTTTAAACACTATTTAAACCCAGCAGTAAGACAGCTACTAATAATCCAGAACTTGCGAGAATGAAACTAAAAAAAGGATGACCTCATACCTCTCTGAATTGTTATCACTGAATGCCTTAAAGCATTCAGTGATAACAATTCACTGGATGTCTCTTGGTGTTTTCCAGAACAAATAAATGTTATGGTGTTAATAGTCCCTCAGAGGATCATTATGAATAGCTCATGACAGTTATTTTCCAGATCTGGGAGGAGGAATGTTTTTTCATTGTCTTCAAAGACAGCTGGCTATTTCTGCCACATGGCATTCTTCAGGACCATAAATCAAAGTATAGCCACTCCTGTACACGGTTCGGAACAAATTTCTGATCACTAAGGATTTTAAAGTACAATGGGATTATTATAAACTGGTTGACAAACATGGCCATAATAAAGCAATGTCTACAAAGGTCAAAGGAATATCTCAAGACTGCTCATTGCCAGCCCAATATTTGGTCCGTATTCACAATTCCAGCAAGGAAATAGAATCTAAATAATGCAGCTTGTGATGCAGATTTACATGTCAAACCTACACATTCACTCGTTTACTCTATCACCAGCTTGACAGAAAATGCAACAGTCACATTTTAGTTTCTGATCCCAACACAAAGCAACAAGCATTCAAACTAGATATAGGTATGTCTATCCAAGAGAACTCTATAGGATAATCCACACGGTCATTTCCTGTGCATTTAATTAATGGATTAAAATCCCGCTTTCATCCCCACAACAGCCCTGTGAGGTAGGCTAGGTTTAGAGGCGATGTCTGGCCCATGGTCACCCAGTGAGCTTCATGGGCGAGTACGGGGACTAGAACCCTGGTCTGCCAAGCCCTAGCCCAACACTCTGCCAACTGCACCACACTACTACAATGTGCAGAGCAGGGGGAGAAAACTTCAGGCTAGAGGAATCTGATTTGGCTTTCATGTCCATCAGCTAGAACCAGGTGCAAAATAGTCGTTGGAACAGGTAGACAGATGCAAGGGACAGGGTCCCGCTGAGCCCAGGAATTAGCGATCAGCCCAGAACCAAGTTCACAAGGCCACTATTATCTCCCCACCCCAGCGACTTAGCGTAGGGAACAACAGAAAAGGTTTTGTTCCTCCTGAGTGAGATGATTCAGACACCAAGTTCTTAATAAAGCACCCAGAAACTTGCTTAAAATAGCCTTTCAGCATAGTCATTGTACAAATTTAGGAATATATATTACGCCTAAGAGCTCAAAATCTTTTTAGAAATGGATTGGGTGAGTGAACATACTGAAACTTACTTCTGATAAGGCAGAGATGCTATCTATTAGCGGTTCTGACAATCTGGGTGAGGATATCGCTGTGCTCTGGGAACGGTTACACTTCTGATGAAGTGCCAGGTGTGCATCTACAGGTATGGCACCGGAGGGTCTTCCCTGGATGTGCTGGTGGAATTGGCAGAAACACAGAGTGCCTTTTGGAGGCTGTGGCCAGTTGCTGGTGGAAACCACAGGAGGGGGGCGAGTGTCCTCGTGGTCGAATCCTGCTTGGTTTGCCACAGGCAACTGTTCAGTCACTGTGCGAACAGGGTGCTTGGCCCATGGGCCTGATCCAGCAGGCTCTCCTTATGTTCTTATGCAGCTTTTCCTATAGAAGTTGGGCCTCCACCCTCCTCTAGACTAGATTCCCACAACGCTCTCTACATGGGAACACTTTTTGAAACAGTCTGGAAACTTCAACATGTGCAAAATGGGCCTGCTAGTCTGCTTGTCTGGCCCTGGAATATAACAGCATATATAACATGGATCCCGTTCCATATGCACAGGATGTACAGAAGCAAAGTTTGATAATTTTAGACTCTGGAGGTGTTAGAGGGTAATATGCAGGGCCTCTTCTAGAGTTTTGTATGTCCTTGAACCCCCTTCTACTTGTGGCCATGGGCCTATAAAGGTTCAAATATACAAATATGTGAGGTAGTGGAGAATGCTGAACATATTTGAGGGAAAGGTGGAATAACAACTGTCGAAAGCCATTGTCCACCACAACAGGTATCAAGTCATCAAGATGTTAAATAGATAATATTCCCAGTGTTCTGCTCCGCTCTGTCCCTACTGTCACACTTAAGTGTAACCAAAAGAAGCCAGGATGTGAGGGACAGAGGACTCAGCTACATTGGCAAAGAAAAGGCGCTTTATGCGTTCTTTATGCATTCTAACACTGTGACACCAGATGGCGCTGTGGAGTTCCATTTTTGCTAACCCGATTTCTCATACAAAGTTTGCAGTGTGTTTAACCAAAACGCTTCTTTAATCCAGCCGGAGACTTGCTTTGGTCAACTGCCTCATTCTGCAGATTTTAGTTGCCACGAAAGAACAGCAAATTGTTAGTTATTTAATGCATTGCTGTTATATTTCTTCTGCCAGAGAGCAGGAGGAATTTTCTGCCTCAGGTACCAAAATGAATCAACCAGCCCTGAGTGAGTAATGTGTACTTTGACATAGGGATGGAATATCCACTGTTCCAGCTCAGGCAGCAAAGCATATTGGACTGAACGTATTGGAGAAGGCTTGGTGAGGAATCAGCATTATATCCCCTTGCATGTCCAAAATGAGACTTGATTTACCCAGATCATACGTTTCCGTGACCTGGAGGCTCTTCCCTTTGAGACGCACAAGCATTCTCAACATCAGAGCTTCCCAAACTGTGTGTCACAACGTGTACGTGTGTTGGCTGCAGTGTGTAGGTGTGTTGTGCGAACGCTCCCTGCTCTCCTCTGGGGTCTGGAAAGTGCTTTGCCAGTAAAACCGAATTAATGTGTCACGAAATGATGCATGTCTAAAAAGTGTGTCGCCAACATGAAAAGTTTGGAAAGCAAAGGTGTTTATCAGTTACCCCAGGTCAACTAAGCTTTGTGCCATCCCAGATAAAGCCAGTGGACAGACTCCCCCCCCCCCCACCATGGCATTATATCTGGCCTAGTGCTTCCTTTTTGACAAAGATATTTCACATTTCAATAACTGTCCATATAAATGGTAGGCTCTTCTTCCTGGGCGTTTTTGAAGCTGAGGTTGGCTGGCCATCTATCATGGATGCTTTACAGTGGTACCTCAGGTTACATATGCTTCAGGTTACAGACTCCGCTGACCCAGAAATAGTGCTTCAGGTTAAGAACTTTGCTTCAGGATGAGAACAGAAATCGTGCTCCGGTGGCGCGGCAGCAGCGGGAGGCCCCATTAGCTAAAGTGGTGCTTCAGGTTAAGAACAGTTTCAGGATAAGTACGGACCTCCGGAACGAATTAAGTGCTTAACCCGAGGTGCCGCTGTAGTTGAGATTCCAGCCTTGGAGGGGGTTTGGCTAGATCGGGGGTCGGCAACCTGAGGCTCCAGAGCCGCATGCGGCTCTTTAAAGCCTTTGCTGCGGCTCCGGGGCGGAGGCGCGGGGCGGAGGCGAGGGGCGGGGGCGAGGGGAGGGCGCGAGGGAAGGAGGCGAGGGGCGGGGGCGAGGGGAGGGCGCGAGGGGAGGGCGCGAGGGAAGGAGGCGAGGGGCGGAGGCGAGGGGCGAGGGCGAGGGGAGGGCGCGAGGGGCGGGGGCGAGGGGAGGGCGCGAGGGGAGGAGGCGGAGGAGTTAGTTGCCTGAAGCCACTGTTCAAAACTGGTCACTGTTTTGAAGGGGAGTGAAGAACACACACTCAAAAAAGGTAACTTGCTAATTTAATGTTTATTATGTTTACTGATTTGTGCTTTGTGACTGTTTGAGGTGGGTTTTTTTTCTTGAGAGGCTGGGCGGCGCGAAGAGAGGGAGGCTTGTGGTAGTGTCGGGGCTTATCTCTAGCAAAGTAAGTCCTCGCTATTTGGTCACATGCGCAGCATTCTCCTTGTGGGGTTTAGGTGGTGTGATGGCCTGGGATTCCGATTCGGAGGATGAAACAGAGGAATCCCAGCCTGCACAGGAGTCCCCGCCTCCAGGGCCGGCTGAACTGGGGCAAGGCCTAGAGGCTGAAGAGCCTGCACCTGTGGCAGTGCAGCAGGAGCTGGCCCCAGGTGAAGTCCTCCTGGCCCCAGAGGGGCCTGATGACTCAGTGGCCACAGGTGAGCCTCCTCCAGGGCCCAGTAACCCTTCGGCCTCTCCTGATCTGCAGAGGCTTAGGGCAGAGAGGCGAAGGGAACTAGTTGCCCCCAGGAGGAGTGCTCGCCTTAAGGCCAGAGTAGGCGGGGCTCCTGGGGGTCGGGACCGCCCCTGACCTTAGAAGAGGATAAAAGCCCACTCATCCCGGCCCCAGGTTGCGGGAGCAACGTCGTTGTTGGCTTCGGACCTTCCTGTGATCCTGATCCTTGCTCGGCCTCCTGTTCCTGACTAACCGGTACTCCTGTTCCCTGCTCGGCTTCCTGTTCCTGACTATCCAGTACTCCTGTTCCCTGCTCAGCCTCCTGTTCCTGACCATCCGGTGTTCCTGTTACCTGCTCAGCCTTCTGTTCCAGCGTTCCTGTTCCCTGCCCGTCTCTCTGCATCGGACCTCGCCCCGCTTCGTGTGGACTCTGCTACACTCACGGTACCTTACCCCCGGGACCAGCACAGTTTGCTCCCGCCACACCCGCACTCCCCCTTCGTAGGGGTGCGTTCGGGAAGAGCCAGAGGCCATGGAGGACCAGGCGGCTGCACTGGTGACTTTGGCCCAGGAGAACCAGGCCTTGACTCACACCGTGCAGCAGCTCAGTGACGCGGTCGTGGCACTTCAGCAACGCTTAGAAGCCCTACCGGCTCCTGGGGCCGACGCCCCGACTCCTGGCAAGTACCCAGTGGCTTTGCCTGAGAAATTTGATGGAGCCCCGGCCAGCTTTCCTATGTTCCTGGCCCAGGCCAAGCTATATATTCAGGGGCCAGCCCGGAACTTTCCTGACGACCGCACCAAGGTGCACTTTTTGATTAGTTTGTTAAAGGACCAGGCGGCCAAGTGGGCGTTGCCGCTACTCAGGCAAGACTCCCCCTTGCTGGCAGACTATACGGGGTTTTGCAATCGTTTGGAGGCCGCGTTCGGCAACCCCCAGAAAGGGAGTCAAGCCAACCGGGCGATTCGGCGGTTGAGACAGGGCAAGTCCACGGTGGCCGCATACACCACAGAATTCCGGCTGCTGGCACAGGACTTGACCTGGAACGACTCGGCTCTCCGGGACCAGTATCTCGAGGGGCTTTCAGATGAGATACTGGACCAGCTGGCCACGATGGAACGCCCCACCACGCTAGACACCCTTATCCAATGGAGTCTACAGATTGACGATCGGCTAGAGGACCGGCGTCAGGCTCGGGACCGCCGGCACCTCCAGTTCTTGGCCCCAGTGTCGACCAGCAGCCCCACGGGCCCAGCTAAGTCATTGGAGGAACCTATGCAGCTTGGGGCAGTGCGGCCACGCCTCTCCCCCGCAGAGAAGTCGCGGCGTCGGGAGGGGAATCTTTGTCTCTATTGTGGCGGAAGCGGACACTATGCAAGGTCCTGTCCTGAGAAACGCCAGCCGCAGGGAAACCACCAAACCCCAGTAGCTGATGGCCCTGGCTACCGGGGGTCCCAAACAGCACAGAATGGGGCCGCACCAATTGAATTACAACACCTTATGGTTCCGGTATATCTATACCCTCCAGGAGGGCCATGGATTCTTACCCATGCGCTGGTGGATTCGGGCGCAACCCGCTCTTATATGGACGCTGCTTTTGCTGCCCAGCATCGGGTGCCACTGCGGAACAAGCCAGAACCGGTGCAGGTGGAGGCAATCGACGGACGGCCCCTGCGTTCGGGTGCCGTCACTCAGGAGACCCAGCCCCTGGTCCTGTGCCTCCAGCAGCACTGTGAGATGCGAACTCTGGATATTGCCTCCATGCCCCGGTTCCCCCTGGTGCTTGGAATGGACTGGCTGGAGGCTCACAATGTGCGGATTGACTGGGTCAAACGGACTGTACACTTCCCAGACCCCAGTTCTCCTGCTGAGACTGAGATGCTAGCAGCTGCGCCCACTGAGGAGGTTGCTGCAACGCTCCCCGCTGAATACCGGGACTATCACGACGTGTTTGAGGAACGGGGGGCAGACCAGCTGCCGCCGCATCGGTCCTTTGACTGTGGCATAGACCTCCAGCCCGGAGCGCCTCTACCGGTGAGTCGCTTATACTCGTTAACCGAGCCAGAGCGCGAGGCTTTACAGGACTTCTTGCGCAAGAACCTGGAGCGTGGGTTCATTAGGCCTTCTACCTCGCCCACTGCTGCACCAGTGCTCTTTGTTAAAAAGAAATGTGGGGAGCTCCGCCTTTGCCATGATTACCGGGCCCTGAACAAAATCACCATCCCGGACCGGTACCCTTTGCCCCTTATTTCGGAGTTACTGGAGCGGGTGCAAGGGGCGCAGGTGTTCACCAAGCTAGACCTCCGGGGTGCCTACAATTTGATTCGGATCCGCGCCGGGGATGAGTGGAAGACCGCATTTGGGACCCGGTACGGACAGTTCGAATACCTGGTTATGCCCTTTGGTTTGTGCAACGCGCCTGCTGTGTTCCAACGGTACATCAACCACGTGTTCCAGGACTTGTTAGACAAGTACGTGGTGGTGTACTTGGATGACATTCTGGTTTACTCCCGTGACCCGGCGTGCCACGAAGGCCATGTCCGGACCGTGCTGCAGCGCTTGCGCGAGCATCGTCTGTATGCAAAGCTCAGCAAGTGCGAGTTTCATCAGCGGTCAGTGGACTTCCTGGGTCACCGACTCTCACCAGGTGGGGTGCAGATGGATCCTGGGAAGGTGGCAGCGGTTCGAGAATGGGCGGCACCTCGGAACCGCAAGGACCTACAGCGTTTCCTGGGGTTCGCCAACTATTACCGAACCTTCATTGCGGACTATGCTCACCGCACCACCCCGTTGACCCGACTACTGCGCCCCAAGACGCCGTTTTCCTGGGACAAGGAGGCGGAGGAGGCGTTTCAAGGGTTGAAGGCCTGTTTTCAGAGAGCGCCAATCTTGCAACATCCGGATCCTTCTCGACCCTTTGTGGTAGAGACTGACGCCTCCAGTACGGCTCTCGGTGCCGTCTTGTCTCAGCAGCACGGACCGGAAGCGCCACTTTTACCCTGCGCCTTCTATTCCCGCCAGCTCCTCCCAGCGGAGCGTAACTATACTGTGTGGGAGCGGGAACTACTGGCCATCAAGGTAGCCTTTGAGGTCTGGCGCCACCATCTTGAGGGGGCACGACATCCGGTGGAGGTGAGAACCGAACACCGGAACCTGGAGTACCTCCAGACCACCCGCAAGCTGAACCAAAGACAGATCCGGTGGGCGTTGTTCTTTTCCCGGTTCCAGTTTCGGATCCGCTACATCCCTAGCTCTCAGAATCAGAAGGCGGATGCTCTGTCCCGGAAACCTGAAGACAACGCAGACACGGTACAGCAAGCAGAACCCACCACGATTCCACCTCCGGCTGCATTCCTGGCCACCCAGGAGGCGCAGCCACTGCAGGTTCGGGTGCGGGAACAGCAGCGGGTCGACGCTTGGGCCCAGGATCGTCTCCGGGAGCTGGCTGAAGGGTCCAGTCCACAATATCCGGGGCTGGTCCTGCATCAGGGCCTGCTGCTGCACCACGGTCGTCTGTACGTCCCGCCAGGGCCACTACAGCTGGAGGTTCTCCGGATGGCCCATGATGCCCCAGCAGCGGGGCACTTTGGACGGTATCGGACCACCCATTTGGTCAGTCGGGAGTTTTGGTGGCCCCGCCTGAAGGCTGACGTGGCTCGCTACGTTGCTGGTTGTGATGTCTGCCGTCGCGCCAAGGGTCCTACCGGGCGACCCCCCGGCCTACTTCAGCCATTGCCAGTTCCACCGCGCCCTTGGCACACGGTTTCGTTGGACTTTGTAGTGGAATTACCCTCGTCTCGTGGCTGTACCTGCCTTCTGGTTTTCTCCGACCATTTCACCAAGATGGTACACTGCGCTCCCTGTCCATCTGTACCCACAGCCAAGGAAACTGCGCAGCTGTACCTTCAGCATGTCTTCCGCCTGCATGGACTACCTGAGCGCGTGGTGTCCGACCGGGGCGTTCAGTTCACATCCCGGTTCTGGCGAGCATTACACCAGACCCTCGGGACAGAGGTCTGCCTCTCGTCAGCCTACCACCCACAGACCGATGGCCAGACGGAACGGGCGAACGCGGTGCTAGAGCAGTACCTCCGGTGTTACTGCAGCTACCAGCAGGATGACTGGGTCGACCACCTGGCATTGGCGGAGTTCGCCTATAACAACGCGGTGAATGCGTCCACCCAGCAGACCCCGTTCCAGGCCAGCTATGGTTATCATCCACGGCTGTTTCCAGAGGTGCTGCCGGCATCCGCGGTCCCGGCAGTGACGGAGTGGCTTCAAGAGCTCCAGTCCCAGCAACAGCTTTTGGTGGAGCAACTGCACCAGGCCAAGGAAGCGTACAAAGCCCAGGCCGACCGCCACCGCCAGGTGGGGCCGGAACTTCGTGTCGGTGACCTGGTTTGGCTCTCCACTCGCCATCTCCACCCCTCTCGACCTTCGCGGAAGTTGGACGCCCGCTTCACCAGCCCGTTCCCTATCGTGGACCAAGTCTCTCCTGTGGCATTCCGTCTCCGGTTACCCGCAACCCTGAAGGTTCACCCGGTCTTCCACAGGTCCCTTTTGAGTCCTGCGGCCCCACCCGACGAGTTCCACCCGAACCGTCCCCAACCGCAGCCAGTGTTGGTTCGGGGAGAGCCTGAGTACGAGGTGGAACGCATCCTGGACTCCCGATACCGCAGGGGAAAGCTACAGTATCTCATTGACTGGAAGGGGTACGGACCGGAGGACCGTTCCTGGGAATCAGCGGCCAACGTCCACGCACCTGCCTGCCTCCGAGAGTTCCATGCGACGTACCCCGGCAAGCCGGGTCCGGACCCTCGGTTGAGGGGGGGGCCTGGGAGGGGGGATGGTGTGATGGCCTGGGATTCCGATTCGGAGGATGAAACAGAGGAATCCCAGCCTGCACAGGAGTCCCCGCCTCCAGGGCCGGCTGAACTGGGGCAAGGCCTAGAGGCTGAAGAGCCTGCACCTGTGGCAGTGCAGCAGGAGCTGGCTCCAGGTGAAGTCCTCCTGGCCCCAGAGGGGCCTGATGACTCAGTGGCCACAGGTGAGCCTCCTCCAGGGCCCAGTAACCCTTCGGCCTCTCCTGATCTGCAGAGGCTTAGGGCAGAGAGGCGAAGGGAACTGGTTGCCCCCAGGAGGAGTGCTCGCCTTAAGGCCAGAGTAGGCGGGGCTCCTGGGGGTCGGGACCGCCCCTGACCTTAGAAGAGGATAAAAGCCCACTCATCCCGGCCCCAGGTTGCGGGAGCAACGTCGTTGTTGGCTTCGGACCTTCCTGTGATCCTGATCCTTGCTCGGCCTCCTGTTCCTGACTAACCGGTACTCCTGTTCCCTGCTCGGCCTCCTGTTCCCGACCATCCGGTGTTCCTGTTACCTGCTCAGCCTTCTGTTCCAGCGTTCCTGTTCCCCGCCCGTCTCTCTGCATCGGACCTCGCCCCGCTTCGTGTGGACTCTGCTACACTCACGGTACCTTACCCCCGGGACCAGCATAGGTGGCTTCGGAGCTCCAACACTTGCTTTGCCGGCTGCTTTCAAAAGCGTCGGAATCAGCTGTGCTGTTGCTGGGTAACCGGATCGTCCCAGCAGCCATCTTATCTGCCCATGTGGTCTTCTGAGGCAGCCGCCATCTTACTATAGGAAATTCCACGTGGGAGTTAGTTGCCTGAAGCCCCTTTTTAAACTTAAGCAGGGGAAAGTTTGGTGAATAGCTAACACTTTCCTTGGGGAACGTTATGCAACAGCTTATTGCTGGTCTTTGTCGTCCCGCCTTTGTAAGCAGGCTGCATTGAAAGGGGGCATATACACTGGTCACTGTTTTGAAGGGGAGTGAAGAACACACACTCAAAAAAAGGTAACTTGTTAATTTAATGTTTATTTCTATGAGGAGGAGTAATTCTGAGGGGTCAAACAAAGAAATAATAAAAAGTGTCAAAAATGGTATTTTTATAATGACGAATGCCTCATTATTATATATTATTTACATCAGGCATTGATTATGATTTATGGTACACTGGGGCCCTGATTAATTTTCTATGGCATTTTGGGGCATTGGTTATTGGGCATAGCAAGTTGCGGTCGCGTGGAATTTGTGCTTTGTGACCGTTTGAAGTGGGTTTTTTTTCTTGGGAGGCTGGGCGGCGCGAAGAGAGGGATTATTTTTATAATGACGAGGATGACATTGGGCCCTCATTATTAATTATTATTTACATCAGGCACTGATTATGATTTATGGTTCACTGGGGCCCTGGTTAATTTTCTTTGGCATTTTGTGGCATTGATTATGCAGTCGCGGTCGCGTGGAATTCGACGTGGAGTTAGTTGCCTGAAGCCCCTTTTTAGTTGCTTGAAGCCCCTTTTTAAACTTAAGCAGGGGAAAGTTTGGTGAAAGTTTGGTGAATTGCTGCCAAGGAGTGTGGTGGAGTCTCCTTCTTTGGAGGTCTTTAAGCAGAGGCTTGACAACCATATCTCAGGAGTGCTCTGATGGTGTTTCCTGCTTGGCAGGGGGTTGGACTCGATGGCCCTTGTGGTCTCTTCCACATATGTATGTGAGCAGGTCTTCTCCAACATGAACTATATTAAAAACAAACACCGATCACGCCTCACAGATGACAGCTTGCAAGCCTGTGTGAAAATGAAGGTGACGTCTTACAGCCCTGATGTGCAGACACTGAGCACTGAGGTTCAGGAGCAAAAGTCCCATTAACCTGGTTACCTGGTTGTAAATTAAATATTTTAATTAGCTATTAATTTGTCCTTTTTTCTTGAGACTGACAGCTGACTGCACGATCCTGTATATATAGCATTAAGAAACAATATATGCAGTGTTATATTTGTTTTAAATGTTGCAATGTTTTTGCGGCTCCCAGTTGTTGTTGTTTTTTCGGAAACGGGTCCAAGTGGCTCTTTTTGTCTTAAAGGTTGCAGACCCCTGGGCTAGATGATCCTGGGGGTCAACTCTACAATGTAGGAGTGGAGGAGGAACTGGGCTTGGCGCCCCAAAGCAACCGTCCAGGAAAGAGCGCCCGGCCCAAGGAAACCGCCCCGTGCTCCTCCTCGACACGAGGAATGAAGGGGCGGCGGGGGGGGCGGGGGGGCGGCCCAACTGCAGCAGCTTCGGGAATCCTTTGGCTGTCACGTTTCGCGGCGTGGCGAGGTCTTCTCCGCGCGGCCAAAAGCGGGCGCCGGATCGACGACTGCAGCTTTCCCGGCGACATGTCGCCGCAGCAGCCCCGGGCGCTTGGCTCCTCCGGCCCCGGCGGGCTGTAGGCGCTCCGGAGGGCGGCGGCGGCGGCAAAGCGGGGGCGGCCGAGAGCGGCGCGCCCGTCCCGGAGCCTCCGCCCCGCACGCCCCGCCTTCCGCGCCGGGCCTGCCCAGCCGCGGGGAGGAGGAGGCAGGAGGCCGGCGCCTCGTCCCGCCGCAGGAGAGCCTCGGCCGGAGCCTGGCCCGCCGCGCCACAGGTGCCTGCCTGCCGGGGGATGCGGCTGCGGCAGCAACCCAGCGGGGAAGAGGCGCGCCATGAGCACCGGCACAGGTAGGCGCAGGGCTCTGGAGCGGGAAGAGGGCAGCTTGCCGTGGCCGCCGGAGGAAAGCGCCGTCGCCGCGGCGCCCCAGTCACGTCAGAATGCGGCGGGCGGGCGGGCGGGCTTGGGGAGCGAGGCGGCGGAGCATCCTCCGCGGGCGCCCGGGCAGGGGCGAGGCGGGCGGGCGGGCAGGGTCGCTCCGGGGCTGCAGGCGAGGCGCGCCCGCTCGGCGCATTTCGGGGCCGCTTGGCGCCTTCGCTCTCCGCCTGCCCCCCCCCCCCGACCAGCCCCGGCCAGGCTCCCCGGCTTCAGGGCGGGGCCGCCGCGGTGGCTTTGCTGCAGAGCGCGCCGCTCGTGTGGCGCGGGGAAGGCGGAGGATGCGCCTGGTCTGCCCTGCCGCTCGGCTCTCGGTCAGGCGGCTCTCAACATTTGCTGCATTTGCCTGGCTGCTTCGGGTGCCTCTGGGAGGAAAAGCGGATTCTCGATTTTCATGGAAATGAGGGTATCTGCTCGCCAGCGTGAGCGGCGGAAGGCAGTGCTGGCGAAGATGCTCGAGGCTGCTACCTGGGGCCCCCACAAAAAGGAGTCAGGCACTCTTAACTGCTTCCACCCTGCTCCATTTCTCGGGAATTGAGGTCATGTGTTCACTCAAATTCTTACAAATGACATTGCTGATAAAACATGGCATTTCGTGTCCTCCCATTTTGGGGGAATACCCCGCCCCTGACTTTTGAGTCCAATTTTTAAAAATAATAATAAATTATTTCCATCTCACACATCTGACTGGGTTGCCCCAGACAGACTTCCAACAAATTATAAGACCACAGTAAAACATCACACATTAAAAACTATACAGGGCTGCTTTCAGATGTCTATGGAAAGTCATCTGCAGTACAGTAATCGTTGATCTCCTTGATGGGAGGGTGTTCCACAGGGCAGGCGCCACCACCGAGAAGGCCCTCTGCCTGGTTCCTTTGGATCTCATTTCTTGCAGTGAGGGAACTGCCAGAAGGCCCTTAGAGATGGAGCTCAGTATCAGGGCTGAACAACGGGGGTGGAGATGCTCCTTCAGGTATACTGGGCCAAGGCCATTTAGGGATTTAAAGGTCAGCCTTGTGTACAATGGCACAGTGTGGGTTGACAGCACCTGGGCCGGGGCAAGTTTTGTGCATGGCCGGGGCAAGGGCACATGCCGGTGGGGTGCACAAACGGTGAACAGAGCCCTCTCCCAACCAGCTCCTTGCCCGCTGCCTCCTCCCACCTCCAACCCACCTGCCGCCACATCTCAGCTGCCAGGGCTGCATGGTTGTCATGGGGGTGCGCCCCCTCAAAATGCGCCCCCTCAAAAATGTGCGCTTCGGGCCGTGGGTCCCCCTTGCCTCCCCCACGCTACGCCTCTGCTTGTGTGAACTTGCCGTTGCTTCACCTGGCAGAGAAGTGAAGCAGGCGGCAAAATCCCACCTTTCTGAATGGTTTTGCCTGTCTTTCCTGGTGGTATTGTTGCGATTCCCTGATCTGCACCCGTGGCACCATTTCAAAAAGCTTTAAATTATGCAGATCAGATATTTGGGAGAAGAAGCAGTATAGTCTGCAGCCTTTCTTAACCTGTGGGTCCCCAGATGTTGTTGAATTACAACTCCCATCACCCTTAGCTAGCAAGGCCAGAGCTGAGGGATGATGGAAGTTGTAGTCCAACAACATCAGGTTGACCCACAGGTTGAGAACCGCTGGAAGCAGGTAGGGTGTTGGACTTGGACCAGGGAGACGTAGGCCCAGATCCTTGTCACAAAGTTTACTGGATAACCTCTGGCCAGTTTCTGGTTCTCAGTCTAAACAACTTGTGAGAGGGCTGCTCCAAGATCCTTAGAAGAAAGGTGGGACAACAATCTGATAGAGGGCTAAATTCAACTCTTAGCTTCCTCCTAGCTTCCATGACTTATCCGCTTGTATCTTGCTCCCGTAGCATCGTTCCTCCTTGCTGTTTCTTAAGTTTATTTAATTTTCTGCTTTGTTTTTATGTTAAAGTGCATGTCTGCTAATAAAAAACAAATAAAAACAAAATAATAAGTGAGTATTCACATGTGTTGGCCTACTAGTGTGCCTTTCACTCTTCATTTGCAGTGGGAATGGGCATGGAGGAGCATAGTGGGGAAAGTAGTGTTTATGTTGCATGCCATGTGTGGAACATTCACTTCTTTCTTGCTGATAGCAGAAGATTCAGCATCACTAAAAGACCCTCATGTGCCAAGAGCAGTGCTGACTACTTAAAATTAGGTGCTGATAGCAGTGATAGCACCAACACAGTTCAGTACCTTCATGGTTTATTTAACAAATGCCACATTTCACTGCTTGTTCACTTCTAAGGAAACACACTTAAGATCCAGCTGGCAGATTTTGAACTGGAATGCCACAATTATCTGTATCTGGTTTATAATATAGCACTAAAATAAGAGCGGTAAAATAAGAGAAAGTAGACATTTACACATCAAGGGGTATATTTGTGTCTCCCAATGCAAGCAGCCACATTTGACATCTACATTAGCAGGAACAGAAGTTATGTTTATCTAGGAGTTTCCTATTGGCCAAGAGCATAACTTTGCATCACCGACCAAGTGTTTGTGGATGAATGAATTCCCTCAAATAGAGAACAGCCTGTATTTTTGAAATTGGAAACCTTGAATAAAATGTGGAACTATTTTCTAGGTCATTTATATGCTCATCTCCTATCTTTTACCGTTTGGCTCTCAAGAGTTTGCTATTTGTGTTATACAATACTTGGATTTGAAATCCATTTATAAATAGTAAATACTGGAAATGATGGAGCCAAAATTTGGGCGTTAGATGTAATCCTACATAGCTTTCATGCCGCGCGAGGCACTGGGTCTTGTTCAGCTGGAGGGTGGGAGCTCTTTAAAGAAGCCAAAGATGCCACACGCTGTATCGGCCTGGGGGTGCAGCTTGCTGCTCTCTCTGTGAGATGTGGGGCAGAGCACAATGGTGGCTTCACACAGCAGTATATTGGAGGTGAAACTGCTGCTGCTGTCCCTCTGCTTCCAGCAGCCCGATACTGAAAGTGGAGCTGGTAGCAGAGGGAAGCCGCCGGGTGAAGCCGCCATCTTGGTCTGCCCCTCATAGCAGTCCTGGGTGGTGTATCAATACACCCCCCAGGCCTAATCTCAACCAACAAAAAGAGAACCAGAAGGTCAAAGGGAGTAATTTGCACTTCACGGGGAAAACATTTTTTTCTCAACCACTTAATAGATATTTCTGGAAAAAATGGATAGCGTGTAAGAGTTCAGATCTAAAGTGATTGGGTCCAGGTTGCTCAAAGAGATCTTGATGTCTAAGTGTTGATCCTCTACTTCAGTGATTTATTGCTGCGGTCCATGGTAAAGTGGCTTGCAAGCTTCATTCAGGTGAAAAATACAATTAAAAACCATACAGCATCTAGCAGAGCACATTACAATTGTTCCAGCAGGCAGAAAAATGCCCCCTATAGCATCTGAGACGTGATTTGTTGCAATGAGAGTGAGGCTCCTCTATGTTGCAGCACTTTGTGGAATTCCCTTCTTCGCAAGAGGGCTTGCTTAGTTCAGCCAAATTGTTCACTTCTCTTGGAGACAGGGGTGATGCCACTCCATTTATTTTTCATTCTGCCTGTTTCATTTTCTCACTGCTTGGAATGGTCAGGAGCTTTTTGTTACCTTGAGTTTTGATGTGAAAAAAGTTTTCAAAAAGCATGCAATCATTGTCCACAGAGTTAAGGCACTGCAAATTGTTCACTGGACCAAACTGCGGTGATTCCAGGGGTCTTCCAGGGCACCAAGATGCAGGACACAGCCCACGTGTGAAGAACACTCTGGATGATATTCTTGGCCCTTGTAGCTAGCATGGGTTGATCCAAAATTCTTATCCCATGGTTATATCAAATGATTGATTTACTGCGCAACCACATTTCGATTTGCTCTCCTTCAAGCATAGACCAGAAGGGAAGTTTCACCTAGGGGTGTGTGATCACCCTCCAGCATATCCCCAGAGTTCAGCCACACTGGTCAGCCCACCAGACACAACAGGAGCCAGTCTCCTTAGGCAGATGGGGAGACCCACTCATGACATCTTTCCCCTTGACACACTGCACATGCTGGCATTGGTGGAAAGAGCTAGGAATACTTGCAAACAAAGTACTGTCCGTCAACACCGGGGTCAGCAAACTTTTTCAGCAGGGGGCCGGACCATATTTTGAAAAAAGAAAATGATGCAAGTGCACCACGAGCCCCGGTGGCTGCTTACCTGTGTCTTGCGAGCAGCAGGGGCTGGCGGCGGTGGCAGTGAGGTGATGAGCGGCGTGCGAAAGGGCTCTGGAGAGGGGGCTGCTTAAAATGGTGCCCGCTCGAGCACTGCTGCTGCTGCTGCTGGCACCAACAAAGCCCAGCCCCCTTCCTCCTCTAGGCAGGGCGGGGAGAAGCCAGGAGGAGGGAGGGAGGGAGGAGGCGCCGCCGCCGTGTGAGGGAGAGGGAAAGAACGCGCACGCTGGTGATCCACACGGCGATTCCTGGACCGTCCGTGGGCCGGATCCAGAAGGCAATTGGACCTGATCCGGCCCGTGGGCCTTACTTTGCCTACCCATGGTCAACACCATAAGCATCGTTTTGGCTGTGCAACACAATAGGAAGGCATGATAAGCAACACAACGCAGCTCTGTTTCAGTGGCGTAATCAGAAATTTTTTTTGGGTGGGGTGCAAAAGTGCATATTTCTAGGTGGGGCTGTTGTGTGCCACATATTAAGATCTCTGAAAGGAAAATAACAGTATGTTTTAATGACAGGAGTCCAGCAAATGAGGGGGTAAGTGGGGAGCAAGCTCCTTTGGGGGGGGGAGCATCTGCCTCCCCTGGCACCATCCATGCTCAGTTTGTGTTCATAAAGGTGTTCATAATATGGGACAGACTTAAATTAAGGTCAGAAGTATTCCCTTAATATCATTTAATAATGAAAAATAGCTTAGGAAATTTATCTGAATGTGGCCTGCAGTTCTGATAATCCTATTTTAGAAAAGAATAAAAGTCAGGGTAAAGTCTTTCCTTCTCACTTTCAAAAGAAACTTCCTTAAATAAAACAAGATATCTATAATTACAAACAGCTAGAAAAAAATCCAGAACCACTTTCCATAATACTTCCATTGATCATAAATACACAGATTAATAAATTAATTAATACAAAATTTAAAAATAGAATAAACATGAGATCATTTGGTCTGTTGCTGCACACAAATGTCTAATAAATAACAATTCATTGTACTCATCAAATGGATCTGTACTCTGAAGAGTGTTGATCCCGTATAAATGCGGACAATACTGGTATGTTGTTGGGATCTGATTTTTCTATATACCGTAAGCACTGAAGTCGCACCAAATGGTGTAAAATTGATCTTTTTTTATTTGCTTCCTAAATACTCACACTTGAAGTCATTAATTTCTCTGGTATTGTACTTGATTGTATGTGCTGATATTTAATCTAGGATCAGGTTTGCATGCTGCAGTGACGTCACACCACTTTCACATTGGGGCGTGCTCGTTAAAGTTTGCATTGTCCTAACGGGCAGACCCTTTCTTTCTTGCAGCTTCTCAGCCACAGGCTGTGCACAGCCACTTGGAAAAGCCTTCTGGTGCTGCAATCCTCTGCAATAATTGTGGAAATCCATGCAAAGGAGAGGTGCTAAGAGTACAAAAGAAGTATTTCCATATTAAATGTTTTGTTTGCAAAGGTAGGAATTTACTTTTCATATTGTCTGCTATGTATGGGCATGGAAACGTAAAGAGGTGTAAAAATCATTGAGACAGGCAGAGAAATGCACATGCAGTTCTCTTCTGGTATGCTGTAATCCTAGAATAACTTTGCTTGTCTAAAAAGGCACTTTCAGATATTAGGCAAAATGCAGTGCTTTTTCTGTGATGGGAGACATCAGTATGCAATACCAGCACCTCTTTTTGTTGTTGTCCATGGCAGCCATTTTGTGCTGGCACCCATGGCACTTTTATCAAGATTAGAGAACTGGCACTTCATTTTGTTTTATTTACAATGATGGCAACAAACTGCACACTGGACAAATGCATACACCAGAGCAAACAAAAGAGAAGATAAAAAGAAGTGGAGCAGATTGAGAAGATCTGTGATGAAGGTCTACCACTTTTGTAAAAAAAATCTAATTAACATCTCAAGCTTTGAAGAGTAGGAAAGTGGTCCTCTAAGATAAATGTTTAACCTTTTCCTTACTTGTGCTTCCCCCTGTCTAGCCTCCCTGCCCCTGCAGAGTGGTACTTCTGCCTGATTGACTGCTGCGTCACAACTTAATGGTTCCAGCTATGGAATCTTTGCAGTCAAGGCCTTGATTCACTCACAGCCCCAGCTTGGCCTTGATACATGGTTCAGCTTATTTGTTGTAGCAAACAGCCATTTTCCTGCGCAGTTCCACGGCTGGTGTCCCTCCCAGACAGAGGTTTTCAGCTCCTGAATATCGCCACGTAGGGCCTCCTCTCATCATTGGCACCATTCCCTCACAACCCTTTGATCCAGTAGCCAGCAGCAGTAGGCACTGGTCATAGCATCACATCTTCCAGGTGGGCCCCTGTGCCCAACTTGGTAAGAGTGGGAGTTGGCCTTCCATATACAGAAGGACAAATCACAGTTGGCACATGATAATAACAGCAGGGCTGGGCAACTTAGAACACTCCAGATATTGCTGGAGTTTCAACTCCTGTTTGCTCTGGCCAGCTTGGCCAATGGTCAGGATTGATGGGAGTTGTAGTCCAACAGTATGTGGAGGGTCACAGGCTTCTGTCTTAACTTCTAATAAGTTAGTCTCCATGGAATTTGTATGCCGGCTCAATTTGTATTTTTGTGTGGAATGGGAAAGATGCTAATTTTAATTAGTTTGTTTTAAAAAATGTCTATGGTACGTAGTAATGTTTTAAAATCCATATTGTTGCTCTGTTAGGTGTAATGTTCTGTTGAGACTGTGGCAGCTGAGGAGAGGGGAAGAATTTGATTCATGCCAACAGTTGCCATAAAGATACACCCTCATTTAACAGTGGTGCCCATATTTCTTGCCAGTGGTGAACACCCCTGCTTCTGTTGCCCACAACCAGCACAAAAGTCTCCCTTATTGGGGCTGTCGTACCAAAACTCCAAGTGAGGGAAAGAGGCCATTCTCCTCTCCTCCACTGAAACGAGGGGGGGGGCAGCTTCTCTCCTGTAAGATGGGGCAAGGATGGCCAGACACTGTCATGCACTTGCATGCTCTTGTCTTTCATCCTCCTCCATGTGACGCAGGTGCCAAGTCACATGGATTTGCACCGTTCTCTCACTCCTGCTGCCTGCAAAACAAAGGAGAGACCGCTAGTGAATACTCTCCTCATTGCCAGGAAAAGGGCATCTTCATGTAAACGGAAGATGAAGGTGAGTGAGGGCTGGCAGGAATTTATCCACTCAGTGCTTGTTGTTATTCTCTCTCCCCACCCTGGCATTCCTAAGCTCCCCACGGCCCAATTGGGGTAGAACCACCCCACCCCAACCAAAGTTGGAGTGCAGTAACAAGCTTTGGAAGCATCAGTATTTTCCTTGTTGGTTGGGGTGTTTGGGGTTTGCTTGTCTAGTTCAGGTAGCTGCAAAACTTGAGCAGTTCAGAGCTGCTGGTGATCTGCTGAGTGGACATTATTTTCTCTCTCCCACCTGTTCATGAATTAGGAAAGAGGGATGGTGTGAACTTTCTGCAGCATTGCTCTATGAGAAATCAGGCTTTGAGCATTAAGCCATATTTCATTCAAGATATTTAGCATGGAATCACCATACACCATTCCCTCATGTTTCATGGAGACAGACATTGTAATCCTTCTGCATTTTCCCAGTGCTGCTTCTTTCTTCCCACAGAAAGCCCAACGTTTGGGGTTTTTTCTTTTCTTTTCGAAGGACTGAAGAATAGAGTCACTCCACAGGTTAGGAGTTAGGAGTAGACCATTAGGCCTACCCTTCCATCTTTTGTTTTGATAATGGGCAGGTGAACCTATTGCAGATCTCCCCACATTTGCTCCACATTTGCAGCAAGCAACATTTTATAACATCTTATATGAGTTGTTTAGATGATCATAGTCATGAGAAGTACTAAATGGGGGGAAACACTAATGTAAACAACTATTTGCCCAGATCATGGTTTTGAAATCATTCCTTTCTACAGAGCACATACAGAGTGCTTTCATCACTGCCAAGTAATTGCAAGAGATGGTAGCTCTGCATTCCCTCCCTTCTTCTCCAACACTGCAATCCTATGCAGAAGAACATCCTATTGTGTGCAATCAGACTCACATTTTCCATAGGTCAGCAGCTGTTCTTGAGTATTTTGTGGTAGTATTGGACTTCACTGCTGCTATGCTAATATGGTTAGCTACCCAAACCAGTTGCAGTTTGTGCATCAGCACGGTGACTTCAAACTTTTGCAGACTTTTTTGCTTTGTTTTTCTCAGCTTCAAATTAGTTGATGTGTTCCTTCTCATACAATGCACATTGATTATTTCAGGAGCTAGCAGGGCACTAAAGTTTTCATATTCCTTATGCTTCTAGACAACTATTAGTCAACTCATGGCAAACAGGAGAATGTTGATGTGCAGCCTGATGGCAATCTGCAATCAATTCTTATTATTGACTTTTTATAGTAGGTTATTATAATAAATAGTAATTGAGAGGAAGAAGTAAATGGTGATTAACAGAGATTGCAGGGCAGGCACTTTGGTGTCTCAGGGATTTGGTTTGGCATTTCGCTCACAACAATCATAGCTTTGAATGGTACATCATGCTTACTGTTGTACACACTGAATCCAGACTGACCAGGCCTTCTCTTAGAGCAAAATAGATACTCTGTCATCTCTTCAATGACAGGGATATGCTAGAGTGAATTTCCTAGATTTTACTCATCTCTTCATGTGCCTGAATGAATTTGCCTTGCCTGAATCCCCCAAATGAATATTTTCCCATTAGTTTTGATATTCTTTATTTCTGGTATATGCCAGGGTGTTTGTTTTTTTTAAAGGACACCTCCAACCCCCTAAAACAGTCACTGGGTGACTATGGAAAGAATGAAAAAAGAAAGCAATCTCAAAGGCCTCTGTAACTGGGTAGTTAGAGCCACTGTGGGTTGCTAGCTCATTGCTTCTGGGAGAATGGAAGCAGTATCTCACACTGGGCAACCCCAAATGTCAGCCTTGGGCCTCAATGTACACATGGCATAGGAGACCTGTGATCTTCTTCAATGCAGTTTTCTTCTTCAATGCAGCAGTGTTTGGCTGCTCATCTGATAATAGAGATGTTTAGCCCTTTCCCCAGTCTAAATTGCTGTATCCTCTGCTGAAGGTCTCATTAGTCTTGCCTGGTTTGGGGAAATGTTGGGTACAGTATTCCCCCACAGTGAGAATGCTTATATGTAAAAAGCACACGTACTACTTGTGTGAACACTGTAATGGAGCTGTCAGAAATGCAAGCAAGATCCCCCTCTTGCAGGGAAAGGAGCTGTGATCTTGTGTGAGCTCACAGCTCTCAGGCTATACTGCTCACATGAGTAGACCACATGCATGTGCAGACAAGTTGGCTGACAGCGTTATTATCAGAACCAACTGAGAAAATTCTAAGACTGGAAACAAACTATTCCATAGTTAACGGGGAAAAAGAAGAAGGAATATGCTAAGCCATGTGTGAGTTAATAACAGGAGTTGGTATATACCAGATCAACTCCGCTTGCTAGTCTATAAATAAATTTGCTAAAAGCTACTGTGTGTAATCTGAGAGAGACTGCATAAGAACATAGCGTAAAGTAAGGGTGTTTCAGATTACACAGGGAGGAGGTGCCATTTGCAGGACACCAGCCAGAGGATGAGTTATTCAGTGATTTATAATATGCTCTTTGTTTAAAACCAGTCTCAGAGTGAGCTACTGTATAAAAGTATATAATGCATTCAAAAAATCTTTAAAAAGCCCAAACCACAGTAGTAAATTGGATTATATCACAGTGCTGTGGGAGCAATAAAACATCTCCTCCACTCAACTTATCAAATGGCTCGGTAAATAAATAGGCATTTACACCCATCAGGGTTGGCGCCAGCTGAATCTGTGATGGGAGGGCATTCCACAGTTGGAGTGCCACCACAGCAAACACCCCCTCATGAGATGAAGCAAAGATGAAACATTTTCCTGGGAGTTTACCTGCCTGAAAAGGCACAGAAGGAAAAGTCCTTAAAAAAAATTCCAGCAACATGGCATGTGCTAAAATCCATTGCAGGGATGCAGTTCTTTATCACTGCTTGAGTATATTGAGTCTTCAGTATATCCAAAACAGATAACCAGTATATGCCCTGTCATAGTTTATATTTCATTTATCACTATGTGCCAGAGTTTCTTTATTTTGGGACAAGTCCAGAAAATACGTTTTATATCAGCATTATTCATTCTACAATGAGTTACGCTGTACCTGTAAAAGGTATAAAGACCTTTAGGCATCTAGTGAGGGGAAAAAAGCCATGTACAGCTTAAAATAACTCAATATGTGATGCTTTGCCTTCTTAGGGATGGAGTTTCTTTTGTCATATATTGTGTCCTGTTTTGCCCACAGCATGCGGATGTGACTTGGCTCAAGGAGGATTTTTTGTAAGACAAGGAGACTATATCTGTACTTTGGACTATCAGCGCCTCTATGGGACACGGTGCTTCAGCTGCGATCAGTTTATTGAGGGAGAAGTGGTTTCAGCCCTGGGGAAAACCTACCATCCAAATTGTTTTGTGTGTGTAGCTTGCAGGTGAGTTTATTTCTCTGAAGCTTTAACGTCTACCTTTATTTTTAAAAAATGAGATGGTGAGAATTGACCTAGTTCAATTCCAGGAATGCTTCTGTTCACCAGATTTCCTCTCCTGACAGCTATTGGACTTTTTGCTCCAGGAACTGTTCCAGGTTCCAGGTGCCCTTGGCCCCACTAAGAACCTGCCATTCTCCAGTGGGTCCTAGGATCTCTGGAGGCTTCCTTGACACTGCAGGCCTTGCGGTGTGTGAAAGTCCTACATTGGCTCCCAGTACGTTTCCGAGCACAATTCAAAGTGTTGGTGCTGACCTTTAAAGCCCTAAACGGCCTCGGTCCAGTATACCTGAAGGAGCATCTCCACCCCCATCGTTCTGCCTGGACGCTGAGGTCCAGCGCTGAGGGCCTTCTGGCGGTTCCCTCACTGCGAGAAGTGAGTTTACAGGGAACCAGGCAGAGGGCCTTCTCGGTGGTGGTGCCCACCCTGTGGAACACCCTCCTATCAGATGTCAAGGAAATAAGCAATTATCTGACTTTTAGAAGACATCTGACAGCAGCCCTGTTTAGGGAGGTTTTTAATGTTAGATGTTTTATTATGTTTTTAATATTTTGTTGGGAAGAAGAAGAAGAAGAAGAAGAAGAAGAAGTGGCGGCGGCAGCAGCAGCTAGTGTGGCTTCCCTGCCCAGGAGGCATCTCCATATGTCCATTAAGGTCTCTGGAGATATTGCAGGTGTCATGGACAATGCTGGAGATACAGTGGTACTTTGGTTTGCAACCGCTTTGGATTACAACCAAGTCAGACCTGGAAGTGCGTGTCCATTTTTTTGGATTACAACCCATTGGGGGGGGGGAGGCCCCATTGGCGAAAGCGTGCCTTGGGTTACAACCTGTTTTGGTTTACAACCGGACCTTTGGAACAGGTTATTGTTGTAAACCAAGGTACCACTGTAGGCCGAGTGACAGCCTCAGACGACGCAGGAAGTTTCCGCTCATGCCTGCCTCCATACTGTATCTTCAGGGATCATGACACTCACTCATGCACTTGTGAAATGTGCATAGGTTTTCACCAGTTTTTATGTAATTACTGTATTTATAGCCAACCTTTTCTTCAAGTAGCTTAAGGTGGAATAAATAGGTCTCACCTTCTCCCTTAATCCCCACAACAGCCCTGTGAGGTAAATTAAGCTGAGAGGCAGTGAGCAGCCCAAGGTCACTCAGTGAGCTTCATAGCCAGGTGGGGATTTAAAGCCTCCTCTCCCAGATTTAAATCCAGGTTTAGTCTTGACACTAACCACAACACCACACTATTTTGTCTGTTGGCCGTGAGCCTCCTTAAAGAAACATAATTTATCTTTCTGTGCTTCATTGCTCTCAATGCTCACAATACAATGCTTTCTTGAGGGGAAATCTTGTATGAGCAATCTCCATTCGAAGTTTTCACATTGAGATAATCTGAGACACAAGAGACTATCTAGCTATCTAGCAATTGTATCAAATGGGACTATGATGTTGGAAACATGATTTGTCTGCTTGCTTCATTCAAAGTTGGCTTTGTCAATGGAATCCAAGATGGCTGCCATGAATTAATGTTTTGGTTAATATTCCATCCCCACTGGTTTTAGTCAGATATTGGAATCAGAGTTTCTATGTGCATTATTTGATTGCCTGCATTACTTTTCTGACATGATTAGGCTACCTCTAAAAACCACATTTTTTCTGCCTGTGGCAATGAGATTTCTATAGGATCCTTTCACCATTCTTGATCACCCTGCTGTTATACTGAGAGGGATAAAACTTGGTTTTTGAGTTCTATGAAGCTGCTGGTCACTTCTAGAAAGTGAATATTGTAGAATACGCAATGGATACTTAAGTATGTCTGTGGAAGAACAATTAGATGATGGACTGAGCCGTGAAAAGAGCAGAGAGAGCCACACTTCCCCTTGTCTGTACCTCTTTGCCACATTTTTAGTTTGGTTTGGAGCTGGGTGTTCCCACTTGTGATCTTTGCCTCATATTTTACTTGGTGAAAGACCCCTTAAACCCTGTGTTTTCCCATTCATTCTTCCTATAATCAATAGTCAACTTTTCGTTTTGTCTCCAGCTCCACCCACCTGTGGAAAAGAGTCAGAGAATCAGAAGACCAGATAATCAGAAAACCACATGATCAAAAAACCAGAGAATCCGAAAACAATCATTTTGACGTATAGAAAATGAGTCATTACTTCCCCCAACACAGTTCCCAGGAAAACACATCAGGAGCTATTTTAGGACCAGTTCAGATGAGGAACAAATTTTCATTTTGGTTTTCCACAGTTAGATGTCCGTTCCAGTTCAGCAATAAGCAGCAGTTTTCCTGGGCAAAGTGGTGGGACCCCGAGGGGGGGAACCCTCTCAGACCCCTGATGCATAATACTAGAAATCATGTGACAAATGCAGATGTGGACAGGCCCTTAGATGAGGGAGAAGGAACAAACAGAATCCTTCTGTTGCAGGATGGAGAGTGAGGTAGGAGCATCTGTGGAGGGAGTGTGTCCTAGGGTGGAGATGCATTGGCAACAGAGGCTGAACTGCAATGTGGCTCTTGTATATTTTGCTGGGATATGGCTGATCCAGCCGTTCTAAACAGGTTCAACCCAGTATGCCTTGCTTTGTATCTTCTGTTATCAGTCAATTTCTTGTTTCAGAAAAAAGCTCTGCAAAAGGATGATGTGTATTTTGAGAAGAATATTTTTTAAGCTGCTATGGTACCTCAGTTCTTTCCCAAAGGGAAGTAAGCATTCTTCTTCAATGGCGCCTCTTAAATGTTGAGCTTTCAAGTCACTGGTCAGATTTGCCAGCTGGAAATGAATGATAAAAGAGCTGAAACTAAGTAAAGGAGTCCCTTTTATAAAAATAGAAATGCAGTTGAAACATTGCAAGGTTCTTCATTTTCTAATGCATTTGATTTCTTTTGCTGCAGGCAACCTTTTCCTCCTGGGGACCGCGTAACTTTCAATGGCAAAGACTGTATCTGTCAGAAATGCTCTCTGCCATCTGCTGGAAGCAACAGCAATTTTCCAGTCCTCCGAAGTAAGAGCACATTAAAAAAATTATATGACTGAGCTTTTGAAAAATGGTTTTCCCCAAAATTTCACTAATATTCATTTCTTCAGTCTCCAGTTTCATGTTAAATAGTTCCATGAATGTGCTCTTAATATTTTAATATTAACTGACTATTCATCATATTTTTGATTTCTCTATTTCATATCCAATGCTTAGATTTCTGTAGTTAATATTTGGTAGCTAGTATTTGATAATATGTGACAGCTGGAATATTTAGCTTTTGACAGGATTTAACCATTGACATGCAATGATATCTGATAGCTTTTGATGCCATGCAACACTGTTTTGCAATCTATATGGTTTCATGCATGAGATGCCAAGATCAAAGCAATCAAAAGATGTCTCAAATCTTAACGGATAAAGTTAACAACTCTTCTGTGGCAAAATGTGAATTTCTGTTAAAGTTTGAATATTTGTGAATATTGATGTCAGCATTATTTGTTTAAACAAAAAAATCAATGGTAAAATGAAACTGGGAGTCTCAGAACTTTCATCTTTTATCCAAACTATTCATTTATTTATTACTTTTCTTCCCCTATTTTTCCTCCAAAGAGCTTAGGGGGGCAAATGTGGTTCTCCCCTCGCCCCCCCCCTTTCTCCCTCAACACAGCAACCTGTAGCTGAGAGATAAGGGCAGGGGCCATGTCAAGTTCTGCCACTAAGGAGTGATTTGAGTCTTAAGCCCAACAATCCCCTCAGTGGTGTGTGTTTTATATTTCAAAAAAGGCAGAACACATCGCATCAAGAATGGCCTTGGATCTGTATTAACACATTAACAAGACTGGCTGCATCAGCATTATAGAATAAGTTTTTGAAATATAGGGGTACCTGGCTTCATCATAGGTTTCATTGTATTTATCTGTCTCTGGGATATAAGCTGGAAATGTTAGCGCATATTTGGTTTTGCCCTGTCATGCAGGATTTTGAAGAGAGCACTTTAGTTTAATTCATGAAAGATGGGACATTTTATACTTTTTGAACCTACAAAGGTAACATTACTTTAAATATGATGTTGAAATAGCGGCCGTTTTTTGACAGCTGCAAAAACTTTGCCTTGTGGCCCCTATGCCCCAGCTGCAGCATCACTATTCTCTGATTAGTTTAGAATAAATGTAGGTAGGCAAAATAGGCTTTTTTCTTTAAAAAATCTCTTTGTGGATACATACGGATAAATTAACTTGTTTTTAATGTGTTTTGGAAATTTCAGGATGTTGCAGTTCTTTGCATAGCTTTTATTTAATCTGGTGTTTTATTATTTGTATTGAAAATTAATTTTAAAATGCCAAACATAAATTAGATAATGCAAACCACATTTGCTCAAGGCAGGCAATCTGCTGACGCAAGGAAGAAGTGGGCGGCAAAGCAAGGGCAGCCTCTGTTGGTTTTAGCTGGGCTGAGCACGTGAGTGAATGTGTTAGAAATAAATCTGCAAAAGACACAGCACAAATCCCTGTCTCCCAAATCCAGGCTGTTAAATAGAAGCATTAGAAAGATGGAAAGAATAAATGAAGTCACGTCTTCATCTCTCTCTGGCAAAGAAATGCCCAAATAGTAAAACTAGACAAAATGCTTGCATCCTACGAACAAAATACAACTATCAATTTGAATGGGGGCAGAATTTAGAGATATAACGTGTTTGTATATTTTTCCTGAAATTTCCCAAATGCCCTAGTATTTATCATTATTCTGAAACCTGGCCATGGCTGTGTATCCTGAGTACATGCCCAAAACCCAGGGGGTGCATTTGTTTTTCTACAGCCTCTTAAATGACTCATAAAATATATTGCTTACATTTCAAAGTCATTTGTGCCTTCTTCTTTTTTTACAGATTGTGGGAATTGTGGCTCTGAAATAAAAAATGGACAGTCTTTGGTTGCTTTGGACAAACACTGGCACTTGTCCTGTTTTAAGTGCAAGATATGTGGCAAACTTCTGAATGCTGAATATATCAGCAAGTATGTTGGATAGAGTGGATCCATCTTCTCTTAAGACACTTTTCAGTGCTATATTGTCAAAATGTGTTTTGTTGGCATCTTGTGATGTGTGACTCTGTGGAATGTCAAATGCTTTTCACTAGGCAGGCCTAGTGAACAAATGACACAGTAAGTCTCATGGAAGGCTTGCCTGATTTCCTCTGTCATTTCTTAACATGCCTTGGTCTTCCCATAATTTTGTGACTATTTGAATGTTTTTACCCTATTCCAGAGACTTACGTGGCTTTCACAGTGCACACATCCTTCCTGCTGGCTTGCCTACTCACAACTGAATGGGGAAGCTAGCTCCAGAATCTCTCAATGCCATGTTAACTCCCCACCCACCCTACCTACAGCTGCTTCTGCTAAATGCCAGGTCAGTTATTAATAAAACAGCTTTAATCCAGGACATGGTCCTGGATGAAGAGGTTGACCTAGTTTGTATCATCAAGACCTGACAGAACGAGGCATCCAATCCTGTCTTAGTACAACTTTTTCTAGCTAAGTGATCAGCACCAACCTGACAATTGCAGAATTGGAAGGGACCTTGTCAGGCATGTACCAACCCCTTAGTCAATGCAGGATGTACAATGCAGGACCCAACTACAGGTTACTTGACCGGTGGCTGACCAGCCTCTGCTTAAGCACCTCCAACAGAGGAGAGCCCACCACCTCCCAAGCAGTTTCTTCCCCACAATTTCCACTCATTAGGTCTAGACCTGCCATCAGGAGCAACAGAACAGACCTACCCTATTTTCTGAATGACAGCCCTTCAGCTATCTGAAGACGGCTCTCATCTTTCTCCTTAATATTTCCTTCTCCAAGCTAAACATATCCAACTCTAATCATTCATCATAGACCCCTCATCTTCCTGGTTACTCTCCCCTAGACATCCTCCAGTTGATCAGTGCCCTTTTACAAATGTGGCATTTAGAATGGGAGGGCAAAATGGCAGCAATACATAGAACTGCTACCACCTTTGCCATGCAGCTGGAAAATGAATTCAGACTTGGGATTCCGGTGGAGTCTCACTTGCCCTAGAGCAGGCATAGGCAAACTCGGCCCTCTAGATGTTTGGGGACTACAACTCCCATCATCCCTGACCACTGGTCCTGTTAGCTAGGGGTGAGGGGAGTTGTAGTCCCGAAACATCTGGAGGGCCAAGTTTGCCTATACCTGCCCTAGATCATGTATGACTTGCATGTAGGGCATTTACGTATTGACTTGAGTAGGGCTCAACTTTTAGCCCTGTTGCTGACACAGCAGCTTTTTCCTTATTTGTCATTTTCATTACCTGATGAAGTTGCAATCATCGGTCTTTGTAACTGCGTGAGAAACACATTAAGATGGTCTGGCCCAAGAGGCAGGATATAAAATCACTACAGCTTTCTTCAAAAAGACTAGGATGCTATAAGCAGCAGTGTCACAAACTAGTGGTTGCATTGCTTACAGTTGTATTCAACTAAGTCTTACTCACCCATTGAACTTAAGGAACCTAAGTTAGGGCTCATCTACACTTCTAGAAATCTAGCAATGGGTCTGAAAGATTTTACTTTCGTCCCATTGCTTCCCCCAGGAAACCTGCTGTTTACTGCTAAATCACAACTAACAATAATCTGCAAAAAATCTGATGGAGCTTTGTCTTGATTCAGTTGTAAACAGGTTTTCCCAGGGGAAGCGACAGGACAAAAGAAGAAGAAGAAAGAAATCATGGGGCAAAGGAAATGTGGGTGATATCTTATACTCCTGTCCATTAACTTGAATGGGTCTAACCTGTGAATAATGAGCATTGGATACCACCCAAAGTATTGAGCCAGTGCAGTGCATTAATGCATTTGAAGTATACGGTAAAATGTTACTTTACAACCCTCACAGCTGAACAGTTAATCGCCAGTAGATTAATTGATTCATTATGCATAATAATGTGCCGCAGAAAAGTTGGGCAGTTTATTTCTTTTGTAGTCTTTGATGGCATGGTCTTATTAAATCAACCTGGGACACATAACTTTGCTTCTTATCAACTGAGCCACACCTAGGGAACTGCTAGGACTCCCTATAAATACAATTATAAAATGTTCCAACTAAATCATCAGTTTTGACATTTGTAGTTGAAATGATCCATGGATATCGTCTTTCTTCTAGAGATGGTGTTCCATATTGCGAAATGGACTATCATGCTAAATTTGGAATAAGATGTGACAATTGTGAAAAGTACATCACAGGAAGAGTTCTGGAGGTAAGGCAACTCTCTGCCCTTAATGTCTGCGTCCTAAGAAGAAACTCCCTGAGAACTAACCTTTGATTCATGAGTTACAACAGGCTTCCTCAACCTCGGCCCTCCAGATGTTTTTGGCCTAAAACTCCCATGATCCCTAGCTAGCAGGACCAGTGGTCAGGGTGATGGGAATTGTAGTCTCAAAACATCTAGAGGGCCGAGGTTGAGGAAGCTTGAGTTACAAGAACTGAAACACTTATATTTTGTCAGTCTTTGACACTCGCTTTCCGGAAACTGTTATTTCCTTACCCCTCAAGCATCAACTTGCTCAAATGCCTACTTTAAAATGACTTGCCTGAGAGAGCCAGTGTGAAACACTTATTGTAACAAACAGAGTTCGAGTGAAGCTACCAAAGGATGTAGACAGAACTAGGCTGGAGGTAAGGAATGCATTTACTTATTTATTTATTTATAAATTGTATGTGTTGGGATTTCCTGAGCAGATGTGGCATTTGGAAGGTGAGTGGCACAGAAAGTAGCAAGTTAGTGATTGCTAGATCCAGAGTTGAAGGACTCTTCTAGTTGGGTTAGGGAAAGAGCTTCCTCCCCTTCTGGAGCAACCAAAGTTGTCCCTGCCTCTGGATTAAGGGAAGGGGTCTAGAATATCCTCCATAAGTCATGTAGAACAGGAACATTTGGTAAGTATTTTCCTTTTCCAAATACCATGGGGCAATGGAGGCCATGGACAGGCTTTGAGCCTCCACACTTGGTGTTTTATTATTTTATTTTCTGATCCTGATTGGTATCTACCTGTCCTTCTGTTTACTTGCTTTGTCTTTTTATGGCTTACTGTATTTTCATTCTGATTGTTGGTTGCTTTGAGTGCTGCGGGCAGAAAGATGCAATACAAATTTAATACACACTGGAGCCAGTGTGGTGTAGTGGTTAAGAGCGGTAGTCTCGTAATCTGGGGAACCGGGTTCGATTCCCCGCTCCTCCACCTGCAGCTGCTGGGTGACCTTGGGCCAGTCACACTTCTGTGAAGTCTCTCAGTCCCACTCTCCTCACAGAGTGTTTGTTGTGGGGGAGGAAGGGAAAGGAGAATGTTAGCCGCTTTGAGACTCCTGAAGGGGAGTGATAAAGCGGGATATCAAATCAAAACTCTTCTAAAAAAATAAAATTAAAATAAAATTAAAATAAATGACTTGCATGCTTCACTGGGGATTACATATGACATACTCTTTCAGTTTCATAGGTTGAAGTGGAGGTGACTACTTTAGCACCCCCTCCTTTAGCCTTGTCTCAACTACAGAGTGATCTGGATGTAGTAATTGCAAACACCTTCATCTTTATTCTCTTTTGTCTCCCAACAGGCTGGAGAAAAACACTATCACCCAACTTGTGCCCTGTGTATCAAGTGCAACCAGATGTTTGCAGAAGGAGAAGAGATGTATCTTCAAGGTAAAGGAAAAGCAGATTGGAATTACTGGCACTGCTGAGCTTTATTCATAGAGAAACAGCCAGCATTGTTGTAACTGGTTTTGTTTTTATTGGGGATTTGCATTGATAAGCAGAGCACTATGGTCTTAGTTTAGAGGAGATGTAAATGTCCAAGATGCAGCATTTTTAAAGAAATGTTTGCAGTTGAAAATATGGTTGCTTATCTGTAGCTTTGTGATGTCTGTACACCCGTTTATGTATTGAGCTATGGGTAGTGTAAAATGATAGCTACGTTGTCTACACTTGGAATTGCTTAAAGAATTCAACTAGAGTAGGAGGAGTCGCCACTAATTCTGCATCTAATTTAGTATACTGGTTAATCTAATCTTGATTCTAGCCATTTTTAAAGTATTGTGTCTTGAACATACCACATATGTTTTTTACCATACCTCCTCTAAACTAAAGCACTGCACATATAAAGCATGGCTTTGCACAGTCTTTTTCTCTCAATCTGGACTCATCTAGACTTGCATTTATCCTGTGGTGTCTAGGCACAGTCCAAGAGGATTTTCTTTTGACCCACTGCTTTCCCTGGAAAAAAATCTTGTTTACTGCTGAATTGGAACAAGCATCAATCAGGTTTTCTCTGGGTTGACATATGTTGCAATTCAGCGGGTTTTCATTGGGAAAGCAAGGGAACAAAACCTCCTGGACTTGTGACTTTAAACCATGGAACAAACAGAAATGTGAATGAGCCCTTTCTCTCTCTCTCTCTCTCTCTCTCTCACCAGTAAATAGAGCATTTCGGGGAAAACTGTTAGAAATATCAGGAATTAACTAGAGTGCTGACTTTTTATTTTCAGGGGCTTCCATCTGGCATCCCGCCTGCAGACAGGCAGCCAAAGCTGAAGAAAAAGCCAAGGTAAAACCCTTCCCAGTTCAAATGTGCTCCATTGATTGTCATAAACAACCAGGCTATTAGAATTCTTTAGCCTCTGCAATTCTGTATGTCAGAAATCAACCTGTGAATTTTAGGGGGAAATGCAGGGGGGTGCAGTTGAGGGTTTTTTCTGTTAAGTTTTCCATTAGAAAGAGATCACTTATTAAATATTTCAGAATGGTTAGGGAAATAATTTTTGAAATGTTTTAGAAATAAAATACTTCTATACCTGGAGCAGCGTCTCCACCTCCGTCGCCTGGACACTGAGGTCTAGCTCTGAGGGCCTTCCCGGTGGTGGCACCCACACTGTGGAATGCCTACCCGTTAGATGTCAAGGAGATGAGTAAATAGACATCATTTAGAAGACATCTGAAGGCAGCCCTGTATCATGAAGCTTTTAATGTTGAATGTTTTATTAGGCTTCTATAGAGTCATAACTCGGGTTGAAGTAGCTTCGGGTTGAGCATTTTTGGGTTGGGCTCTGCAAGTAATGCATTACTTCCGGGTTTCGCTGCTCGCGCATGCGCAGACACTCAAAATGAAGTCATGCGCATGCACGGAAGCCGCAAATCGCGACACGCGCAGACGTGGGTTGCGTTCGCTTCAGGATGCGAACAGGGCTCCAGAACGGATCCCGTTTGCATCCAGAGGTACCACTGTATTTGTTGAAAGCCGCCCAGATTGACTAGGCCAACCCAGTTAGATGGGTGGGATACTATTATTATTATGACAACCATTTAAACTGTCAAAAAAAACTTACAGTTCTGAAGCAATTGAGTATTTACCTAATATTTTCAGGATAAAGCAAGAGGCCAGGTCTAACTCCTGTCAGGCTGCCAGTATTAAATTGTTCTGTTAAGAGTTCCCTTAACAAGTAAGAGGGAAAGCAGTCCTGCATGGACAGCAGGTTACCTCATTTCCAGGCACACAGAACTGAACACAATACTGGGAAAAATCGGTAATTTTCATTTTCCAAAGCTAAGATCACATGTTTTCAGTAATGGATAAATATCCTAAATCAGCAAATGATTTCCGAAATTGTCACACGCCCACATGAAGAAAAGGAGGAGGAGAAAACATCTGCACAATTAAGCTGCTAGCACAGAAAGGAGGAGTTTGCAAAATGGCCCAGTAACATGTATTACAGCATTGCTGAACTAAGGAATTATGATAAGCAATAGCACATGAATAACAAACCAGTAAAAGGGTTCTCCATCTAAATGGAAGGGTGGGTGTGTAGTGGGAGCAGGTGGCGCTGTGGTCTAAACCAGTGTTTCCCAACCGGTGTTCCGCGGCACACTAGTGTGCCTCGAGACGTTGCCTGGTCTGCCGTGGGAGGGAGGCGGGCGAGTCGGGTGGCGAGAGGCGGGGCGGCGGCGGCGAGGAGAGGCCGCCCAGCGCGGGGCTCTCGCCGTCTGCCTGCCTGGCTGCCTGCGTGGCGCTGACGTCACGGGGCTGTAACGTGCCCCACATAGGCACACGCGGGGCGGCGAGCGAGCTCCCTCCCACATCCCATCGCCGCTCGCTTCGGCTGGCCTACTGGGCTGTCGCAGGCGGAAGGCCTGCGCATGCGCGAGGTTTTCGCGCCTTCGGGATTCCCTTCACGCCTTCCTCCTCCCGGGTCCTTGAGAGCGCGGGAAGCGGTAGCGTGAGACCGGCGTTGAGCCTGGTAGGTATTGCGCTTGCCAAGGCAGTCATTTGGGAAATGAAAACTTTCAAAGCAAGCAACCAGTTCAATCTGAAGTACGTGTATGCTTAATATCCTGTATCTGAAACCTGTTCTGCCCCCTCCCCCACACTTGGTGCCATTTTCATCTACACATGCAGCAGAGTAAGTTGACCCAGAATAGTACCAATTCAGATGGCAGATGGGAGAATGACAGTGCTGAATGCTTTCCCATGTAGAACAGTCCCTGCAAATAAAAACCTAGCATATTTGGAAGAGGGATGCTAGCCTAACCATTACCTTCTCTGCTGTTACTATTTTTTTATTTTTTTTTACATAAGTAAAAAGTGACCTTTCCCCATCTGGCATGATACAAGCCCATTCTTACAACTCAGAATTTTTTCGACTATTTCAGCTACATATGTAGAATATGCCTTCATTGATTCCTATTAAAGAGAGTTACTTTATATATAGTCAATATAGGCACAGAATTAATTTTTTAAACATTTTCTAATGGTGGTGTGCCTCGAGATTTTTTTCATGAAACAAGTGTGCCTTTGCCCAAAAAAGGTTGGGAAACATCTAACATCCAAGAATCAGAATTTGTATAAGGACAATTATGAAAAATGTTGGTCAGAAATTAAAAAAGATTTAGAAATATGGTCAAATTTGAAACTGTCAATGTTAGGCCGAATTGCTGTAATCAAAATGAATGTATTGCCTAGAATGCTATTTTTGTTTCAGACCTTGCAGATTATCGATAAGATGGAATGTTTTAAGAGGTGGCACAAAGATATCTCAAAATTTGTCTGGCAGGGCAAAAAGCCCCGAATTAAATTTAAAATACTGACAGATGCTAAAGAAAGAGGGGGCTTTGCCCTGCCGGACCTAAAATTGTATTATGAGGCAGCAGCTTTTTGCTGGCTCAAAGAATGGATGCTCCTCGAGAATACAGACATCTTAGATCTGGAAGGTTTCAATAATGCTTTTGGTTGGCATGCATATCTTTGGTATGATAAAGTTAACAGTGCCTTCAAAAATCACATTGTTAGAAAAGCATTGTTTAATGTTTGGATAAGATATAAAGATCTATTGGAAAACAAAACCCCTAGATGGGTGTCACCAGTGGAGGCCAATGCAGTGAAAAAACTCAATATGGAGGTCGGATGGCCGAAGTATTGGGAAATTTTAGAACAGGATGGAGATAAGTTCAAATTACAAAGTCAGGAGAAATTGAAGCATAAAGTGGAAAATTGGTTCCAATATCGACAAATAATGGAATTTTTTAAACAGGACAGGAAAGTCGGCTTCCAGGTGGAAAAATCAAAATTAGAAACCGAATTGTTAGAATCCAGTACTAAGAATTTATCTAGAATGTACAACTTGTTGTTGAAATGGAACACACAGGATGAAACAGTTAAATCGGCTATGATTAAGTGGGCTCAGGATGTTGGACATAACATTATGTCAGCTGACTGGGAATGGTTATGGAACACCGGTATAAAATTTACGGCATGTAATGCCTTAAAGGAAAACATTATGAAAATGGTATACAGGTGGTACATGACCCCAGTTAAGCTGGCAAAAATCTATCATTTGCCCGATAACAAATGTTGGAAGTGTAAAGAGACTGAAGGTACCTTCTATCACCTTTGGTGGACATGCCCGAAGATTAAGGCCTTCTGGGAAATGATCTATAATGAAATGAAAAAGGTACTTAAATGTACCTTTTCTAAAAAACCAGAGGCCTTCCTCTTGGGCATTGTTGGCCAATTGGTGACAAAGAAAGATAGAGTTTTTTTCATGTATGCCACAACAGCAGCAAGAATACTTATCGCAAAGTATTGGAAGACACAAGACCTACCCACTTTGGAAGAATGGCAGATGAAAGTGATGGACTACATGACATTCGCCGAGATGACAGGCAGAATCCGTGACCAACAAAAAGAGACGGTAGAAGAAGAATGGAAAAAATTTAAAAGCTATCTTAAGGACTACTATAAACTTAATGAATGTTAAAATGTCGTAGTTTCCTGAAACAAAGGGGTACAGGGACATAAGGTCAGAGTGTAAGAGAGGACTAAGAGGATAGAGATTGGAAAGTAATAACTGGGAATTGCTAGTTGAACTATGGACATTGGGATGCAGAGAGGGGGGGTATGGGGAAGTCCTAGAAAGGAGGTTTATGAAAATGCGTTTGAAACTATACGTGTATGTTTGTCATCTTTAATGTTTGTCTGTTTTTCTTAAAAATCTTGTAAAACCAATAAAAAATTTATAAAAAAAAAAAAAAAAGGTTGGGAAACACTGGTCTAAACCACTGAGACTCTTGGGGTTGCCAATTGGAAGGTCAGTGGTTAAAATCCCTGCGATGGGGTTGCTCTGTCCCAGCTCCTGCCAACCTAGCAGTTCGAAAGCACGTAAGAGTGCAAGTAGATAAATAGGTACTGTTGCAGCAGGAAGGTAAATGGTGTTTCCATGTACTCTGGCTTCCATCATGGTGTCCCCACCAGAAGTGCTGGCCACATGACCCGGAAAGCTGTCTGTGGACAAACGCTGACTCCCTCGGCCTGAAAGCGAGATGAGCGCCGCACCCCATAGTTGCCTTTGACTGGACTTAACTGTCCAGGGGTCATTTATACCCTTACCTATATGTATATACGTAATTGCTTTGAACCGGGGTGGGAAAGCTATGGCCCTCTAGATGTTGCTGTTCTCAACTGCCCCCATTCCTTGGCACGGCCAGTGCTGACTGGGAATAATGGGGGGTTTGGGCCCACAACAATTGGGGGACCATACATTTCCCACAACAAAATTTCAGTTTAGTATTACATTGCAGTTTTATTGAAACTCAGAACTGGGATGAAATGCTAAACTCAAATTCTAGGCTTGTGCAGATAAATAATTTTCAACAGGGCAGGGGTTTTCGAACTGCTACTTTTTGAATTGAAGTACAAAACATTTTATTTTATGTTTTCCTTTAATAATTACTCAACAATACTCATCTTACATGTTTTCAGTTCCAGGAAACTAGAACATCATCTGAGAGTATAATTTCAGTACCTGCTTCAAATACTTCAGGTTCCCCAAGTCGAGTGATTTATGTAAGTACTTTCATTACAGGGGGAAATTACTAAGAAAATAATTGATAGCGGACTTCTGGGTTAGCGCCTCCGGCAATGGCGGATTTCCTCTGACCGGGAGAAATCCGCTTCATGGAAATTAGGGTCTGGACCACCACAGCGAGGCGGAGACCCACCAAAAACCACAGGCGGGAGAAGCCTGTGGACGTGGGATTCGGCTGGCACCTTTTGCGCCTCCCCTACTCGCGGGGAAACCCGGTTTCGGGGATCCGGAGCGACGTGGGGTGAGCGGCGCGGTGCTTCGAATCGACTGCTCTTTTCACAGAGTGAAGCCGCATTGCTGTTGCCGGAGAGCGCTGACTTTTTCCTGTGGACAATTGGACTTTAAACAACTACCCGTGAGTAGAACGGAAAATTGGACTATGAAACATCTTAATTTGGCACCGAAGTGGGAAGGTTCTAAACAGGAAGTCCGCCTTCCGCTTTTGTAAATAGATTGAAGCAAAGACATTGCAAGCTAAAGTTTGGAAAGTCGTTTGTAAAGGACTAAATCTCCATCAGTTAAAACTACCAAACCCCCCTTGGAAGCAGGAGAAGAGGGGGAAAATCTTAGACTGTTTAAGCCTGCAGGAGAGAGAGTAAAGAAAGATAAATTCCCACCGTCTTGAACCTGGGAACGGGGTGTCAGAGACAGACGTTTTGGGGAAGTTCATTGACTGTGAATAAAACATTTCTTGACAGATAGTTAAAAAAGAGAAACATATTGATTCCAATGTTTCCTTTTGCATTTAAAAGGAACAAAATATTTGAAAAACAAAAGTAATTTTGTTGCTGGATCTGCTTTCAAAAAGACGGATACAAACAGAAATTGTTTCCTCTAGAGGGAGCTTGTGAAACTGTTGCTGGAGTCGATCTGGGGAATTCTACAGCTGTAGAGATTAAAGATCGTGAGAACCAGACATTGACCTTGAACAAGAATGTGCCCAGAAGAAGCCTTAGTGCTTGCTTTTTGTAAGACAAGCGCTTTACTGGAACAGCTACATGAGAAGATGGATTTGATGACTGTTGCAGTTAGTAATTTTGGACAAACAGTGAATACCTATATAGAAACCACTCAGGAACCAACCCAGGAATCTGCTTTGACAGGGCAAGTTGTGCAGAAGACAAAGGAGGAGGTTGTTGCTGAATCTCAAGTAATACAAATGGAGAGAGCCACGGCCTTGCAGGAACATAAGCTGTTGTTTTTGATGACTGAACCTGAAGAAAGTCAGATTTGGAGAGATGGAGTACTGTTTGGTTTGGAAATGGGAAGTTGGATAGATCCCCCTATGCAGGGATGTTTTGACTTCTGGGATCTGGTTTTGAGCCAGGGGGAGTTTGGAGTTGTGGGGGCCCTTAACTTTGGAGGGACTTTGAAACATGCCTTTAAATACCTTTTGGATTTCAGTGCTGACTATGGAGAATGGGCTGACCTGTCGAGAAGGGTTAAAGACATTGTTAGGTTGGAGTCTCCCCGAGATCTACTCCTCAGTGAGAAAGGAAGGAAATTAAGAATAAGATCAGCAGAAGACAAAGTAAAGTGCAGGTATAAACATGAAGAAGATCTGCAGAAGGGACATGGAAAAGAGTTAAGAGCCTTGGACAGGAGATCACCAGGTTGATGGACTAGATGGAATGGATAGAAAGGACTGGCAGAACCCGAGACCAGGAAGAAGAGACGATGGAGGAAGATTCGAAGAAAGTTTAAAAATTCATTTAGAGAATTATTGTAAAATTAATGAGTGTTAGAAAAAATGTTGGAATGAAACTATTTGGCTTTAGTAGAAATGCTATAAGGAATTATGTATAAATAAGTTTTAAGTTTTAAGCTTTAGGGCTTTTTATGGTAAGATAAGGTTAAAATAAATCAAGGCAATTTAATGACAGAATATAGTGAAAGATGGAAAGGATTTGCTGAGATAATTAATAACTAGAATACAAAAAAGGGAGGTGTGAGGAGGTCGATGAAACAAGTTAACGAAAGATAAAGATTTGGGAATATTGGACTTGTTTTTAAATTTTTTGTTTGCTTTTGTTTTTGATGTATTGTGTGTTTTGTTTTGTTTTTCTTTCTCTTTTTATTGACTTGTATTGTTTAATTCATTTTTTTGTCTCTTTTTTCCTTTTCCTTTTTTTCTCTGTAATTTTAAATTCTCAATAAATATCATTTTTAAAAAAAGAAAAAGAAAATCATTGATAGCAATGAAGAGCAGACAGGAGGGAATTAGTTTTGAAAGCAAATATTAAGAAACAATAATATGCAGATATTATTACTGTGTCTGTCTACAGAAATACAATCAAGCAGGTCTCCGACCATCATAGTTTCTGTTTTTGACTGTCATAATTGCTTGTTATTCCCATCTAGACAACACCAGTTTCTAGGCAATGACTCAGTGTCCCAATAGTTATCCCGGATCAGTAGAAAAGGAAAAACACGAAGTGGGTGCTATCGGTATACTGGTGACACCACACTATGCCTCTCTATGCTGTTCCTCAGTGGCTTTATAGAAACATTTCAAAGACAGAGACCAACAATTCAAGCGTAACTCTTTAGTTGTACCATAGCAACTGAAGAGAAAATAGATGAAATTGTCCCCTTTGGAGTATCTCATAAGTTTCCTTACGTTCTCAGTTTCAAACGTGTTGTGATTCTTGTTTTCTAAGCTGCCTCTTCACGGCTGTTTTCCCCTCTATTTCTTAGGCAAAACTTGGAGTTGAAATCCTTGATTACAGAGATTTGGCTGCTCTTCCTAAGGATAAAGCTATCTATAACATAGACCGTCCAGATATGATCTCCTATTCTCCATATATCAGCTATTTGACAGATGACAGACATAGTTACGGGGAGGTAATGTGTGTGTTGCTATATTTAAGCAAATATTGAGCCATTTTTGTGTGAAAGATTGTATACATGCATGTCATAGTTAAGAAGTATCCCTTGCTAAATTCCACTTCAAAATCTGTTACCAAGCCAAAATAAATTCATGTTTTTGTTACACACGTGATATGATATTGGTGGCTGTATATAGGCAGCTCTTTTTGCTTTGTAGATTCTCTTCTGTCTTTCAGCATCTTTCATGTCATCCATGTATATTTGTCCCCCACATATGAAACAGTTGTCAGTGTGTGAAATAACACTTTTATAAAATACAAAGTTTGTCTTAAAACACTCTTCATTTCATTCCATCATACCTCATTCATTAGGAAAATAGAGTGGGTTGTTTTATAATCGTCACAAATTCCCAACACAAAGCCACAGCAGACCTAGGCTGTATGTTTATTCTGAGATACACACATCCCACATTTCCTCTAAGGAGCTTATGGTGACATGTGAGGTTGCACACCCACATCTCCCATCTAGGAATTTCACCAGCTCCAGGCCAGTTTTATTACATAAGCAACATTGATTTGTGGGGTGATGCCTTTGTTTGAATTGAAAGGACTTAAAAGATCAATGCAATGCAACGTAACTAATGTTTGGTGCTTCTGTGGGAGATGGGTGAGATTGCTGAACATTGCTTCTTGTATAAATAAGGGAGAACAATAAAATATGGGAGGAGGGACATAGAAAGGGCTTCAGAAACTCAGCTGTTAAGTAAGAAAAACACACACAAAATGAGGGGATCATGAGAAAGCATAGAAAACCTCTTGGGTGCATCCCGCAGGCCGTGTGTAGCCATCCCTGTTTATATCAGTGCAGTTAAAATGTTCTGTGAATTTATTTAAACTACTGCATTTTTTTTCATCTAGGTACCAGGGTAGTAGAGATAGTGTGACAATAAAGTCTAGGTGGTTTGTTGTTTTTTTAGCGTTGCTTTTGTGTCTTTGGAACTGAATAAGAAACATAATTGTGAAACCTGAAGTTTGGCTGGCATGAGTGCAAAATGTGGTTGATTGTAAGCTTCTTGAATGTTCATGTTTTTTCTGCCCTGATGAGTTCCCTCTCTCATCCTTAGGGTGACCAAGATGACCGTTCTTTCAAGCAGTACAGGATATCCAGCCCTAGTTCTACTGGCTCACTTGGCTACGGCCGCAACACCCCAACCTCTCACTCTCCTCAGAATTACAGCCGACCAGGTAACTGACGAGCAGCTTTCCTTTACAGACTCTCATGGCTTTCCTGCTCACCTTTGACCTTTGGAAGAGGAGGCAGTCTTCCTTTTTAGATGTACCTTGCACAGAAATAACTGCAATTTCAGGATCACTCTAAAATTTATTACAAGGTGTTTATATTTTGTCAAATACTTCCATCCTGAGAGCATTAAGCTCACACACTTCAAAATCCATGGGATGTAACCTTCATGCAGCCGTTGAAGAATGGCATCATTGGGCCTGCACACTCATGTGAGCAATGAGGGATTTATGGAAGTCTTCTAGAAGACTTCTAGAATATTAAGCAGCCCCCCTCCTTTGGTAGCAGCTCTCCCCAAAGAACATGTTCACTCCACATCCTCCTCCTACACTAAGTCAGTCCTCACTGGATTAAACACTCTGATTCAGGGTTCCACTACAAGAACCTCCAGGTGCACTATTATCCTTTCAGGGAAGCGGGAGAAGCGTAATGTTTTCAGTAGGATTTATTTGTCATCCAGAAGACAAGAAAAACCAATCTCTAGCAATAATAATAAATATATCGATATGTCACTTGGAAGGACCAGGTAAAGTATGTTGGGTAAGCACCACCAAGACCCTCTTACAATATGCACAATCCAGAAAAGATAATTTTTGAACTGTGGTCTCCAGAAATGAACCTAATACAGTGGTACCTTGGGTTACATACGCTTCAGGTTACAGACCCCGCTAACCCAGAAATAGTGCTTCAGGTTAAGAACTTTGCTTCAGGATGAGAACAGAAATCGTGCTCCGGTGGCGCAGTGGGAGACCCCTTTAGCTAAAGTGGTACTTCAGGTTAAGAACAGTTTCAGGTTAAGTACAGACTTCCGGAACGAATTAAGTACTTAACCTGAGGTACCACTGTACTCCAAATACAGTTGTGCCATTGCTATAGGAAAGAGAATGGTATTTTCCCTTCTGAGGCTTGGAAGCAAACTCCTGTTGAGACAAATTAAAGGTGCTTCCAGACATGGATGATTTAGCAGCCCCCAGTAGTCGCTGTTCTGCTTTTATCTGGAAGTGAAATAACAACTGTGGTTCCAGACTGTAGGCAGGTGGGCAGTCCCCCTTTCCCCAGCCCCAAATAAAAAACTGTTACAAGCAACACAAATTGTGTCATGTATAGATAGGTTTCAAAGTTACATACCTGGGTGTGAATGCTGAGTTGCCCACCTGGGAAATGAGCGATGCCTTGGCAGAGGAAGCCAAAGTACCGCTTCAAGACTGTCCAGACCCACTCTCAACACCACTCCCATACGTAGGCAGAACAACGGCTTAGCAGGGTAGGGGTGATTTTCCTCACACAGCTCCTGCTGTAACACAGTCTGAACTGTGGTACGCTCTATAGGTTCATTGAAATGAATTCTCTACTTCCAAGTCTTAGAACAGAGTTTCCTGCTTCTCAAGAGATGTTGCGCTTCTGGCTTCACTGCTATTCCTCCTCAACTCATCCCAATCCATCCTAGTGCAAACAAACTTTTGCATTATTAGTATGACAGTTTTCCTAAATTGAAAAGGTGTCATTGCTGTGAGTGTTTTGTAGCTTTCAGTAAGCAAATGAAGGAGTTTATTTTCATTTAACTTTCTGTTGCCCCCTAGCTGGTACTCAGACTCTTGGTACCAGTAGCTGCATCTCCCTGCCCCAACACACAAGCCTTACATCTACATTCAGACATCATTACATCCCTTTCTTCAAAGGTAAGGCCCAGGAATGCCATTTGTGATGTGGTTACTGTAGACATCTCCAAGTGTGGTTTGCTGTTGTGTTTGCATGTCTCTCTAATAGATAATTTTCTCTCTCTAACTTTTGTTGCTATTTCTTGCTATAAATCTTTTCTTCTGTGGGTACTGATTGATTACTGAAGGCAAAATTATTTAACTTCACAATATTACAGACATTTACAAACATTTTTATTTTTATTTTTTTGTCAGATCAAATGTACAAAGCCCATGGAAATATGAATGGCTAAATCAAATATCTACCCAAAATTATTTTTCCCTACCTTTCTTTTAGACAGGTATCCAGTCTCCAACATTGCTGCCCTTCTTTCTAATTTCCAGTTCATTAGTTTATAACCTTAGGCCTTGCATCAGTTGGGTTTGATCTCCTGAGATGTGTACTGTGTATAAAATTGGGAACATCTTGCAATATTTCACAAAAGCTTTGATTGATTCTGTGTGTATGTGAGTGTGAGTGTGTTTGTGTGTGTTTGTGTGTGTGTTTGTGTAGAGAGAGGGCAAGCAGGGAATGTGTCCTGAGGAAATCTTTAGAATCCTTTTCTCCTGTCTATTACCTAAATAGTTAAAACATTGGAGGTGTTTAATAAAACATTATTTCTTCCATAAAATAGCTAATTTTATTGATAATATAAAATACAATGGGAAGCTTAAGAAGGCAACAATAAGTGAAGTGGCATAAGAAACAGGAAAGAAAATAGCTGTTTTTAGGAAAAAATGCTTCTCTCTTATCAGTGTATGAAATTTGTACCATATTCCACTAATCAGTAGATAAAAGCAGCCTAACATGCTTGTCATACTCTTATATGCTGAATTTTTAAATCTTGAGTAAAGACGAGTTTCTTTGTTGTGCATTAGAGCAGTACTATTATCTTGTGAGATGAACCTAACCCTTCAGCTAAAAGTTGGTGAAGTTTCATTTTAAGGAATGTATTCCGTGGCCTTCTTGGCAACCTACCACAAATATTTGAGCCTCTTTCTTCTAGAAGCACACTCTTGTCAGTTTGGCACATTTTTCAGCGTAGACGACTTCATGAGACTGGAGGCTTTGTGCTGTTCTGCACGTCTGCACACAATGAATTTGTGGATGTTAACCTCTTACTGTCTTGGGGAAGTAGCAGTCCAAGTGGCAGACTCTAATTTCAAAGTAGTAATCCAAGTAAAACGAATAGGTTTGTTCAACTCAAGGATGAGGAGCCAGGCTCATGCAGGCCTCATCTGGAGTGGCTTGAGTGATGCCACGAAGCTGGCTTCCCAGCTACATGTGGGTCAGGGTGGTGGCAAGACCACGATGGCTGCTTCTGGCCACACCCCACATGCCCAGTGCCCTCGTCTGCTGTTGCCTGACTGGAATGTGCCATTGAACTGTGATGGTGATGCCTCTTGCTTGCCGGATGGAGAGATGTGTGTGTTGTGGAGAGATGTGGAAACCTCTGACTTTGCATGGCTGGAATGTAGCCTACTGTACAAAGGTAAGAGTAACGTACACTACCCTTCTCCCTTTGCCTCGAAGGCCTTGCAGCGTTGCCCGCAAAGGGGTACAGTTCTTAGGCCTAGGAGGGTTCCCGGTTCAACTGTTAAGTAACTGAACATGGACGGGGGAGGGGAGAGGGCAATTTTCCTGGGAACAAAATCACAAATACCCTCCAGCACTCAAAAGTTGCTGTATAGCAGGGGTCAGCAACCTAAGGCCCATGGGCCAGAAGCAGCCTGTGGAGGTCGTTTATTAAACCGGCGCAGCGTGGCACAGAGACTTGCTTCTGCTGCGCCGAAAATCGCGTCTACGCAGACGCCAAAAATTGCGGGCACGCGCACAATCCAGCCCACGGAGGGATCTCTGCGAGACCAATCTGGCCCAGGCAAGATAAACCTTGCTGACCCCTGCTGTATAGGAATGGACTAAAGCAGATGCTGGAAGATTTCAGGCAGGCACGTCCTACTCTAATTTTTAATTAAAGACTTAGGGTCCAACAAATGCCATCAGTCACAATTACCTAGGTTGTAGGTGACTGACAAGTACAAGATCAGATCCATCTCTGAGATGCTGCAGATCAGAGATCCTAAAATCTTCCCTCGAAATGATCCAAGATAGCTTCACAAAGACCTAGTCAAATAGTGCTGCTTTTCTCTAGTTTGCAACTAATTACTGACCGAGATATGGTGGCAAAGGCATGCTACCTCAACCCAAAGAGAAATATAGAAGTTTCTTGTTCATGGGTAGAGAATCAGCACTACCATTACACCCAGATATCAAAAGGAATAAAGTATTTCTGGACTGCCCATCAATATAATTCCCCAGGACAGTTTCTGAAAACAGTTGTAGGTTTAAATGTGGAGCATTTCTCCAGCACCCAAAGGAAAGCTTCCCCCCCTTAGTTTTTAGCAAATCCCTCTTGTGAGCTTGAGTGAGGACCAGGAATGCAAAAATAGGGTCACCCTTCCCTCTCATTTGTCTGTGGGGGTACTATTGTGGAAAGACCAAAGGGCAGTACAAAATACATTTATTCAGGTCTGGCCTTTCATTGGCCTCTTGCTCATTACATTAAGCTGAAGAGGGGGTGGGAATCTAATTTGAATGTAGTATAATTGATGTGATGAATATTCATACTTCATCTCATATACACAAATAGGAAACAAGGGGGAGTCAATGCTGCAGTTTATGCATGCCAGGGATTTGAGAAGAAGTTTGTGTTCATGCGCACACATGCGGTCATGCTTCAGTATCTCATTGTAGCATCACACCAAGAAACAGAATCAGGATGCAAAGGTGCAGCTGTGCAGCTAAGGCCTGGCCCAACTTTGAGATCTGTGGGTCGCAGTAGATAGATGCCATTACATGCCACAGGAAAAGTGGGGCAATATCCGACTTTCAAATGACACAAGTCACCAGAGGATGAAGGTGCTATATTCTCCTACCCAGAGCCACATCCTTCCCATTCATCACCATGGCAGGTCTTTGAAAGTGAGGCCATGCACATAGGGAACAAAGTGACCAGATTGGGACATTCATGGGAGAGTGAATGAACATGACCATTCCACCCAAGGGCACATTTAGTTCCCACCTCACAGGTGCCCCTGCACTGCACTCTCACATAAGACAGTGGCTACCACCCCCTACTGGGTGTAAAATTTCTGCCTTTGAAATTGCATCCTGGTGGGTAAAGCTAAATCAGTAGAAAAGATAACACACACAAAATTGCAACTGAAACAGTTTATTGAAGCACAATCCACACAGCAACAGCAGAGAAATAGAAAACAAAGCAAATAGATCCCCAGAAGGTCAATGCAGATGTCCAGTGCTAGGACTGTGGGTAAAGAAATAATAAAACAAATGAAGGGAAAAAAGAATTGGATAGAAATATTACAGAAAATATGCCCCACAAAGAAATAAACACTAATAAAGCCTAGCCCTTTTGCATCTCTCATCCTAAACATCCTGCAGCACTCCTACTTAACTACAGGCCTATTCCCTCTTACCTTTTGCTCTGCTCTTGCCAGGCAGATGTCTGCCCTTTCAATGTTCCATGCCAAAGCGGTTTTGTTTTTTGTTTTTGCCCTGAGCTTTCCCCACAAAAATCTGCTCTGTAAAGTTGAATCGGAGCAAACACCAATTTGAGTTTGCTGCAGACAGAACTTTAAAGAGCGTTTTTTTGCTGGGAAAACTCTGGAGCAAAAAAGGGACCCTCGGACATGGAGCTTTAAATCGCACACCATGCCTAGAAAGAGTGGAGGAAAGGTAAATGTGAGTAAATGAGTGAGTAAACTCACTCATCCCAATCATTCTGAGTTACATCATATTCAAGCATCCTAAGATGTTTATAGCTATCAGTGTCCATAGCAACCAGAAAAGGGAGTTAGGGAGGGAGAGCAAGGAGAGACATAAAGAAACAGAGAATGAAAGCTAATATAGAAGACTTTATCTCTACTTTCTCCTGGGCTTTTTATACTGATCCGAGGTGGGGCCAGATCTTCCTACATTGCTTAGAGGTGGATGTAGAACTTTTAACTCTCTACATTTTAAGGAAAGTTAGTTAGTTAGTTATTCAGTTGCTCCAAAATTAAAGGAACACAGTAGCTACCTAAATTTATATATTTACTTGTGAACTGGTATGCAGAACCCTTTAAGAAACCCTTTGTATATCACCTGCATCTGCCTTGAAATACCTAACTCTTGACACACAATGAATTCCCTATGGGTAGACGCAGAAGGGCTTCAGGAGTTTGTGTGAACTTAGAAAGTTTCCTAATGCATGCTCAACACTCTGCTGCAGCTGCACATTGCACAGTACTGGTGGCAGGTTCTCTGTCTCTCGCTTTTCCTAGTAAAGCATCCATTTATTTATAAAAGTGAGGTATTAGCATATTACCGTATGTTCACTTGTGTTTTAAGTGGTATCAAATTAGCATAAGGAAGAACTTAAACTCCAAAATAAATGAGATGAAATCTCGTCCCTATGCAAAGGATGGAAAAAGCAGAAGCAAATTTTACAAGCTTTCTCCCTACTCTGCCCTTCAGCCATAGAAGTAAAATTGACCCAAGGCTGATTTTCCTATCTTATAGATATAATTCATGTTCATTGGAAGAGTGGCGGGTCCCCTGGCCAAAGCGGAAATTTGATAAATTTGACAGGCTTGATATCTAGAAAGAGGCGCATCTCTTTATAAACTCACTGACCTACACTGCAGCCTTTGCCAACTTGGTGCCCAGATGTTTTGGACCACAGCTCCCATTACCCTCCTCCCACATGGACATGCTGCTTGGGGCTGATGGGAATTGCAGTCCGAAACATCTGGAGGGCACCGGGTTGTGGAAGACTGTCACAGTGGCTCTGAGCCAACAGAGAGTACGCCCAGAGGCCAGTGCTCTGTGAATGCCCTCAAAAAGGAAACTGAAAGCAGCTCCTTGATGGAGAATGCCATAAAAATGCCACTGATAATTGGTTTATGTTATAAGATGATTTGAAGGAAAAGAGGAAATGAATGTATACATACTAAATAATACATTTTACATCATAATACCTGGAATATGGCATTATATATCCATGACTTGATAATACAACACACACGTAAAATAGTATGGAGATCAGAGGGTCGAGAGGGGATTATAGGGGAGACAAAGTAGAATTTATGACCAGTTACAGCAAAGCTATATTCTCACACTCTGAAGATTTGCTTTAGCAAATCTAGCCTGTAGCTCTAAGGAAGAACTTAAACTCCAAAATAAATGAGATGAAATCTCGTCCCTATGCAAAGGATGGAAAAAGCAGAAGCAAATTTTACAAGCTTTCTCCCTACTCTGCCCTTCAGCCATAGAAGTAAAATTGTAAAATTGACCCAAGTCATGAGACTTTCTGTGAACTGGATTTCCCATACTGAAAGCAGTTCCCCCCAAAGCTGTGACATAAGAAAATTCCGGTTTTGTAAATAAAGTTGTTGGGGTGTAGCTGTTCATTACATTGTTTCCAAAACTGTAATATTGTACTATTCTATGAAAAAGCAGTTAATTAACTGCAAGGAGATGGAGGGACAATATGTGGAAATGAGACAATTTTTGATATATTCACACGTGTCTGTTTACTTCAGGTTCAAAGAATTCAAAACAAATGTCACAAGAGAGGCCTTTCAATCTGAACCATTAAAAAGAGAAAAATATCATGTCCGATGCCAGGAATAAAGCAATATCAAAATGCAGACAAAATATTTTGCAGAGAATAAACCCACTGTTTCAGTTAAGATGGTGTTAATAAAATTTACTTTAAAAATGCATTCCTTTTTTACATAATAAACAGGAAGGAATTTGTAACAAACCTAAGAAGCGTACATGTCACAAATCTAAGGTGACTATGGCTAAAACTGAAAATAAAAAGTAAAGCGAAAACATAGGAGGGAAAGCGAAATCCATATAAAATAATCCTAGGCAAGTAGGAAGCCCCTATAAAACTACCTGTCATACATAAATTTTTAAAGGTGGGTGGGGCCAGGATTTAGGGGTGGGGGCTAGAAAAAAGAGAGGTAAGAGAGAAAAGCTGGGAGCTCATCGAAAAAGATGAAGGCTTAATATAATGGGAGCTAATCATTCAGTCTATAGTACTCTCAGGGTTGTCCAGTTATTTCTTAATTTATCTTCCTTCTTACTCTAATAAGCACTGATAGCTTTGCCTCCTGCATGCATTGCCTACCAGCTTCAGTAAATGCTTCATTGATGCTTTGTGAATTTGCTCTGCAGCTCAGTAAGGAGTTTCTTCACCTCAGCAATTACCGTATGCTGCATCTTTAACTGGATCAAGTGGGCGGTGGGTTCAGAGCAGGGATAAGAAACTGATCTAGAATCCAGTGAAAACTCAGGTCAGATGAAAGTGTGGACAAGCCCTTACTTCCAAGATGTTTGACCCAGATTACCTCCTTCTTTGAGAGTTTAGGGAGCCACCACTAGTTTGAATAGTTGTCACTCAGGCAGCTTCACACATTTGTGGGGGCTGATATGGTCCACCCCAGTAGGTTTTGGGAGAGGATGCAACTCTGATGATAAGATCTGTATGTGGTGCAAATGATGTTGGGCTAAACTTTTGGTGAAGCCATTTCCTACCCTTCTGCATAGCACAGTTGTTAACAAGTACAAAATCTTACATACTTTCCTATATAGGTTTTAAGATGTGAGCCATAGTGCAGTATTACAGATACTTACAGAATCAGAAGCTGCTGGGATGTTTGAAATAATCTGGGGCTTCCTAAGCCATTGTTGGTTGTTTTTTTTTAAAGAAAATGTTGGATTAAGAAATCATTTGAAAAAGCTTTTCTTTTATGCTTGAATTTATCTCTATTTTGCTTGCCATTTTTTTGTTTTATATGCTTTTTGTTTTTGTTTTGCTCTTCCTCTTGGAGGCAGTGAAAGTGGTCGAAGCACTCCAAGTTTATCCATGTGCTCAGACAGCAAATCTTCATCATCGCTATATCAGCAAGCACCTAGACATTTCCATGTCCCAGGTAGGCATTCATTGCTTTGTCTTAATCTTTAATTGCCATCATCTGTAATGCTTGCGTGTATAAACAATAGACAAACAAATTTATTTTTATATAAACCAAAAATATTTTAATGCTACACTTAATTGCATTTTATGCCTAATATACAAATCTTAACTTCCATCTATTAACAACAATTTTCTAGGCCATCAAATTAAGAGCCAAACTGGAATATTTTCCTTTGCTATCCAAGCCATCTTTTCCTTTGCTTGCAAGCATCTGGAATCCAATTTTTATTGGGGCAGCAGCACTGGGATGCCTTTTCTTACCACGCAGTTTCCCTGATTTAAGTCACACTCGCTTTGCTTCCTACAAAGAACAAAGTGAAAAGAATTTTGGGAGATCTCTGGTTGGGAGAACTCAAATAATCTCTAGTTTGGCCTTTAATACTTCAAACTGGGCCTGACATGGCAACTTTTAAACACAGAAAACAAACAGATCTCATGCATTGCATCTAGTTTGGCCCCAAGCCCTATTCAGGCCTTATACTTGTGTGTAAAACCATCACATGAGCAGAGAGGGAGCTGCGTTGACTAATCCATCTCATGATATACGCACAAGAGTAGCTTCTCCCTCTCACATCCTCACATATAGCATGAACATCAGCTGGGAGGCATCTGGAACCCTGAGTCACTTAGGACTCTGGCAAACTTTTTTTTAAAGGACTTAAAGCTACTGCAAAAAAAAGAGCTGGTAATTTATATGTTAATTCTGGCTGGCTGAACTGGATACCATAAAGATAGCTAAATCTTTTAAATTCTCTTAAAGAAATGAGTAACTCTTACAAAAGTATATCAGATGACATGTCTCCCAGATATTTACATTGCATTGTGTATACTTTCCATACAATCTGGAAGTCTGAACAATCCAGACAGAAGCTTTTGCGTGATACCTCCCTGCAGATATTCATGTTGTATGCACGGTCTGTATGACGTTGGGGGTGAGTCTGTTCACATCTTGGTTTTACATGTGAGTTTTAAGAGCTGAACAAGCCTTTAGCCGCATTAGGAATATGGGAACATTTCAGCCACATTTTTTAAAAATGCATTTTATCATAAAAAGAAATATGAAAGAATTGAGCATTCATTGCTCAGCCATCTTAAGTACACTGCAGAAAGGTCGCACGTATAAATAAATATGTTGCTGAGTTGATTCCTAACTTTTTGCTCCATGGTCAGGAAATCTGTAAACACAGGGAGTCCTTTGAGGAGTGCAAATCTCCTTCCATGAACACAGCAACAAGTTAGGAACCAAGCCAATGCTAATGTCTCATTTATTTATATGCTCAAAATTAAGCAATACATTACTCGATATCTGGGGTGGTGGTGGAGGTATTTGATAAAGAGGAAGCATATTTCAACCGCTTGCTTACTGTCTGGGTCTTCTTCTTTTTCTTTCCTTCTTCTCAGACACTGGAATAAAAGATAACATCTATAGGAAACCCCCTATCTACAGACAGCATGGTACAGTCTGCTTTTCTCTGCTGCCGTGTGGTCTAGCCAGGTCCTTTTCCCTCCTTATGCATGTTTACCTCTGAGTGTGTGCCACCGCTCTCTGCTCATTTGTTCCTGTCACTATTCCGGTTGCATGAATGTTTGTCCAGGCAGACGGGATCTTATTTCTTTGTTACTGGGCAATCTTGGACACTGGTCTGGTCTCCCAAAGATCCATCACTATTGTGTCCTACGCCTCCAAGGGTGGTTTTGTTTGTTTGTTTGTTTGTTTGTGCTTTTTGCAAAACAGTACAGTACATTGTTAGTGGGATTCACCTAGATCGTTGGCTTATATTTCCTTCTTTTCTCTTAACAGTTCCTGCTGTAAAATATTTTACAGTCATGGCACCGTAAATTGCCTTTTAATTCCTGTATGAGGTATCCTGTTTCTGCTGCCAATTCTTAGCAATTCCCTGCTACAGAATGCAGTTTAGGGTTTGCCTGGAAACATCTTCAAACATCTTCCTGACAGTAAGAGCTGTTTGACAGTGGAATTTGCTGCCAAGGAGTGTGGTGGAGTCTCCTTCTTTGGAGGTCTTTAAGCAGAGGCTTGACAACCATATGTCAGGAGTGCTCTGATGGTGTTTCCTGCTTGGCAGGGGGTTGGACTCGATGGCCCTTGTGGTCTCTTCCAACTCTATGATTCTATGATTCTATGATCTTAATGGGGATTAAAGTGTAAATAAATAAATAAATCATGTGGCACGCATGAGGAAGTGAAAAGAATTGGGGAAATAACTGTCAACAAATGCTGCTGTTGACAAAACCGTCGAGAGGCTGAAACAAGGTGACAAGGAAAGTGTCAGGGTCAGGCCAGGTCAGATCCACTTCAGTAGCTCTTTTGCAGATGCTAATGCTCAAAGAAATGAATGTGTGCTGGCAGGGAAGGTACATATATAGGTTTATTTCAGTTACTGGGACAAGTGAGCCTAGGCCAAAGGCAGAGCTGGCTGCCATGGTGCTCACCACTCCCCCTGCCTTTGCATCTGAAACAGGGTGATGTTGTTCTCCAGCTCTGGGTCCTGGAAGTCAGTTGTTAGAGGTAAGGCTGTGAGCTGAAATCGTGACAAGGCAGCATTATGGAGAGGTGCTAGCAAGCAACTTGCTCTGGCCGGGGATGAAAGTGAATGGAGGCCTCTTAAGCATCTCTCCTCCAGTCTGCCTCTTCTAGGCTTTGCTGCCCTGTGGAGAACTAGGCCAGGCCTCTGGTCTGAAGATGGGCACTTCCCCTGTGCTCCTTGTGTTTTCTTCCTGGTGCATTTCCTGTGCTCTTGGGGTTGGTTCGTAGCGTGGGAGGCACTCGGATCCTCTGGCCCATGAAAGCACCGTGAGGGAACCGATGCTGCCTTTGATCACCACTCAGGAACCTGGCATAGCCGGTGAGACCATAGCCTCCAACTTAAGTATCCTGATCACTGCTGGAAGCTGGGTTCATTATATGGCCAATTCAGAGACAAATGCCACACCACTGGTCCCAGCCATGTGTAGAAAGAGATGGTGTCACACAGGGTTTTGGATAACTTCCTCAGGCAGGCCTCTCAGTCAGGTCACAAAGTCCTTCTTCAAGCCCTGGAGCCCCTAATAGGAAGGTGATGAAAGGACATTTTTGTTGTTCCTGTGCCTCAGGACAACCCGTTGTTTTTGTGGATCTCGTGAAGCTGTAACGGGTCTTGTGGAGCTAATTGGTAACTTTGACCAGGAAAGATGCACATCAGATTATTCCAAAATCAATCATGCACATGAAGGGGGAGCATGTCTCAGGTACATATGAAGATACATATAGTGCAAAAGATAACAATGTATTATCTTTCAATGGATTAGTGGCTTGGAACCATCAGATTTGTAAAGACAGAGATGTCAGCAGCATTTCTAACTAAAGTAGAAAAATATTGGTGGAGCTCCAGTGAATATTTAGTCTCTCTACCAAAATGCAAGTTCATTGTAGTTATGAGGCAAACATCAAAATGCATTAATCAGTTGTTGAATTCTTCATTATTCACCACCTTTTCCGCATGCTAGATTTTTGCCTTGTGTGACACAGATAAATCTTGCATATAAGCCACACATCCCAGTGAGGTCACTCACTGTTTGCTTCCTCCCCATTTTCTTCTTAGCCTATCCTTACATAATAATGTGGTATTCTGAAGATTCAGATTGGTGACCTATCTGTTCAGGATTCGTAGAGATACAAGGCAGGTGTATTGTGCTAAGAGAATAAAAGTCTGTGCTTCTGTTCATTTATCTGAAAACTAATAAATACTAGAGAAAGCTAATTACATGATATTTGCCCTGTGGTTTATGGAGCATTCGGGGATGGTTAGTCCCTCTGGTGTAGGGACATGTCATGCTCCACCTTTGGTCCCCACCCTGCACTCAGCTCTCACCTGAGGCTCCTAGGAGCTGTCAGCATGTGACAGCAGCTGCACCCTGAGAAACGGCTTCAACTGGTCAGCTAAACCAGATGGGGGAGCTGATGGGTCTCCAACCCTTGGTGAGTTAGGGAGTTCCCCTGCATGTGAAGACAGGCTCTAGCAGATAGAAGAAGAAGAAGAGTTTGGATTTGATATCCCGCCTTTCACTCCCTTTAAGGAGTCTCAAAGCGGCTGACATTCTCCTTTCCCTTCCTCCCCCACAACAAACACTCTGTGAGGTGAGTGTGGCTGAGAGACTTCAGAGAAGTGTGACTGGCCCAAGGTCACCCAGCAGCTGCAGGTGGAGGAGCAGAGACACGAACCCAGTTCACCAGATTGCAAGACTACCACTCTTAACCACTACACCACACTGGCAGACAAGACCAAGAGGGGGTCCAACAGTCAAGAAGGCGGTTTCTGCTCATACTGTAAAAGGAAGTGAGGAGCAGATGGAGCAGGTAGCCCATCTAGGAAAAGGAAAACTCTGCAAAAGCTCTGCTGCTTTGTGGGATATCTTCAGGAGGAGAAAAGGCTAAGGAGCAAAGCCTACACAAATCTGGGTGGAGTCCCTAGGACAGTTGGATGGCACCTTGTATGCCTCCTTCCGGCAACTCCTGCAGCCAACCTGTTTCCAAACGCATTGCTTTCCTTTCCCCCCTGCAAGGCAGAGAGTCTTGTAATCTGGGCAGCCCAGGACTTCCATACACATTGCTCAGGCTTGTATGCTGGGGAGCGCACATCAATGGAGTGTTTTGACTTCACCCCCAGAGATGCACTTCATTGTCTCTCAGGACAGACGAATGTCAACAAGGCTTTATTGTTGGAGACATAAAAGTGTTTATATATTTTGCTATAGCACACAATAAATTACTGTAAGGAGGTTAGTGTGATCTAAATATTAATCCCAAGTGTAGGGCACACACATGGCTGAAAGACATAGGGAAGGAGATAGGGCGGATTCAAAGCATTTGCTAAACCTCTGGAAAATGAAGACAGCTTTTAAAAATGAGGGAAGTGAAGACACATTATTTATTTTAGAGTTGGTGGCTTGGATCCAGGCTTAATCATGCTTCAACAAGTAAACCCCTTGAAATTAATGACTAGCTTAGATCCCTTTGATTTCAGTGGGTTTACTCTAAGCATTATTAAGTCTGAAACCAACCCTGCATTTTTGTAACACAGAACAAGAGCGGTTCAGCCCCCCCCCCAATGCATCAAATGGTGACAGTTGCCACAATAAACAGTTAATCAGTTGTGGGAAATTGTTCTTTACTGTTAGATGAATGAACTGGATGCCCTCAAGATGGCTAAATCATGCATTGTCATAAAAGGATAAGAGTCCATTGCAGTATGTTTATGAAACTGGATTAGATGACATGTTTCGAGACATTTTCATTGCATTGCATCTGCTTTTGAGTATTCCAGTTATTGTGAGCATAGTCTTCCAAAGTTGTGGTTATGACATGCTGTCAGTTTTGAATCAACCCAGATCATGTCAACAGAGAAGGATGTTGCTGGTGAATTAGAGCTCAGGTAAACATGGCATGATCAGTATCTCCTCCTGTTATTTCAAAGCAGTCATGGTGGAAATCGAGGGGTGGGACCTGCTAATTTACTTGGGAAAGTACAATTGGGGTAGGAACATTTAACCTCCTATTCTGACTTTTTCCTGTCTAATTCCTTCCCATAGAGGATTTAGTGTCATTTCAGGGAGAGGGGAACACAACAGGTACAGAATCACGTAACAGCCAGAACTGAAGTCTTGAGGTCAGAGATGGAACTAGCAGCATGTTTCAGAGAAACCTCAACTACAGTGCAGCAGTTCTACACAAGCCAATAATTTATTGTAGCCCTGATGGACCTGATAGCAATTTCTAGCTACCTCAAAATTGTGTTTTATTCCTTGACCATTGACTCTAGAGTAGCCTTTCTCAACCTTGGGTCCCCAGATGTTGTTTGGCTACAAGTCTCATCAGCCCTGACGGCTGGCCTTTCTCACAAGGGATGAAGGGTCATATATAAATTTAATAAATAATAGCAATAATGCTTCATATTTACATACATGAGTTAACTGCCATATTTACTAGAGAGAGAAAATTCATTCACAGGACCAGATATGCAGACCAGATGGCTGTCTCAAAGCACAAAAGGAACACTGAGTACATGGAGTTATTTGTATGTAAACAGAGAACTGAAAAGCTAGCTCCATTAGACCTAAAATATGTCTTGTTGAAGAAAACAAAGTCCATTTTTCTGTAAAGATCCATGGAAACAGTCATTTGTTCTGAATAAATCCCAAAACAAGTTACACAAATCTTCTAAGAATTAAAGCTAGCAAATGCAGTGCCAACTTTAAAAACCTTGCAACAGAACTTGGGGGCAGGAGAATAGGACAGCAAAAAAAGATTATTTCACTAACATTGCAGCTACATTTTAAAACCAGAATGAGAAACTTCCAAAAGACTGGGTATTGATGGTCTGCTTTATGTAGCTAAGACTCTCCTTTTATTTTATATTAAGCAAGTTTTAGGATTGTGAAAATTAGTTTAGAATTTAGCATGTGAATGTACTTTGTCTTTCAAAACATTTACTATCTGTGGAGTTGAGAGGCACAAACTCTCTTTTCAAATGACCTATAAAGCTTTTTGTTTTCTTCCTCTACTACAAAATCTGCCCTGGGCATCCATAGGAGTTCATCTCCTGTCGTATTAAGAGTGGGGGCAGGAGTGATTTCACCTTGAGATGAGAGTTCTGCTTAATTCTTTTGTGCTGAATTTAAAGCTTGAGATAAGCCATATGCTAGATTCTCAATTTGTTTTGGTTAGTTCCAGCTCCTAGTGTCACAAAAATAACCATTTGATCCAGTCATGTGGCGTTTCCAGGAATTATTTCCTGCTAGGCTGAATTTTCCAAGCATTTCAGCTATTGTGTTGTACAAAGAGACTTGTCTGTGTTGTTTAATGTGGAATTACTTCCACAGTAAAGCTGCAACATGGACTGGACAATTATTCCATTAGATCCAATGCTGATTCAGGGAGGACTTTAAACTTACTGACATTTATGCGATTGATTGATTGATTGATTGATTGATCGATAGACAGACAGTATTTGTGGGGATAAAACACTGCAAGACTTTCCTCACCATGTGCTCCACAGTGTTAACTCAGTGTTAATGAGGTTAACTCTGATGAGATTATGAATACTGGTCCACCTAACAAAAAATAGAGTTTGTGGCCATAGCGATAGATTTCCTATAGAATGACTAGAAAGATATGATAGAAAAAGATACCATGTTTCATGTGTCTTTTAGCATGGAGATGTGCAACTGTGCATATCTATTCACAAGTAGTCCCATTAAGTTAAGCAAGTCTGATGTGCTCCATTTAGGCTATGTCTAAGCATACATCTCCTGGGAGATTTCCCTACTTCCACATATATGCAATTTACACCTACAATATGCAGCTGATAGCTGGAAATGCATGATTTTAAACCTTGACTGTCATTAGATACCACACTTAGGTTTGCATTCTCCAGCTACATCCTGGCTCCTGAAAAACAGCTGCTTTGTTTTTAATGGGTAGGATTTGTCTGTTTTCTCTCCTCTTCCCCACCCCACCCTGCACAAACTGTACATTTCTAAATAGTGGTTTATTCCAAAAGGTACCACAAGCCTCCAATAATCAAGAGGGAAGCCACCTTGAGATTCCTGCCACTTGGTGGGAAAAGTGAAACAATCGTTTAATTTATGCTACACATACTTCATTTATTTCTAGATGTTACCCAGTGTAAGCCAACTGTCTAGCTTTGGCTGCAAATGGAAACAGATGAAGTGCTTGGGGAGGGACTGGGTACATGGAAGAGAATTGGGGGATGTGGTGCTATGAAGGGTGAATTTGGTTATGACTCATGAATAAGCCAAGCTTCTTTCCAATGGGGGGAAGTAGCTCAGTTTATTTAGCCATGGATGTCTCCCCCATCTCTATAACACAAGGCCTGGATGCTTGCTAGTACACCGGCCCTCATATTAATTTCATAATTACTGACAAATGTAGCATTTCATAACCCTCTTTTTGCAGGTTTGTTTATATAAGCTGTTGTTGTTTGCAGAATACACTTTAAAAAACAAACAAACCAAAATGCTATTTTTACTCTGGAAATTCTTTATATTGTCTAGCGTCAAGAAAATCAGATGATGACAGCAGTACTTGTGATCAAGACAGCAGGAAGGTAAATTTTGAAGGCATCAGAATGATAGTTTCCTACTGCATGGGGACAGTTTTTGAAATGGTGCTTAAAAAGCAATATACCCTCCTGATCTTTTTGTTTTATTGTTTGCTTTGAAGTGGCAAGAAATTTAATTAAATATCTGTGATCAATAGAGTCGCATCCAGCAGAATGGTTTAACTGAAATCAGCAGAACTGCTCCATTGAAGTGGTTCCAAAGACTTCTGACCACAGCCCAAGATAACACCCAGTGTTAATGAATCTAGGCTATGAAAACTATTAGCAATGGAAAGAAATACAAATTATATTAATGAAGCCCTTGGTGAAGCTCTCCACATTTTTGCACTATAGCTTTTTTCAAGTCCAGATAAATTTTCTGGTTCAAGAATTTAGCAGACTCCTAGAAGTATAGATCACATGGAACTTGTTCCACTTGCGGATCATCCACACATTTGTCCTATCAGCACATCATCCAGCCAAGAGTGTGTTGCATGATCCAGAAGGTGGCATTTTATCCTGGTTGATGTCAGTATAACAATGTGGCTGACCCAGTATTTCCTTTTGCATTTTGTGTCAGCCAAGGTGTCGGGGTGTAGATTCATATAGGTAGGCAGGCAGGCATAGAAAATGAAAAACTGGTAAGACACTTTGAGGAAAACTTTCGAAATGTATTAGGGATATTAGGTGGTAATGTCACCACACCCAGATACCTTATAAGTAGGGCTGCTTCATTAAACAAACCAGTTAATAAAAATTAATGTCCTAAATGAACCAGGCATTATCTTTGATGCAGCAAGTCAAGCTCAGAGGTATTGAAAGCTCCCTTGCTCTGCTCTTCAGGCAGTTGCACCAGACTTCACAAACCAGGCACATTTATTCATGTCATCAAGTCAAGTTGGTATATGTTTTTTTTTGGGGGGGGGGACTCAAGACAAATGGTTACTGTTTTTGAGTTCTCCCTGGCACAGCACCAGATGAGCAAGCTATGCTGTGCTTCTTCTGAGGGTAAAAGTCGTCCTCACGCTGGGCTGGGCAGCACCCAGAAGTGCTGAGATTTTCTTTTGCCACTTCTGTGCACGTCCCAGCCTGACATGAGGTGAAAGGTTGGCTCCTCACCCCTCTTCAGAGTTGCCGGCACTTGCCAGAAGACAGGGACAGGGAGCAAGGATCTCTTTCTCTTGCCTGGGTCAGCAGAAGGTGAGAAACTCATCCACCAACTTGAAATCAAGACAACAGCTTCATTATCTCACACACAGATTGACACTCAGTTTACGCAAAACACTGCAGTGAGACTTCAGTTTGTTTTATTGCTCCGTATTCTTAAGAAGAACCCAGATGGGCACTTTGGCACTAAATGATTCCACACCACAGTAAGGAGAATCTCCGGCATCTTGCCCTTCATCATTTTCAGGACTTGATTTCTTAGGCCACTGGTGTGGCTAGACCTTTGATCTAGCTACATAGGTACTTTATTAGCCTTCATATAACAGTGTAGTTGCCTGGGGTAAATTACAGGGGGTCAATGCATAATCTTTCATTTCATGCAAATATTAAAGGTGCCTGACCTCACAGTGCGGAGGGTGCCATGATACTAAGAGTGCTTGCTCTGAATAATTAATTTTTCATCACCTGATTTTATGCATGCACAAATAATTGAATAATCACCGAAACCTCTGATAATTGATTTTTTTAAACTGAATGACAGTGCTGCTTGTAAGACTGGTCAGGTTTTTTGAGCACTTGGACTGGGAGGGCGGAAGCATTTTATCTTCGCAAAAAACATTCAGAGTCGGCTGTGTAAATGGGCCTTGCATGCTGCTGATGTTGGTTTAAGGCATGTTAAACCCTTCTGGTGACATGAAGGCAGCTTGTCAGATTTGCTGCTCCTTACTTCCTCTTTTGGGAGGTTGCTCATATTCATATAGCCTGAAATCTTACTGAAATTGGAAAGCGGTAAGGGAGCAACAGGAAATCCATCCTTCTTAACATCTCAGTGGTGAAATACTTTCTTGCTGATACAAATGGCTTCAAAATAATGATAAAACTTGATTTTACTTTCATATTTCACGCGGTCAATTCCTCCCTATATGAATTTTCGGGAAAGCCTCTCATTTTAATGCTGGGATTTGTTCTTCTCAGCTAAAATCAAGTTGGCTGACTTTGAAAGGGGAGGTGGATGCCAGAACTAACTCTCCAGATCTGGATACTCAGTCACTCCCACAAAGTCCTGGAACCGACAGAGAGCTTCAGCGTTTGCACAGTAACGCAAACAGTACCTACTTACGTAAGTACTGGAAGTTCCCACCCCCTTCGTATCTGGTAAAGTAAATTGACGGAGACCTGATTAACACAATCAAAAAAGTCATGTGGCACATTAACGACTGGCACATTTATAATTGCTTGTTGCTCAAGCCCACTTCATCAGATCCATGAAGTGAAACCGTAAGAAAATTGTATGGTGGGAGTTGAATAGCAATGAGATACAAAAATATATGACCAGTGGTTACTGATCATCTTTAACCTTTTACTGAAGCAGGTTGGTGACAGTTACTGAGATTACTGCATTAACACAGCTGTAGTGGGGCAGGGAGTTTTTCACCAGAAGCAGCTGTATTTAACCTACAAGTGATGGCATTGAACTTCAGCTGTTTCACCTGTATTCACAGTCGCTTCAAAAAGTGCAATGGAAAGCACATTGTGGTAGGTTTCAGATCTCCCATCAACATTCAGCCAAAGACATAGGGCGTGAGACTTAGGAGGTCTGTATGGCACCCCTCTGCAACCTGGTGCCTTCCCACTATTGTTGGAGTACGACTCACTTAATCACTGAGGTTGATGGGGATTGGAGTCCAAAATATCTAGAAGGCACCTGGGTGGTCTGTAAGAAGACAGCTGAAAGCTGTATATTTTATTGAGGCTCAAACTAATGCGTTGGCACTGGGACAGCCACCATATATGGCATTAATACTGGCAGAGAAGGTGCAGTGTTTGCACACCCTTAACCGCCTGTTTATCGATAGAGGGATCCATTTAATATGGAAGAATAATGACTAGTGATCCGTGAAAGCAAGTGTCCAAAAACTTCCGGCCACTTAACTAATAGCATTTTCAAGATTTGCCAACATTTCCTAAAACATTTCATTGCAAAGTGTCTTACTGGAAAGTAAAGATAGAATGAACACTTGTCCCTGTTATACATATTTCTAATTCTGTACTATCCATATTGCACCCCCACCCCAATATATAAAGCAGGCATAACTCCTATAGTTTGCCCGACTGATCATTCAAGCCATTGCATTTTCTACTAGGTGCAACTTCTGGGCCAACCTCAGGGGCAGCCCCACATAGAGCATATTGCAGTAGTCCATCTGGGAGGTTACTAGCACATGTAGCAACAGTAGTAAGGCTATCCTGGCCACAGTGTCTTCCCAGCCTAAACTAGGCACTTCTAAGCACAGAAGTCACCAGGGGCTCTAATGACGAAGATGGATCCAAAAGCACCCCAACACTATGAACTGCTCCTTCTGAGTTATTGGCAAAGCTTGCGGAAGACACCAAGGGTGCTGCAGGGTCTGTCCTGCGCCTCATCTTCTTCACTGTCTTTATAAGTGACATGGATGAAGGAATTGAGGAGATGGTCATCCAATTTGCAGATGGCACCAAACTGAGCAGGGTAGCCAATGCTGCAGAAAACAGAATCAGGATTCAATATGCCCCTAACAATTTGGAGAATTGGGCCCTTAAATCAAGCCGGAACCATTCCAGCAGCCCTGTGACAAGAGCTATAGCAGGAACCATTCTGAATCCCATCATAGCATTATTTTGCCAATATAGTCTTGTGGTCCAGTTGTTCAAAGTGTTTACCTAAAATGCAACTAAATTCTAGTTCCAATGAAATATTTTTCTGGGTGTTTTTTTTTAAATTAAATAAATAAATGTCGTGTTTACATATTTTTGCAGCATGCCATCTAGCTCTCATAAAATCCCAAATGATCTGCAGAGAAGCTCTTGCCATCATAACATTCTGGGTACAACCCAGAGAGAATTAGTTAAGTCCCGCTGAAACTAATTTGGCAATCTGATTCTACCCTTGTTTATTCAGAAGTGATTCATACAGAATTAAAATGTGCACAGGATATCACAGCCCAACAAGACAACAGCAAGAACCCACCAACAGCATACAAATTAATATGGCTAACTTGACCCAACAACTCCCCACATCCCTGGGCCCCCAGCAACCTCTCTCACTACCTAGGAAATATAATAAAGGAATAGAAAATGAACCTACCCAAGTGACGCTGACATAAAACCCCCACATACACACCAAGTATTACTATCCCTCTTCCCCCCTTCTTCTTCCTCAACTTTATTCTGTATACAACACTAATGTTTCACTTCAAATGCAAAAAAGATTCTTAAACCTGAAAAAATATACAAGGCATGTACTTTGGTAAACCAATAAAATCTTCAATAATAATTATTTTTTAGTGTTCACAGGATCCTAGCTGTAATCACACTGTTCAGCACTTAAAGTCTTAGCACTAGGTACTTCTGGACCGAGAGGCCTCAATGCTCGCTGATGGCTGCTTTCTGTTTTCTGTTGCATCTGGAATTGTATCTATACCCACTGAAATTTGACATTTTCTTTAACACCCACGATGAGTTGCTTTTGATTCTGAACACTTCTCTGTATTGAAATACTGTTCAGTGTTTCCTTTAGCCTTAGAAATGGCATTCAGTTCTAAATCTGCACAGCTGAACCAGTTGTACCACTTGGCTTCTCTGAGCCACTCATACCTCTTTATTTTCTTGTGGAGGGAGGGATCTGTCTCGTTTCACTGCCAGAGGCCAAAGCAGATTACAATATAAACACACCCACAAAATTTCCAAGCAAGAATTAGATTAAATTAATGCATGTGAAAGCTTCAAAGTGCATCAAAAATATATTTTGTTTAACTGACTGGCCATCAATCGCCAACCCAAATGGAAAGGTTTTTCTATACTTCTAAATGTGCCTAACCTAGAACATCAAAGGGAGTATCTGGAAAATGCCACATGACCCCAAAATGTTCTGTAGAAGTTGAGGCACTCTGCAGGGACTGACGGTTTTCTTTTATCCCTGCTCCTTCCCTCATTTTTGAGTATAATACAGACATTTTATGGAAATTCAGCCCTCAATTTCAGACTGGAAGAAGTCTAATGGATATAATCCTTATATCTGCTCATCCTTCATGAAATATGTTAGCTTGTTTTTCTATAAAATAATGTATAACATAAAAGCAGCTGCATTTATACACAGAAACTCAAGAGTTGATGTGGCAGATTCTGCCTCCATTTTGATACATTTGATGAGACCTGTCTATTTTCTACAGTACAACTTAAAATTATTGAGGCAACCTCTTGCTTATTGAGCTATGCATATATCAGACAATGCATTTTTAAAAAATATCTCTTCTGTCTCTTTTGTAGGATTTCCATATTCCAAATCTGCTTCTCTTCCTGACTATGGAAAGAATGGGTTACACCATGTAGGTAGACATAAAAATGTCTTAAGTGCAAATACAGTGACATCCTTAATTAGGTTGATGAACACTTTGCCACCATGGCAATGTGCCAAATTGAAATCAGTTCTTCAGTGCAGCCACTCACACGTACGCTTCGTGATGATGACATTTTTGTGAAACTGAGCACAGCAATCAGAGCCTGTTAAGAGTGAGAGTATAGTGCTGGCACGGTGGCACAGTGCAAACAATCTGTGCTTAAATAAAAAGTGTGGGGAAGGAGACAAAATTCCTGCAGGCCTGATCTTTTTTCCAGTTCCAGTGGCTTTGCTTGTGTGAGCAGGGTGAGGGTCCACTGCTGGAAAAGGCAGTGGTGGGAACATGGAGGGAACGTAAACAGTGGCCTGGGAGGAGCATAGCTGTCAACGTTTCCCTTTTTAAAGGGAAATTCCCTTTTCCGAATAGGATTCCTCGCAAGAAAAGGGAAAAGTTGACAGCTATGGGGAGGAGTCAAAGGAGGACAGCACAGTTCAAAGTTGCAAGAGTATTGAAGAACATTTATGTATCAGGAGGGGAAATCAGTACAAATCTGCATTGAAAATGTTTGTTGTTGCAAATACCTGCAATAAGACCTGTGTCTGGAGAGGCCCTGGATCTGCTTTTACAGAAAGGGCCAGCTGTCAGGTGGCTTGATCACAACTTTAAGAGCTGTCCTCAGGTGGGAAATGTGATTTTTACTTCTGTATGGCACTCAGTTGATTTTTTTCTGTGGGTAAATATATTTGGCTACCAGCTCCATAGACTTCTGTTCCTCTTTAAGGCTATCTCCAAACAGATGTATTCTCCCACTACTCCTTTCTCTGTTTCTCTCTCAACTTGGGGGAAAGGGTTAAAAGCCCTCCTCATTTGATGTGGTACCACCATGGCTGATTATTTTCTTTTTTAAGAACATAAAGGTAAAGGGACCCCTGACCATTAGGTCCAGTCGTGGCCGACTCTGGGGTTGCGGCGCTCATCTCGCTTTACTGGTCATGTGGCCAGCATGACTAAGCCGCTTCTGGCGAACCAGAGCAGCACATGGAAACGCCGTTTACCTTCCCGTCAGAGTGGTACCTATTTATCTACTTGCACTTTGACGTGCTTCTGAACTGCTAGGTTGGCAGGAGCAGGGACCGAGCAACGGGAGCTCACCCCGTCCTGGGGATTCGAACCGCCAACCTTCTGATCAGCAACTCCTAGGTTCAGTGGTTCAACCCACAGAGCCACCCACGTCCCTTTTAAGAACATAGAGACACTTTAAATCTGATGAATACGTTTATCATGATGCATAATAGGTAAATTTGACATTGTTTCTTTAAAGGAGGGAAAATAATCACCCCAATAAAATTCATAAGCAGAATTACAGGCTGCAACCGTTTGACGTTTGACTGCGTGACCGGAAAAGGGGGTGGGAGCATAACAGGGCAGCGCAAACTTATGTGCGCTCCACCGTCACACCCAGTGTCCTGAAACGCAACCCCCTCGCAAATCGGAGGTTGCCTGTACTTATGAGGAAACATTAGAATAGGCTCTCCTTCCAGCTAAATGTAAAAATAAAATGAGAAAGTGAAATGAATTGCATTAGCTTAAATGTGAGCTTGACATTAATAAAAGTAAATAATGGAGCATTACTTCAGTAAGATGATTAACAGTGAAATCATATTTATGTCTACTCAGAATTAAGCCCAAAAAAGCTCAGTGGGACTTACTCTTAGCTAAGTGTGTATAAGATGCAACCTGATAGCATTGTTACTTCAGTGAAATAATTAATGACAGGCCCCTTTGGACAGAATTGCTAGAGATATTTCACACAACCATTGTCAGATACCTCAAGAAAAAACAGCACCTTGAAATACAAGGTTTGAACCACACCTAGTTTCAGTAATAAAGCTACACAATAATTCGTATGCCTAAAGAATTCCAAACTAAAAATTGACTTTAGTAAAATTGCTATTGTTTTTATGGTGGTTATAGATATCTATAGACCACTTCAAAAAGTTTCATCATATCCATATCCATATGCATGTTGCAGCTGATTTGTCACTTTCCCATCACAGGTAAAGTGTTATATTAAAGAGTGCATGCTATAGATGGCATTTTTCTGCATTATACTTTATTATTTATTGAATTAATTTACAAAACACTGTTTTTCTTTCTGTCCTAGGCTGCAGATATGGCCCAGTATGACACCGACCAGGATTCTACTTGGGGAAAGAGAGGTATACCCCAAAACTGTCCCATTTCTGCCTTTCAAAGGAAGGGGGGTTTGGGAGGGAGGGATCCCAAACCGCTGTTCTCCGTATGAGTTGTGCTAAGACTGCATAACCTTCAGGCACTCACCAGAACTGAGCAATTGGCAACCTCAGAACTCTCTCTGCATACCACTAATAACAAACAAACTTCAGGCTGCTTTGCACAATGTAGAATGGATTTCATATTTAATGCATTTGCATCAGTGCAGGAGTTGCAAACTTAGCATCAAATTACCAGCATAATTGCTTTTACGATGAATAATCTTAATGTTTGGGTCAGAGAGGTCAGCAGAGTATGCAGCTATAGTGATTTCACAACCTCAGGGATGGTTGAGATTTCACTGGTTTTCAGCTGGTGGGTTGGGACCTGCTACTGAATTGAAGTCTGGCCCAACGTGGGTCACACAGATGAAAGCTAAAAATGAGGAAGTGGGTCTCCAAATTACTTCTTCAGCTCAAACCCAGTCCCAGGTCTAAAAGGTTGGAAACTACTGGATCAGGCATTAGGGCCATCATGAGAGCATCACACAAACCCCCTCTTCTAGGTGGTAATACTGAATGTGTTTTAGCCCACCCTTTCCCATTTGTACAAAACATGCCAACAGAACAGCCATTAAGGATATGTTAGTGTTAGTATATGAAGTGCCTGCACTAAATATATATTACTTGTTGAAGCATATGATAAGGAGCGCTATATCATCATCATCATCTTAATTTATTACTTGCCTTTCACCCTAAGGTCTCAGGGAAGGTTACAACAACTAAAACAGAATTTTAAAATAAAACACAAAAACAGTTTAAAACGTAATCACAAAAATAAGGTGGGTCCTGAAAATGTACATCTCACGTGTCTTTCGCATTCAATGAGTATTGCATAAAGAAGAGGAGGGAGTTCCACAGTTTAGGGACTGCCGCCACCACCTAAGCTTCTGAGCGTGGCAGATCACCAAAAGGCCCCCCTCTGCCAATCCTAACACCTGAGGGGTCCTTGGGAAGGACGCAATATTTCAGGTATTTGGGGCCTATGACATTCAGGGCCTTAAACACCAACATGAGCGTCTTGACCAATTCAACTGTTTCAAAACAGGGGTTGAGGTTATGTGGGATGTGAGGGGAACCCCAGCTGGTAACTTGGCCACTATTTTGGAGCTTGCAGCTTCTACATGGTCTGACTCCACACAGTAAACTTTTTTGATGGCAGTCGACAGGGAGAAGTTGATGGGTGTAGGGAAGAGGATATATTTAATACTCTGCAGACCCACATGTGTGGGTTAGCTAACAAAGGAAAAACAGCTAGTGCCTGCTTTTAAAAACAACAGGACTAGTACATAAAGTGCCGCGGTAGCAGAGTTTAAATCTTATCATTAGGCTGATTAATGAAACATAGGAATAGGCTATTCAACCTCTTCTACCCTCCTCCGTGAAACAGATCACACTCTGAAGTCAGTTCAAAAATGCTTTACTTGCTTAATCCAAGGTCACAGCCACACACTTTTTCTTTATGCAACAACAATAAAATACAGGAAAATGTTCTTGGGTAGAAAAGCAGCCGCTGACCCATGTCTGAGGCAGAGAGCTAACTTGAGGCGTGTCTGCCTCCATTGCTTGCAGTGTGAGAGGGATGGAGGGAGAGAAATAGGAACAGGAAACAAGCCTTTGCTCTCAGGAGAAGGAGGGGGCGTGACATCATTGAGCCTACTCTAGGGATCTAGAACTCTGTGGTCCTTAACCCCTTCATATACTAACTAGCATATATGCATTGTTAGGTTTGACTGCTAAAATCTCCCACAGAAATAATACTTGAACCAGTTCTCAAAATGTAGTATATAAGCAACAGCCAGTTCTGCTCTAACCTGCCAGTTTTTTTTCCTGTCTCTTGCAGAATACAAGGTAAGGGTTGCTGTTGACAACACTTAGAGAATGTTGAGAATCAGCCCTTCTTAACAAGGTTCAGTATATTCCTTTTTCTCCTTTAGTCCTTTTAAAATCAAATACATCAAATATAGATACAAATATGTTCCATTTGCATTTTTAAAAATTTCCACAAGGGATGCGTCTTTCTAGTGTCACACTTTCTCTTTGCATTAGGTCTATCCATATGAAACACTTATTGTAACAAACAGAGTTCGAGTGAAGCTACCAAAGGATGTAGACAGAACTAGGCTGGAGGTAAGGAATGCATTTACTTATTTATTTATTTATAAATTGTATGTGTTGGGATTTCCTGAGCAGATGTGGCATTTGGAAGGTGAGTGGCACAGAAAGTAGCAAGTTAGTGATTGCTAGATCCAGAGTTGAAGGACTCTTCTAGTTGGGTTAGGGAAAGAGCTTCCTCCCCTTCTGGAGCAACCAAAGTTGTCCCTGCCTCTGGATTAAGGGAAGGGGTCTAGAATATCCTCCATAAGTCATGTAGAACAGGAACATTTGGTAAGTATTTTCCTTTTCCAAATACCATGGGGCAATGGAGGCCATGGACAGGCTTTGAGCCTCCACACTTGGTGTTTTATTATTTTATTTTCTGATCCTGATTGGTATCTACCTGTCCTTCTGTTTACTTGCTTTGTCTTTTTATGGCTTACTGTATTTTCATTCTGATTGTTGGTTGCTTTGAGTGCTGCGGGCAGAAAGATGCAATACAAATTTAATACACACTGGAGCCAGTGTGGTGTAGTGGTTAAGAGCGGTAGTCTCGTAATCTGGGGAACCGGGTTCGATTCCCTGCTCCTCCACCTGCAGCTGCTGGGTGACCTTGGGCCAGTCACACTTCTCTGAAGTCTCTCATGCTCACTCACCCCACAGAGTGTTTGTTGTGGAGGAGGAAGGGAAAGGAGAATGTGAGCCGCTTGGAGACTCCTTCGGGTAGTGATAAAGTGGGATATCAAATCCAAACTCTTCTAATTTTCTTTGACATCTTAATGTATGATTTTGGGGCAAATGGTTTCCGAAATATGTTGTGAATTTGATTCAAAACTTCACATTTTTATTTCTAGCACAATACATGCATAAAAGTAAGGATTTTTTTACTGCTTTTTCTTTCTTTTCTTCTTCAAGCGTCACCTGTCCCCTGAACAGTTCCAGGAAGTCTTCGAAATGAGCATTGAACAATTTGAACGACTTGCACTTTGGAAAAGAAATGAGCTAAAGAAAAAAGCTCTGCTTTTCTAGCCTCCCGTAGACAAACTGAAATGTGCTTAATGAAAACAAACTGCACTCTTGCCACAGCTTATCATCTGCGCCTGCTGTTGACCCTTTGTCTAGCTTCATTGTGTTAGGGGTAGGGACAGAAAATTGGAGAGAGAGAAAACATGGCATTTGCATGACCCAGAGGAATATCTCAGTAGCTACTGGGTCTTCAAAAGTATATAACAAGCCTTGCTTTAAATTAATGATTGCTTTAGCTGTTGCCTGTTGCAAAAAAAAAAAAGTACGGTAATTTTAAATAAGAAGGAAATGTGTAGTTTTGACAAAAAAATCGGCTACTGTTTTGTTTCTACATTTTGCACTAGTGAGCAAAACCTGTACAAAATCAAAATATGCTGATGAAAAAAATCTTCCCCAAGAGGGTAAAAAATGTGCTACTTTGAAGCCAATGTGATAAAGGCCAAAGAAAGGCATGTCAGAAAGTCACTCTTGCCCATGCTTGTGTGTGACATCTTTTTAGGAATAAAAGCAAACCTATAATAAAGCACTTTAAGTCTCATTCTCTCACTTAAATACAATCTGCTGTTCCACATGTAAAGTAGCAAATGAAAAATAGCTATCCATCTTTTATTTTAGTAAAGATAGATTGTGATGTACATGTGTTCAGAGTACCATTCAGACAGTTCAACATGCAACCTATTTTAGATGAAGTACTTGATTTAAAATGCCTGAACCATTTATTTCAGTGGGACAAAGTTCTAACTACTTTGGATTTACCCAGCTGGAGATCATGTAGTAATTCAACTTTCACATCACAGAAATGCGTAAATTCTTGTGTGTCATAAGGCTGTGCAATTCTGACTGTATTTCTATTTTTTCTACATTTCACATACAAAGAATGTGTAACTAATATTGATTCTATGCACACAGTGGTTGTCCATATTAAAAATATTGTTTTGTAACTCACATGTTATATGGTTTGTTACTCCACTGTTCACCTCTCTTAAGGAGGTGCTGCTATAGAGAGAAGTAAATAGAAAATTCAGTTCACATGTGGCGTCATTAAAAAAAAAATCTATCAATAATATAGAACCATTTGTCTGTGTTTGCATGCACCTGTGCAAAGAAACTTCTGCCATGATATCCTGGGTTAGTCAGCTTCCTCTTCTCTGTCTTAAGATTCTCACCAGATGCAGTCACATCTGGCTATACCTACCAGCAAATTCCTCACCTCCAGCTTTGCTTACTGCCCAACCCAGTGGTTTTCAACCAGTGTGCCGTGGCCCCTGGGGTGCCTTGAGAAAGAAGGATAGTTGCTCAAGGGAGCCAGGGACTCAAAAAAGGTTGAAAACCTCTGGCCTAACCGGATGAAGCATTTTGGAGACGTTGGAAGCTTGCACAATATTTTGTGACATTTTCGTTGGCTTCATAAAGGTTTTGGCCTAATATGATTTTTTAATAAATCAACTACAGTGGTACCTCAGGTTAAGTACTTAATTCGTTCCAGTGGTCCGTTCTTAACCTGAAACTGTTCTTAACCTGAAGCACTTTAGCTAATGGGGCCTCCTGCTACCACTGCGCCGCTGGAGCACAATTTCTGTTCTCATCCTGAAGCAAAGTTCTTAACCCGAGGTAATATTTCTGGGTTAGCGGAGTCTGTAACCTGAAGTGCATGTAACCTGAAGCGTATGTAACCCAAGGTACCACTGTAATCCTATGGGTCATCAGGTTTTTTTACTATGTTTACAATGGGAGTTTTAGCCCCTTGTTAGCATGCAATTTGTATTTTGTTTCAACAGCTAATTGCCCTCATTCTGCTACAGATTACTTCTGGACCATACCTATTAATATTCAAGCCACTAATTGAAAAAACTTGATAGAAGTTTGCTCATCTCAGAGAGAAAAATAACTCTACATGAAATGGCTGCTGTTTTGCTTTTTAAACTTAAAATAGTTGGGAGCTTAGGCATCTGCAAGCAGTCATATGGGCAAACAGCATAGTAAGAAATACACTCCCTTTCCAGATCCTCTCCTACATGTACTGAACATATATGGTTTCTGACCTGGATGGAGATGATTGTTACCGGTAGTTTGGTAGTTTAATTTCTTTATATTCATTTTATACACCACAGGGGGGAAATTTGTGGTATCCTCTCTCTTGTCAAGTGGCGTCCCAAAACATATCTAAGCTCTTGCTTTCTATCACTCCAAACACACATTGAATAGGTAACATTTATCTCAGCCTTGCCTCCAAGGAATTCAGCAAGGCAGTCTACATCCTCACAGGAACCCTGAGCAGGTTACAGTGGAGTCATGGCGACTGGCCCAAGACCTTCCAGTGAGCAACATGCCTCAATCATGCTAGCCAGGACACCAATACTGGCTTTGCTCTGCTGAGGGCCACACAAGCAGGCTTGAGGATGCAGAGACCCAGTCAGAGGCGGGGAAAGGAGGGTGTTCCTGTCCTGCTTGTAGAAATGTAGAGGTCTGTATAAGCTGCCAGGGACAGCAGGAAGGAAAATGCAGACGGGAGGCATGGAAGGTCTGCAGAAATGATCAGTGCAAAGGAAGAGCTTTGATGTGGAGTGGAAGATCTGCAGGGTCTAAGTGATTTTGCAGGTTGCTGCATGGGAAGTCCAGGAATGATCTGCAGGGTTTGAATCCGCATGAAAAGGTTAACTGTTAGTAGTTTGTTGTTTGTTGTCTCATGGGGAGAAATTACAAAGCTAGAAATTATACACACAGGTATGCAGTATTTCCACCGAAACCTTTTATTTTAAAAACATCCAACACATTGACAATAACAAAAATTATAAAACCCACTGGAAATATTCACAGTACAGAAAACAAAAAGGAACAAGTGAGTTACACAATTTCAACCCAAGGCATTGCACGAAGTGTGGAATGCAAGGTCAGGAATGCTTTTGCCACCCCATTTGGAAGAGATGCTGGGGGGGGGGGGACAGGACTGAAGGTCAAAAAATAAAAAGAAGTGTGAACTCAAAAAAAGAAAAAGAAAGCAGGATCCAAAAATGGGGAGTGGATGTGAGGGGGTAGATATCTGGGTAAAGAAATTATGGATTTTAAAAGAGTGTAACCACAATGCTTGACACTTGAAGCTGCCTCTCCTCTTCTGCTGCACAAAAAGAGGCTTCCATCCATCTTGGAAGCCCAAGGAGATTGTGTCAAAACAGGCTATTCATGCCTTTGCTGGATGCCAAATGTTTCAAGCCATGAGGGAAGGTTTGGGGACTGCCAGTCTCTCTCTTGCTTCAGGGTGATTGCAGGCATCCTACCGCAACCACCATCTCATTACCCTCAAGAGTTTTATGTAACAGGCTGAGCAGCAAAAAGAAGCAACATGAAGATAATTCGCAATAATCAATATAAACGGATGGTAACAATTTCCAGTGTTTATGACAATCTCTTTTCAGTTGTTCTGGAAGTGAGGCTCTTCCAAGCTAAGAATGTAACAGGTACTCCCAAGACAGTAGGCACTCACTTCCTTCAAAGCCTCCCAAAGTTCAATGCCCCAAGGAAGACCACATCATACTAGGGATGATGTCACAAAGCAATAGTTCCCCGGTTTCCCCTGGAGAGGTGAGGGAGACAGTATTATTTTTACTACTGGTTTAAGATTATGGGGTAGACATCTTCCCATGCAGTCACTGAGTATGGACATTGTCCCACTGGGTTAATGAGCATGAACAGGGAGGAGATCATGAATACATACTGGCTTCCTCTTCAAGTGGAATGAATTAAAACAAACATAATGCTAGCATATTGCACTACGTCATATATCTGTACCTGTAACAGAACATTCCCCGCAAGACGAGAGTGAGCGAAATCTCAAGTAAAATAAGCCCTAGTTCTGGCTAACAAATATTTGAGATCTCAGGCTCTTCAGATAAATGGGGTTACAACTTTTTAGTATCCAGTTTTAGTAGCTTTAGTCTCTATTCCTACATTCTATCGTCTGCAGCCCAAAGCTATTTCTTGTCAATAAACTGCCACATACTTCATTTAATAATAAAATAATTAATTACAAAAATACATTTTGGAAAGCTAGTTTCGTTTCAATTTCATAAATACCATCTGTTGTGTTACTCTTTTTAAAAAGAGAGAGGGAGAGAGAGAGAACAAACCACTAAACTATCATGACTGCCACAAGACACAGTAGGTCAATGTCATCCTACTACTTCACAACGCCTTTAAGAGACACTGTGAATTCCAGGACCCTAATATGCTTGAAAATGTGATACAGAATTGTGTCTACTTCAAAAAGAAGAGAAATGGAGGGGAACCTACAGAGAGGCCTCCAGAGATGGTTTTTCACTTCTCACTAGTGCAGAATGTGAGGTGGATGCCCTCACAGAAAGGTTCAATTCTCATATTGCAAATGCAAATTAGGAGACCCTACAAATACTGAAGTCCATAAAGACTGGATGGGTCTCGAAATAAGACATTTATGTCCCCCTTCCTGAATAATACGTTCACACATTAGCAGCCACAGGACATTCATTCATGTCTTAAAAAATCACTACAAGAAATGGCCTCCAGCCTTTAAGCTGGAAATGGGATGACTGAATCCATCAAGTTGCAATGCCTTCTTTACTTTATCATTACAATGTTCAAGTAATACTTAACGACAGGTATTCAACACATTCACCAAATAGTCTGGTAAGCACAGAAGCGTCCATAGAACTACAGGCTTGTTCTCTCCACGGCTCAGTTTTCCTAACAGCACAGTAGACCCTTAAAAAGTGATAAGCACAATCTCCGCAGGACCGTACACCACCTACAGAGTGACCTTTTCCTCTTTGGTATTTCACTGCCTACCACCAAAATGCTTTGACAGTCATAGTGATTCCCAGTCCACACTTCCTTCTATTTTACATAAAAATAAATATTTACAAGCAAAATGACACAGGAATAAATAAACTCTAGTAAACAATTTTTCTCGAATAGTACAAAAGGGGGCGGGACTTTTCTCTTTATCCCTATTTCCCGAAGATGAAGCAAACTCCCATTTGATGAAATATATAGCTCTTTCCCATGCACACCCATGATTTAAATAATTCTGGGCAGCCATTCCCCACATCCACACTGTAGAAAACACTCTGGCAAGAGAAGGACCATAGGAGAAGCCGTCAGTTCACTTACAGGAAAATAATTTACTTCAAAGCTGTAAATGACCAGAACTCCCTTATACAGGGTTCGCCCCATGTAATGATGCAAGGAGAATGTATTAAATAGAGGCGGGGGAGGGAGCCATTTCTTAGGTCTCTATGAATGAGTGACAGGGAAAGGAGCAATGTAGGGAGAATGATAAAGCCATATTGCCTTCCAGCACTGTAAGCAAGGCAAGTTTCCCTGCATTTAACTTGTTTTAGCATGTGGCAAGAGTCTTGGCACACAAGGAAAGGCTGACGGGGAAATGAAGAAATAGCAGCAATTAAAAAAGTATCTCTGCTTCCCCCCTGTGAGGATTATCCTCAGAACCGAGAAAGTGTCAAGAACAGAACATTGTTAAATATTTGGTGCAACATCTTTGGTGGGTTGTATGCTAGTCAGTTCCACCATTGGCCCCTTTTCCATGGTTGCTGGAAGAATACCATCCTCTCTTCTCCTTTCAAAGCCACTGGAGATCTCTTCAAAAGTCCGGCCTTTTGTCTCAGGGACTTTAAAGAAGGTGAAGATGAAGAAGAAGATGAGGAAACCAACAAAGATGAGGAAAACATAATGTTTGAGGACATTCTGCGAGGGAGAAAAGAGAAAGAGTTATACCTCAGTAAGGTCACAGGCCTGAAATTAAAAACATAGCTATGGGGTCCATCATCAGAGTCCTCTGCGTGTAGCATATGCTTCTCACTAGCTCTCCTACATCATGCCCTGATGCGGCTGTTACATGCCCTGTGGCAGGAAGCCTTCCCATTGCGGCATTTTTCAGACCAGGAGGACTTGGCCACTTGAGGGTTCACAAGAAAAGCAAAGAGCTTTGGCCCAAGTTGACCTGTGTGTGTGGCTGCTAACTGAGCAACCAATAGGAGCAGGGATGACAGGTCAGGGCATCCAGAAACCTCTTTCTCCACTCTCCCTCTCATTCCCATTCATGCAGTATGTACAGGCCAAATTCCAGGCTCTGCATGGGGCTCCTGCACAACCGGACGTGTATCATGCCAATGCAAGCCTATTTTAATCCTTGCAAGTTGCAAAGAAAACACTTTCCCAAATGTTATCACACCAGCAAACCACTCACTAAAGCTCCTCTGAACCACTATTCTCAAGTGTGACAAACTCTTGTTTGCTCATTTTCACCTCTCAGTGCCCTTGCTTGCCCTCTGACCTTTCTCATTCTAAAGAGAACTGTTTGGCTATGCTGTTAACTACCCAATACACAGATCGTGATACATTGCTCCAAGCAACTCTCTTACCTTTAGGATCGGAAACAGCATGCCCACTAGAAAATTGGACGTCCAGTTGGAAAGGCCAGCGACAGCCACAGCTGCGGGACGAGGCCCCTGACTGAATAGTTCAGACACAATGAACCAGGGGATTGGGCCAGGGCCAATTTCGAAGAGAGCCACAAAGGCTAACGTGGCAACAACGCTGACGTAGCCAATCCAGGATACAATGCCCTGTTACAAAGAGAAAGAGAATTAACAGCAGTTAGCAATTTTGAGACAGAAGAGTCTGTGTCTGTATCTGCTTCATTTTCATTTATATTTTGCAGAAAGGGGCCTGAAGCTAAGAAAGAAAAACCCAGCCGCCAGATTTCCAGACTCAAGACTAGATCTGAATCCAGGTGCAAGCGAGCTGCAATTACTTTCTCCCTGCAAAAAACCTTTGAGCCAAGCCTGTGAGAAGCAACAGCATGAAGCAAATACGCAGCTAGCGCACCTATGAGAACCAGTAATGGTTGGAGGGTTGGACTAGGACCTGAGAGACCAGGGATTGAACCCCCTCTCAGCCATGAAGCTCAGTGGGCAACCTTGGGCCACTCACTGCCTCTCAGCCTCTGGGTTGTTGTGAGAACAACATGGGGAGGGGGAAAACCATGACCTCCAAAATAAGGGTGACCTGGTTGTGGCTGTCTTGCTTGCTAGTGGACTAGGGTACATCCTGGCCTGTGAAAAATCAGCTGCAATACTATTATAATGATTCCAACCTGCAAGCCATTGCCTTTCTTTCCATTACACTTGCATGTATGCCTGATCTGTTTTGACCCCAAAGACACTGCGGACACACCAGGAAGCAGGGATGGTGACGGCTTACCTTCAAGGCCAAGGAAATAGTCATGGCGACAGCACAGATGGCCATGCCTCCTAAGCCAATCAAATGGAGTGTTCTGCGGCCTGCACGCTCTACAAGGAAGAGCTGGGAAATGGGAAGAAAAATAAAATGTTGCTTTTGGTGGCAAGCGCTCTCCCCAAACTTAAGCGCCGCCTCCTCTTCAGAGTTTGTCTAAACTACAGAGCCTTGGGCTTGCCAATCAGAAGGTCAGCGGTTCGAATCCCCGCGACGGGGGGAGCTCCCGTTGCTCGGTCCCTGCTCCTGCCCACCTAGCAGTTCAAAAGCACGTCATGTGCAAGTAGATAAATAGGTACCGCTCTGGCGGGAAGGTAAACACCATTTCAGTGTGCTGCTCTGGTTCGCTAGAAGTGGCTTAGTCATGCTGGCCACATGACCTGAAGCTGTCTGCGGACAAACGCCGGCTTCTTCGGCCTATAGAGCGAGATGAGCGCACAACCCCAGAGTTGTCCGCGACTGGACCTACTACCTTTTGTAATTGAATGATGATCATAACAACCATCAGGCTGGTGAAGTGTCCTGTGAATTTGCATCCCAACTTAACTGAAATCTCTTCTCCATCCCCCAACCCTGAAACAGTACCCTAACACTTTAATAAGCAAAGACTACCAGTCATTTTTAATATATATAAAGATAGACCATTCAAATATATAAAAAACAACTACCCTTTTCATTTTCTACTCTGATAACCCATGAGAACAAAGGCCAACTGACGAACTGAATTAAAACTCATAGCTCAAGTAGTACTGCTATAATATCTGAAGTCACTTTGGTTAAGACAAGAAACGCCACCTCAGAGTTTGCTGTTCTATAGCTGGGAAACATTTCCGTGCTTGTGGAGGTGGGGAGGAACGCAAACAGGGGCGACCCTGTTATTCCCCATGGAGCAGCAACAGCAGCAGCAGCAGCATTCCATCCTCTCTCATGACAGGGACAAACGAGGAAACTGCCTCCTGCCCACAGGCAGATCTGGCTTCAGGGCAACACAATCGGGAAAGAAGGAAGGAGAAGGAAGCAACGCTCCCTGTTTCGAAAAGAAAATGTTGCCCAGTGGGGAGAACAATTAAGCACAGGGTCACAGGACTGAGTACCCACCCTGAATTCTAGCCATATATTTACCTCCCTCCCTATTGTTCTAGATATAAAGATAAATATAAAGGGAAGGAGAGGGGAGACTTTGACTCCGCTATAAAGTACATGAATGCCATGTTGCCGAAGACTACTTACCGATACAACTGTAAAGATGGTGTTGACCACACCGGCACCAATGGTAGCGTATACTGCCTGTTTCACTCCAGCATCTTCAAAAACCTCAGTAGAATAGTAAAAGACCTAAAGGCAGATAAATATTTGTCACTGCTGGTGTCTGGGGCTCACCTTGTTCTTAATGATAAGCAGGGAAATTCAACGTCTATCTTATTATTATTCATTATTATTCATTTATTTTATATGCCACCCTATACCCAGAGGCCTCAGGGCGGTTCACAGAAAAGGTCAACATAAAAACCACTATATAATCAAAATATAACAACAACCCAATAACACCCCTCTCCAAAGAAACAGCCACATTTTAAAAGGGCATAGGATGTCAACCAAAGGCCTGGTTATAAAGGAACGTTTTTGCCTGGTGCCTATTGACTCAGAAGCAAATCTCACAGAGTATAATGGGAATTCTGACCAGGTAAGTGTGCGCAGGATTGACCACTGCATTGCTTAACTGTTGCTAAGATTGAGGGCAGGTAACAAAATCCCCTGCTATCTTTAAGCCTCATAACAGTCCTTTCATGTGGATTGCAGCTGTTCCTACTTTTATATCCAGGGACTGGGGCCTCAGTTACTGTGACTAAGGTTCTCCTACAAGCCCATAATCACTATTCTCTGCTTCAAAGAGGAGCTCTCCAACAGGAACTGGCCCATCCACAAGGCCAGCAATTTAGAACATGGCCGCCTCCTTCTACATGGCAAAAGTATTTGGCTGGAAGAGAAAAGCGCTCAGGGAATGGAAGAAAGCAACATACTGCATTGATGCCGGACAGCTGCTGGGAGAGCTGAAGCACAATGGCAATGATGATGGCCTGGCGGTAGCTGGGGGAACGGAAGAGCTCAGGAATGGTCACTTTCTTCTCTTGAGACATCTTGGCGCTCTCTTCTTTCATCTCCTGAATATCACTCGACACATCTTGGGTGCCACGGAGCTTCTGGAGAACTGGCAGGAGGAATCAAACATCTGAATTATGCACAACGCGACAGTGATAATGTCCTCCTACCCTGAGAGTTCACTTCTTCGTGACAATGAAGCCAGCTCCCTAGTTTATTCTTCTGCTCAACTCATGAGGTCAACTGGCCTTTGGTCTAACCCATTAATCCTCATCACCAACTTTAACAAAATCAAAGTATTTTTAACTGTATTTGCTCACAAATACAGATCTCTTGCTACCTCTTGATTCTCTCTCCACTTTTCCCTGCTGCTTTCCCCATTGGCTAAATTCAAATTCTCGGCAGGGGACAGTTTCTCTTGCTTATGGCATTGTTCTCTCATGTACATTGAGAGAGATATAACACAGGCATGGCCAAACTTGGCCCTCCAGCTGTTTTGGGACTACAATTCCCATCATCCCTGACCACTGGTCCTGTTAGCTAGGGATGATGGGAGTCCCAAAGCAGCTGGAGGGCAAAGTTTGGCCATGCCTGCTATAATATGTCAACGGCTGTAATTAGGCTGAGATCTCCCACACCTGGAGATGCTTCCATTCATAGCTGAGGCAAGTTGATACCCTTACAGATCCAGGAAGGAATTCCCAAAGAAATCCTATGGGTAACACTCAGACTTTCCCCTTTCTACTCATGTTTCTGCATTTTCCCATTGCAGGCAGGTACTGGCACAGAAGCAAACCTTATGGCAAGACCCAGGAATATTCTGGGTTTCTTATGTCCCTCTGTGAAACAGAAACCATTCACACAACCCACAAAACAACTTGACTGAGTCCAGTTCAAGTTTTGGAGAAGACAAGACAAAGAGGAATTGAAAGGGCCATCCAGGATTTCCATGCTTCTATGTTTTCTTTGTACTGTTTTCTCAATCAGATTTTTCTCAGAAAATATGATAATTAGAGAAAAGAATAGAGAAAAGAACAATACAGCAATCACGGCAGGTGTTGGCGGTTCTCAATGCTACCTTCTAGAGGTGTGGTTTTGATGTGGGTAGTGACAGTTTGGTAGGTGAACCTATTATCTTTCCAATGGCTCCCATTTTAATGTTTTACTAATCTTTTTGGCTAATTCTTTTAAAAATTACAATTATTTATGCAGTAGCGCTCAGATGAAAAAGCATCATAGTGCTGATTTTGAAAATCAGTTTTAAAATCATGCTGCCTCAGTAACCAGCATTTAATCAATAAAATGCCATTTTTTAAAAATGGCTGCTCAAGTGGGCGGTACCTTCGTCTATACTTCATAGCTATGCATGGCCAATAGTGCAGACAGAACATAATGGGACGTACACAAGAAAGGTGATGGTAGTGTGTGGCCTGTTAAGTTGCAATTCCCCTTACAGCTTCTGGAAGGGAGTAGATTGTCCTATGAGCTACCCCTAAGGATAATGAAGAGGCTACGCTGCTGCAAGCCAAGGGATTGGATCGCTTCATTACTCGGTGGTTACCTGCATGCGCTTTCTCTTCCTCCATCCTGTTGATCAGCAGGAATCGAGGGCTCTCAGGACAGAATGGCAGTGCTGCACACTGCAAGACGGCTGGGACAACGGTGAGTCCGACCAGCAATGGCCAGAGAGTTTTAGTTCCCAGGATGACATCTAGGCCAAAGACCTGATTGTAGAAGTTGGTGGAGAGAAAGACAAGACAAAACGCTTATGAGCTACATTTCCAGAAACTGAAAGTTACGTGCAGCATAACTAGACGTTTTATAACAATCTATGGCTTCCCATAAAGAAGCATGGATTCTTCCCACGAGGAATGGTAGTTTGTTGATGATCCCTAGCCCACCTCTACAGAACTCCACCCAGTTTCAATGATAGGAAGGAATGATTCTTTGTAATGTAGCATCTCCTTTCCTGAATGAATCCTCACTCATTTACTTTAAGCACATTCAGCTTTAATCTGAAAAAAGCTCCACAGTAACTTTTAAAAAGTGAAGGACCCCTGACAGTTAAGTCCAGTCGCGAACGACTCTGGGGTTGCGACGCTCACCTCGCTTTACTGGCTGAGGAAGCAGACGTTTGTCTGCAGAGTTTTTCCGGGTCATGTAGCCAGCATGACCACATGGCGAAACCAGAGCAGCGCACAGAAACACCGTTTACCTTCCCGCCTATTTATCTACTTGCACTTTGACGTGCTTTCAAACTACTAGGTGGGCAGGAGCAGGGACCGAGCAATGGGAGCTCACTCCGTCACGGGGATTCAAACCGCAGACCTTCCAATTGGCAAGCCCTAGGCGCTGTGGTTTAGACCACAGCGCCACCCATGTCCCCTCAGAGTAACTTACATGAGGTCAATAACAAAACAAGACAGTCCCTGCCAGCAGCCTTATCAACTAGCCATAAACTATTTTCCAAGTAGCCAACTGAACCCATCTTATGCATGTTTAATTTAGAATTAAGTCCACGGTCCTCAACAGGGATTACTCCCAGGTGCACAGAGTTGGGACCTGGTCATTAACTCCCTTCCAGCAATCCCAATGAACCACTTAGCTGCGTGGCTTTGTAATCATTCTTACCTGTGCCACCAGGATACCCACGACAATACCCAGCTGATTCAGTGTGCCAAAAGCTCCTCGCAAGGCAGTGGGGGAGACCTCACTGATATACATGGGCACAAAGCCAGTGCAGAGGCCGCAGTAGATACCAACAACAAGCCGGCCAGCAATAAACATTTCCAAAGCGTTTGCCATTCGGGAGAAGCCCATCAAAATGCCTCCTGAAATGGGCAAAACATTCACCAGCAACATAGAGTTTCGCCTGCACAGGAGGGGAAAAATCGTATCATTATTTCAATTTATATACCGCTTTTCCATATAAATATGCCCAAAGTGGTGTTACTTATTTAAACAGAAAATCCAAGTGGCACCATGCACCCCTAATTAATATGGGTCATAATCCATCACTGGGACATTCTCATGTGCAAAGAAACCACACTGGAGAACAAAGCAGACTCATTTCGAGGGGGCTTGTGCAGAAGCTCTTCCTGGTGGATTGGGCTCTATTGTTCCCCTCTGCCTGTGCAATTTGTTGTCCTTAACGGCACCCAAAATATGCTTTCTGGTAGGGCAAGTTGCCTTCTTAGTACTTCCATACTAGGCATTCCCCCAAAGTGTGACACAATGATCATTATGGAATTGAATTCTCTGTCCATTCTGTAATGGAGCTAATTTCCTCTTATCCCTTCTTGTTTTTCAAAATGGAGGCGGAAACTGCTCTGTAGTCCAGAATATTCCCCCAACGTACCTGCCAAATCGGTTGACGAAAAGTCCAACAGAGAAAGAGCCAAGCATCCCTCCTACTGAGAAAATTGACACAGAGAGTGCCCATAGTGAGGTGAGCAGTGGTTCGGACATCGGGGCGCCTGACCGCTCTACCCATGATTCATTAAAAAATTCTTTGATAACCTGTGTGTGAGAGAAGAAAAAACACTCCATAGGTATTGAGTTACAACCACATGCCAGGGATATTGTGTTAAGAAAACTTTAGAATTGTACTAAAGTAATGAGGTGAGAACAGAAATCAAAAGAAAAGCTTCTTGATATATAGAGTGGTATAAAAGTTAAATACTTTTCTAAAAGTGTTTAAGTGAATCTGGTTCAAGACAAGAGAAATACTTTTATGGTTCCAGGGCAGTAGTTTTCCAACAGTAAGTGAGGAAGGAACCTTGGCTTTACTGGAAGTTTAAATCAGGAATTACTCCGCGAGAACATACACAATGGCAGACAAGCTTTCCTGGAAGCCCCGTGCTCCTGCCATATGTCAGGCCAATATGGAGTGTTCATTCTAATGTCTGCAATGTACAGGAAATCTGTTGCAGGTAATTCTTTTTTAAAAATAATAATAATATTTATCTGTTGCAGGTAATTCAACGTGTAAAATGTCCCCTGGAGGTAGAAAGAGTGAAAACTATTCTAGAAAAGTTAAGAAATGGGGAGTGGAGACACTGCCTCCTTTTGAGGCATGGCAAATCTCAAGCAAGCAGTTCTCAAGTGCTTCTCAAAGGTAAGAAGAGTGCATTGGCTTATGGCTTTAAACAGGTATATTTTATCACATAATATTGGACCTTATCTTTCAATCCACTGAATTAAACAGACATTTAATTAACCAAGTCATACAAATCTACATTCTGATACATGCACGGCTCCTGTAAAGAGAAGAGGCTTTTGGCTGATAGTCAGACATGAAAGGAGGTAATAGCTGTGTCTGCTGAAATTCCATCTTCTGCACTCACAACTACTAAAGCCACAAGAAACCCACCCACCCACCCTTTCACATATTTGAAAAAGTGTTCAGGTGCAAATGGTTCCGGTCAACATGAGGAAAGAGAGCAGCAGCAGGGTCAGTGGACAGGAGGCAGCCATCTTCTGCGCTGCCACCAGATGGCAGCAGGACCTTAAGCATGAGCGCAAGAACAGATGCCTGCGGTTTCTGCATTTTCAGATCTCGGGTGCGCATGGTACAAGTGAGTCATTCGTTTTGTAAAAACCCAAACCCACACACTTCCCCGGTTCTCCCTCTTAATCTAATGGTGCAATTCTGAGGTGTCTTCCTTGCTCTACTACTGCATGGAAGATTGAAAATATGAAGATCGAGAAAAGACGGCTAAGAATTATAACTGTAAGGGGAAGGGGGGTGATAGTTACAGGATTGGAGCCAGAGGTGGGGGCTGAAGTAGAAGAGACTCTTATGGGAAACCAGAGCATCTCTCAGCTCTGCACTGTGCGCCAGGCCCTCCCTCCCTCCCTCCCTGCCTGCCTTTCTTCCTTCCAGCAGATGTGCCCTCACTGTGACTCAGCAGCTGGCGGTCCTCCATTTTTTATTACAGCTACCTTCCTTCCCCCTCCAACCAGTGTCATGCTGAGGGTGTCGGGACTTGGACCTGGGAGAGCCAGATTCAAATCACCACTAGGCCATGACGCTCACTGAGTGACCTTGGATGCCAGCCACTGCCTCTAGCCTACCTCCCAGGGTTGTTGTGAGGGTCAAATGAGGAGGAGAGCCATTTCTGCCCCTTGAGCGCCTTGGAAGGAAAGGTGGGATAGGAGTGGAATACTGTAAATAAAAATCCCCAAAGATGTGTGTCCCTGGGAGGTTAATCATTTAATCTTACCCCAATTCTAAGCATCAAATCTGCTCTTCTCCCACTGTCCCCACCTCAGTCATCCGACTGCAACAAAACTCTCTTTATAGCACCCACAATCCTGGTATGGCCGTTTTTATGTTTTGGCCATCCTAGAGCAGGGATATTGCAGATTTTGCTGCGTTTAGTATATTGTCTCTGTGTATTTTTGCTAGTTTTGCCAATTTTCTTGGAAGCCGTCCTGGGAATCTGTTTGAAGGGCAGGGCAGAAACACCTAACGTGCGCGTGCACATGTGTGCAATATAGATTTGGGAGGGACCATGAGGGTCATCTAGTCCAACCCCCTGAAATGCAGGAATCTTTTGCCCAACATGGGCCTCGAACCCACAGCCCTGAGATTAAGAGTCTCCTGCTCTACCAACTGACCTTACCCAGCTTTTATATTATGCCGCCCCTTGTAAGTTGTGAATTTCCCCCTTCCTCAAGGCCAGGTCAGAAAACAGGCAATGAGTTTTTATCTGTAGTTTCCCCCAGATTTTCTTCACAGTTCTTCCCCTCCTTACAGGATGAGCTGTGCTGATTCCATGGGCACGACCACTTTCAGGCAATGGTCAGCAATAATAGGTTGCTAGGAAAATTGATATCCCCTTAACAGAACTGGGGGAAACCTTTGCATCCCATGCAACCAAAAAGAAGGGCCATTACATTTATCACACAACAAGTCCTTTTTCTGGAAAGGTGTTAACAGCTAAAGAGGAGTTTGAACCGGAAATACCTCGAAATACGGGGTTTGGTTGCAGGTTTAGCGCTACCATCACTGTGACACCCATGCTTTACATTCTTTGTCTGTCTGGACTACCAGATATCAAGCCAGGAATCCCTGTGTGGCTGGTGGAATTTAGGCATGAGGATTCGGACCACTCTTCCTTCCCGGAGAGACTGTATCCTATTTTTGTTTCTTCCTCATACGCACAATAGTTAAGGATACATCAGATGTCAATTGTTCTTGAGTTTCATCTCCCCTGTCTCCATGACTACTACATTTCTGTGCCCCATGATTTGATTTATTTCCCCTCTGCTTCTTGTACCCTTCATGGCTTCCTCAACTTCCTGGTCGCCACTAAAGGCAAGGACAGCCCCTAAAAGCCCACAGCACATAGTCTTACCGCTGCAGGAGCATTGATGACTCCCGTGTTGTACCCAAACTGGAGAGATCCAATGACAGCAACAAACACAGCAGTGACAAGCGGGCACGTTATCTTCTGCAATAGAAGGGAAGGAGAGAAAACAGTTAATTCACATTTTCCCAATTGGCTTCCCATGCGAACAAGAAGCAATCTCAATCCAAGGTTTCTTAGAAATCAATGAGTAAAAATGAGAAATGCTTTCCAAGTTATCCATTCTGCTTGGGAAATACTGCAACTTGTAGACACTACAAAAAAGTGCAGGAAATACAGAGAACCATTACCCCAACAGAAAAATTCTAATCCAAGAGCATTTATATTTCTCATTCAGCTCTTCATTACACACTGCTAAGTCACCACAATTATTATTTTTTAAAGGAAGAATAATAAAAAGACACGTGGGAAATTGTTGAATTGATGGCTGTCTGCAAATGTTAACTCCTCAAAATGGCTGACTCCCTCCCTAGGCAACAGCTGGTGAAGCTTGTGTCTGGGAGAAAACATTCAAGCACTTAAAGGGTAAAAATCAAATCAGACACACAACACACAAGTTCTTCCTTGAGGATTTCCTGAATATGCTTGTGCTGAAGGACAAAGGAAAGCAGGCTAATGGAGCCCAACACAGGATTTGTTAGCCTTTCTTCCTTACCTTATCCAGGATTGGAAGAAAATTAAAACATTAATCTCCCACAGATCAGACAATTTAGCCCTTCCTCCAGCACATGCATTGGAATTGCCACAGGTAAGGCCCCAGGCAGTTTGGGGGGGGGGTAGTTACTGGAAAAGATATAAAAAGATGACCTCCCTGTCCCTCCCTGTTACTGTCAAGCTTCTACAACTTGCACAATCCCTCGGAGGGCTGTTTTAATTTGATGTGTGATTTGCTATTTGTGACCGTTTTTTATTACGGCACGGATTCTGATCCAGACCACATGACGAGAGCACTGGAGAATTCTCCCAGGCTTTCTGGGGCTGAAATCTGAGAAGATAGATTGGATGCTGTGGAGGGGCAGCCGTGATGCATGTCTGCACATCTGTATATATATGTGGGCACAGGCCTTTAAAGTGTGCCCATCTACTTACAGGTACTGCATGAACCCACTTTTGTGCCACTAGGTGAGACACAGCACAGCAGAACGTGTGGGCCCAGTCCAGTGGGAGCCCCTGAAACCTGTAGATCCCACCCAAATATACCTGCGTCCCAACTTGTAACAAACCTCAAGCGCACCTCATCACTTCATGTGCTCCCAAAACAGATTTCCTGAATCTGTCATGGGTCAGGCACCCCCATTTTGGAGAGAGGATTGCTCTGGAGAAAACAGTGAATGTGGCGAAGCGATTCAACACCCTTGCCCCACTTCATCCCCCCAGCATCTCCACCAAAAAACAACAACCAAAAAACCACCCTGGCCCCACCTGTCTACAGCTTCTGTGCTTTAAATCTCCCCACCCTGTTTTCCACAAATTTTGGTAGGGATGGGATCCTGGCACAGAGATATCCTGCCTTTATGGCTAGGTAGCCTCTCTCTTTTAATGCAAAGGGAAACATGAGACACAAAAACATGTACAGTACGTAAATACCCCAAAGCTGGCTGTGAAGGGTTAAGATCTCCCAGCAAACAGTCAAATGATTATTGCAACTGGTATGGCACTTTTTCCAGTGTTGAAAGCTCTTCCCATCTTGTAACCATCACCATTAGAAATGTAAGCTGTGTCATTTCCACATCTCTCTTGCAGATGGGAAGCCCCAGCTTGCCTAAGGCCAGCTCCCTGGTCTCATAGCTGACGTGAGATTTGAATCAAGGACTTCCTGTCTACCAGCCCACACTGAATCACAGGACTACATCAGCCTAGACTAGCCACAAGACAAAGTAATTGTAAGGGGCTGAGGCTTCTACTTCCAGCCCTCTGTTCAACTGTGTATAGCATGCATGCATGTACGTGAGTGTGGGCACGTGCACCCCCACCCCTCCCTACAGGCCAGGCTCCCTTAGGCAGCCTCACTTTTCTCCTTCTACAGCTCTGCTTTCCTGTAGACTCCTCTGAATTGGCTGACATCTCAAGAGTGTCCTGTGGCAGCCCTTAAATGCAACAATCTGGATTACTGCACTGTGGGGTTTCTGCTGCTTCCTTATCTTACTGCAAAGTCATAGGACAGCAGAGGCCTTGGCAATTCCATGAGAAACATTTGTCTAAAAACATCTCCTTTGCTGTCCATCCAGCATAATTGTGTTGCTACTATCTAACAGTATGTGCCCTCTGCAATGTCTGTCCAGAAGGCAGCCCTGCACTTCAGGGTGGGGGTGGGGAGGCCTGGCAGCCTCACGGTGGAACCCACGCCAACTCCAGGCGCGCTCCCTGGCACATGCATGCTCTCTCCCTGCCCCAGGCTCTGGTCTTCCGCCTCCACATTTTACTAACGGCGTTCAAGCTCCCCTCGGGCAACGAGCAGTATTCCAAGGGGCACCACTTGTTGCATCCAAGTCTTTGCCATCCTCTAAATGACCTTGGCAGAGACGCTCTCTAAGAGCACCCTCCTGGATCAGGGCAGCAGTGAGCAGCCACCGCCTGCATCCCAAATGCTCTGTCGAAAGCACATCTCCGCCAGGTATCTTTACTGAACGCCAAAGGGAAGCAGCCAGTTGTGCCGCCGGGCGCGCGCCTGGAAGCCCGTCCTCACCCGGCCCAGGCCAGGCGGCAAAGCGGCAAAGAGCGGCCCCCGAGCACGCAGCACCGGGAGAGAATGGAGAATGCCTATTCTTTTTAGAATCAGAACAGGCCGAGGCTCATTCCTTCCTTTGCCCTGCGAGGTGCGGAGGAGCGGGTCTTCGGCGCGTCTGCCCCGGCCGCTCCATCCCCAAGCCGGCCAAGCACCAGCTCCCCTTTCCCCCTTCCAGGGCCCTCCTCCTCTCCCGTTTCCAGGGCTTTCCGGCAGCCCGGCGGCCCTTTCCCCGCTCGCCTCCTGCCCCTTTCCCGCTGCCGCCAGTCTCCGAAGCCCCCCACGCCGAGCCCCGAGGCGTCGCCCTCACCTTCTTGCTCTCCATGCCCGCCACACGCCTCCGCTCCGCGCCCGTCCGAGAAGAAAGTGCCGGCGCAGCGCCGCGGCTCCCGGGATGCGCAACCGCCACGCGCCTCGCCCGCTGCTGCTGATGCTGCTGATGCTGCTGTTGCGGCGCCGCCTCTGCTGCACGTCGCTTCCTGCTTCGCGACCCGCCCGCCTGGCTGGCTGCTCGCTCTCCTTCGGGGCCGGCCGGGGCGCGGGGCTATTTCAAGCTTCGGGCGGGCGGGCGGGCGGGGCAGGAGAGCCCCCGCCCTGGTCCAGTCCCGCTGCTGACGCGCCCCTGCATCTCGGTGTGCGCGCACCGGGCGGAGGGCTTTCCTTTCTCTGTTTCAGAGACGCCCCAAAGCCCAGAAAGGTCGGCCAGGAGGGAGCATTCCAGGATTTCTCCCCCTCAGCCCGCTGGTCTTTCTCAGGGAATGCGAAAACGCTCAAGAAAGAGTTAGGACTTCTCCTTCGGGGCTTCGGCAAGAAATAGGGGAGGGGGGAGAGGGAGAGAATCAGAGACAGAAGAGAAAAACCCGGGAAGAAATGAAAACGTTCCACAATTATGCCGGGCCAGTGTTCCCACAGTTCCTGAGCACGAAGGAATTGCTATTACGGAACTGATACTATTAAAATAGTCCCAGCCTCAGATTTAGCCTGGATCCATTTTCATTAATAATTTTTAATTTTTTTGCCCCTGGAAAACTCAAAAGGTTGCTCCCCGTTTTGTGCAATTTTGGTAGTCCTAATTTTGTCATTCCTTTGGCATTGGGGCCATCATAAAAGAGATAAAGAATGATTAATCAACGATTGTTAAAACGAAGGGGAGATGAAACCGGCAAATTTGCAGCTGATTTGTTTCTGCAGTCTACATCATTCATATATCATATTCTCCTTTCTGGCACGGAATCCTAGAACTGTAGAGTTGTAAGGAATCCCAGGGATCATCTAGTCCAGCCTTCTTCAATGCAGGAATATTTTGTCTGAGCTCATCTCTAGCAGAGGCAGGCAAAGGCATTTCGGCTTCTGCAGCTCAGAATAAAATCCCCAGCCCAGCTATAAAAGCATAATACATTCAGTAACCAAACTTATGGGCTTTAACTGGACCAGAAGCTGCTGCCTGAGGAAGCCTCCTTCATCTCCCTAATAGATGGACCTGATTGAGAGGAAGCATTCAGTAATGTTCTAGATAAACTATAGAATTATTGTAGACTATGCAGACTGATTGCTTCTGAACACTCCAGAAACATTCAGAAACTCAATTTCAAAAGTAAAAAAAAAAATGATTCCCCTCCCATTCAACAGCTTTCCAAATCACATTCCTGAGAACAGCTCTGACTTTGCTTCTAAGGCATGCAGTGGGAGGACAAAAAAATTTTTGTTATGGATTGCGCCACAGTGATCCACTTCAAAGATCCACAAAACCTGAGGTAGCGTCAATTGTCCAATTTAGCATTTTTTAAAGCATTTACAATAGCTCCCTGCCTCAGTATTGATGTTGAGAGAACTGAAACCAATATTCCAGATCCTTAAAAAAACAACAACACACACATATTTTGCAGAACTGGTTGTGTTGACAATTGCATAATTTTATCTTCATAGTTTTGAGTACTTAGGGTTGTATACATTTCTCCACATATGGGCAGGGTGCTCCTTCCTTTCAAGCTCTCAGGAAGCTGAAAGGAAACCACAGAGCAAAAGAGAGATGATGTTGTTGCAGCACTTCCTAAATGCGGCCAGAGAGGGGTGCTTACGAGGGAGACGTGACGTTATTGTCTCATTTTCTCAGTCCTTCAGGCCTCCTTGTTCACTCCAACTCAGAAGCTGCTCCAATTCAGCATCTTTGCCACAAGCTCCGTTTTTTCCTGATCAATGTTGTCATGGAAACAGGGACAACTAGGGACAAAGCCAGAAAGGAATACCCTTAAGTCACGCCATGAGCTATACGCTTATCTCTTGTGGTGTATCTGACTTGGTCATCATTTCACACACATACTAAGATGATGAAGAAATCTCTACTGGCAAGCTATGACCTTTTCTTGATTGTACAGATCACAGTTATCTAATTCTCTCCCTTCTACATCTCAGATCGTAGGGGCATGGGATCACATGACTGAATGCTTCAACTTGCACACAGAAATCCACACACACAGAAAACTAGCATGCCAGGAAGAAGGCTAGACACCTTTCTCTCTGACATCTAGTTTTCTATATGTAGGTACAGTGGTACCTTGGGTTACAGATGTTTCAGGTTACAGACGCTTCAGGTTACAGACTCCACTAACCCAAAAGAAAGAGTGCTTCAGGTTAAGAACTTTGCTTCAGAATGAGAACAGAAATTGTGCAGCAGCGGGAGGCCCCATTAGCTAACGTGGTGCTTCAGGTTAAGAACAGTTTCAGGTTAAGAACGGACCTCCGGAACAAATTAAGTTCTTAACCAGAGGTACCACTATATTTCCTCCCAGCAAACCTACAGAGGAGTATCTAGTCATTTTATCCCTTACTTGTAGTCAGTCTGAAGCTGTGCAAGTCCAGAAAGTGGTTTACTACCTCATCTGCTGGTTGCGTGAACTAGATCCACGTGTAACCCAAAACCTGGCTGGGCCTGTAGCACTGAAACCAGTCTTCTGGGAAATTTGCTGGGGCCAGAAACCAGGGTGTTCCTCAGCTGCGTCTCTTGTTGGGTAGGCCAGGGAAGGAGGACACAGTGAGCTTCAGGGAAATAAACACCCACAGGACTTTAATCTCTCAGGAATTCCCTAGGCAACCCTTTGAATCCAAACTATTCTGGGTATAGTTTAGTTACCATTTAAAATTGCAAACAACCCTTGGAAACTCAGGGTGGCATTTCTGCCCAAGTTTGCTGGGCCTCTTGACACCGAGAGCCACACCAGCTGAGAGAGCAGAAGCAAGGAGGCTGCTGGAAGGCTGCTAATAATGCAGCAGACAGAGAAAAAGGACAAAATAGTTGAATTTCTTTTACTCAAACTCGTCGAGATGAGAGTACTGGCAGGACAGCCCTGTTCAGGGCTGAGGAAGACCGGCAGAGCTGCAGTTTCCAAAGGCAAAAATAGCAGAGAAGTCTGAGGGGAGGCCCCAAATTGCAGAAACCACTTGAGAGAGGCACTGGCAGAAATCTCAAGGGGGGAGGAGCAGAAGCCTGGAGCAAGAGGGCCTACGCTGTAGTGGGATTGACAGGCGCTAGCAGCGTTGTGTACGTGGGTAGGCCAGGGCAGGAATGGCAGGGTTATTTCAGGACAAGATGGGGAGGCTCATACACAGCTGGAAAGAGAGGGGAAGCCTGGAGAAGGAAGCGATTCCCGAAAGTTTACAAATGACTGGAATTACCCATGTGCGTTTCTGAAGAACTGGAGGGGCCTAGGAGGACATTGCTGAAAATGCAAGAGCTTCTGCTGGTGGGAAGAGACCATTGACAGTGGCATCTTGCTTTCTGTTTTTAAATGACTGCAAGAACTGAAAATATAGCTTGAAGGAGGAGGAAACTGTAGTGAATGATTTGGCAGATGTTAACAGGAAGCAAAGTTGTGGTGCAAAAGTGAGGTCTCTGCAAGGCCCACTAGGGTATAGTTCTAAAATATGCCACTGGTTCTTTCCTTCCTATTCTCATGCTCTCAGACTCACTTGGCAACATACAACGTTTGTTCTTCACCCCCTCCTCAACCCCTTTCTGCATAATATTCCTTCTTTTGCTAACATCTGCAGCTATTCACAAATGAAGACATAGAGTAGAATCAGTGAATACAATGTTTTTTTGTTGGGAAGTATTTGAGACCCCTGATCTTTCCAGCTGTGGTGCCTTATGTAGGCCCAACCAGAGAGCAGCATGAAGCACACTCTTTGGTGATTTTAGCAACATTAATATGATGCTCGACATACCAAGATTTCTGGTGCAAGGTGACTTTGTCCTCTCTCACATTTTCCTGATTGCATTCCCCTTAAAATAGGTTTCAACTGGGGGGAAATGGGGTGTGATTTCTCTCACTTGCACCAGACTCCATTGTCACAAAGGTCTGGGGTGCGAAAAAGCACATTTCTTGTCACCCCACATCATTTCCCCAACTGTATCATTTTCCTGAATCAATCACCTACCCGAAACAGGAAAATAATGAGTTTGGGAGACACAATTGCCCACTGCATGCAATAAGATGCACACAAAAGAGCAAAGCTTTCCTTTATGAACAGGTCCTAGTGGTGCTACATTAGATGCTACCTTCCATAGCAAAAATTGGCTGTCTGTTCCAACCTGCTACTTGCTAATGTTCAGCAAGGTAACCATTACATGCACATATCACGTGCACAAGGTCTAACACGAGATATAGTAATGACCGAGCGAGAGAGTGCAGAATGTTTGCGTATAGGAGACAGTGCATATGTACATAGACTTAAAGGATATAAAAGATATTCTCACGCAGAGGGAACCCCCAGGACCAGACCTCAGGGCAATTGCTGGCCTTCCATCCCTGTCCCTATTCCTTTCTGAGCCCTGCTATCATATTATCTCCTGAGAAAATACTTCTTTTCCCTTTTTCTGCTGGAGGCTGTTTGCACACCAAAAGAAAAGGTGCTTGCCAGAGGGCTTTTTATTCTCTCAGAGTTGGGCAAAGAGAGCAGATTTCTTTGTTTAAATAAACTATCAAAGCTGGGCACCTTCCAGAGGCAAGCATAAAATTTATTGTTTAATTGTGTAGAGTTATTTGCAAGTCTGTTGATACATTTTCAAAGCACAATAAAGGAGTAAAGGGCTCTCATGTCAGCTGATCTCTCCTAGTTTTTGTTTTAATATTTACAGCACAAACCTCACAATACTTGATCAGAAAGAGAGATCTGGGCAGGCAGGACAGACCCTACAGGTTTTATTCAACAGTAATGGTACCCAGAATGTTCCATGGGCACAATAATTCCTTGTTGCACAGTTTAATGTTCTTTCTCTGGGAGGTCCATGTCTTATATGCAAAATATCCTCTTAGAGCCAGTTCCGTGCATGTTTGGGGGTATTTTGCAACATGACAGGGAGGGGGCACCATTCTGCCTCAGACAGCAAAATGCATACATACATGCACACATAAATTTATTTGTATGCTGCCTTTCCACTGTTAAAACCGTGCTCAAGGTGGCTTACAACATGGAAGAAAACCCATAACTACAACATAGCAAAAGTAAAAAAAAGGTAAAGGACCCCTGACAGGTTGTTTGTGTGTGTGTGTGTGTGTGTGTGTGTGTGTGTGTGTGTGTGTTTTTTGAGATGAAGAAAGTTTATTGGGAAAACCAGGAGTGGAGTTTTGTCTGGGACTGGACTGTAAGTTTAGATATGGTGATAAAAACACACCCCTGAGCTGAGCAACTGCTAAGAAGCACCTTGTTCCTTAATTCTAGGCACATGTTGCCCTTCCCCTGACACTGTTTCACACTCTGATTGCTGGACTTTGACATTCACTGGCATCCTAACAAACCAAGAGCAGGAGTAGGACCCATGAGCCTGAAGTTTGCTGCTCATCCCTGGTGCCAACAAGAATGGGCTGGAGGACCCCTGACAGTTAAGTCCAGTCGAGAACGACTCTGGGGTTATGGTACTCATCTCGCTTTACTGGCTGAGGGAGACGACGTTTGTCCACAGACAGTTTTTCCTGGTCATATGGCCAGCATGACAAAGCTGCTTCTGGTGAAACCAGAGCAGCGCACAGAAACACCATTTACCTTCCCGCCGGAGCGGTACCTATTTATCTACTTGCACTTTGACGTGCTTTCAAACTGCTAGGTTGCCAGGAGCTGGGACTGAGCAACGGGAGCTCACCCTGTCAAGGCGATTCGAACCGCTGACCTTCTGATCGGCAAGCCCTAAGCTCAGTGGTTTACACCACAGCACCACCTGCATCCCTTATAGCAAAAGTAGTCATAAGCAATAAATCAAACATTAACACACAAGCAAACTGAACAATTTGCACATAAATCACAACAAGACCTAAAATAAATATTTAAAAAAACCAACACCTGGAGTACTGTGTCCAGTTCTGGGCACCACAATTCAAGAAGGACACTGACAAACTGGAACGTGTCCAGAGGAGGGCAACCAAAATGGTCAAAGGCCTGGAAACGATGCCTTATGAGGAACGGCTAAGGGAGCTGGGCATGTTTAGCCTGGAGAAGAGGAGGTTAAGGGGTGATATGATAGCCATGTTCAAATATATAAAAGGATGTCACATAGAGGAGGGAGAAAGGTTGTTTTCTGCTGCTCCAGAGAAGCGGACACGGAGCAATGGATCCAAACTACAAGAAAGAAGATTCCACCTAAACATTAGGAAGAACTTCCTGACAGTAAGAGCTGTTTGACAGTGGAATTTGCTGCCAAGGAGTGTGGTGGAGTCTCCTACTTTGGAGGTCTTTAAGCAGAGGCTTGACAACCATATGTCAGGAGTGCTCTGATGGTGTTTCCTGCTTGGCAGGGGGTTGGACTCGATGGCCCTTGTGGTCTCTTCCAACTCTATGATTCTATGATTCTATGATTCAATAGCAACCACACCCTCCTCCAAAAAGAACAACCACTCCAGTGTAAGAGTCTTGGGCCACCCGTGAAAACCCAGCAACACAGACACCTTCTGTTCCTGGAGGGAAATTCAGTGTGGTTTGCAACAGCTGTGGAGCTGAGATTAAGGGAGGGCCACGCAGGAATTTCCATTAAACCAATGACATCAAGGAGAGTCATGGGAAAGAGGTAGTTTCTCCTTTCCCTCTAAATGCCACAGATGGAAATTGGATATGAATGAATAAAGTTAATGACACTTATCTATGCTGGCATTTGGGGGAAAATAACCTATAGATTGGTAAACATCAGGATTTTATATTGCCTGTCCCAAATGGTGTGTTTTGATTCAACCTACTCCCAATAGAAAAAAAGCTCCAGGAAGATAATCCGGAAGCAATGCAGAGAGAATTAAAACTAGGTCACCCTGAAGGAAATGTCCCAGCATTAATTGCCATCTTGAGAATGGATGAGGGAAAAGGTGGAAGGCTCATTTGCAAGTCCACAAATTTGCATACGCACAGTTCTTTTTTTATTTATTTATGGGCAGCTTCCATGAATGGAGGTCAAAGGATATTCCATGCCAACTGAAATGAAATGCATTATAAAGGCTTGGTACTTTGCATGTCTCAATAAATTAGCATATGGAGTAATAGTATAGTCCTGCTTTATTCTGCCTTGGGTCAGGCTACACTTGATGGTCTGGGCACCACAATTTAAGAAGGAAATTGACACGCTGGAACGTGTGCAGAGGAGGGTGAAGCCTTATGAGGAACGGTTGAGGGAGCTGGGTATGTTTAGCATGGAGAAGGGGAGACAGAGAGGAGATATGATAGCCATCTTCAAATATATCAAGGACTGTCACATGGAAGATGAAGCAAGCTTGTTTTCTCCTGCTTTGGAAGGTTTGGCCCGAACCTATGGCTTCAAATTACAAGAAGGAAATTCCGACTAAACATCAGGAAGAACTTTCTGATGGTAAGAGCTGTTCAACAGTGGAACAAACTCATTGTGAGGTGGTGGGCTCTCCTTCCTTGGAGGTCTTTAAGCAGAGGTTGGGTGGCCAACTGTCATGGATGCTTTAGCTGCGATTCCTCCATTGCAGGGGGTTGGACTAGATGACCCTCAGGATCCCTTATATATGCCTCCTTCTTGTCTCCCTTCCCACGCTTCTTACCCATGTGAAACCAAAACCAGACATCTGGAAAGTCCATTTTTCACTTAGGGCACTATTAAATCTTTCTTGCACTACTTCTGCTACCTGTAAATGTTGTCATGAAGACAAACAGCATTGCCATTTCTACTGACCAGTCTTGGCCAACCTCTGGGGATGTGTACATCTGGTAAAGTTGTCTCTCCAAGGGGTCTCTTTGATAAGGTGTTTTATAAACATGTGCACACTCTGCACATGCTCAGGGGGTACCTGTGACATGGTAAAGGCTGCTTACGAGCCTTGTCAGAACAGGGTTTGGCTCAAAATGATGACCCTCAACTGAATGGACTACTGGCCTGATCTGGTTCACTGTAAGGTGGTCTTCTGATACCAGACCATTTCTCATTAGAAAGCAATAGCACATTAACTGATTAGTACAATAACCACATATTGAAAATCAATTTTAATTTGCATTCTCTGCCAGCAGTTGCTCAGTGCTGACTGAGAATTGCAGATGGTCTTCTTCAAGCATCTCTTGATTCAGAAAGTGTGTTATGATTTTGTGAACAATAAATTACACTGTGGGTGACTGCACTGGAGCTGAACCAAGAGTCTGAGCTGTGGAGCTGCCTGGTCCCATGCATGAGGGCTCGTTTGGTGTATGGGCACTCATGATACCTGGTCTGAATCTACAGCTGCTTCTTGTCTGGCATTAAGGCTGAGTTTTTCAAAATTGCCAGGAAAAAGCTTCAAACATAAAATATAATCAGAACAAAACATTTTGACATTATCAGGAAGGGTTGTTCCAAGAGAATGTGGAGTCTGATAGGACGTGAGAACTGCACCCAATGCACTAATTTATATGGGGCCTAATCCTTAGGGAATCCCCTTGCATGAGGCTCTTTGAAAGGAACAGGAACTGCAGAAGAGCACAATAGGTGACATTTGCACATAAACATTTCCCGGAGAAGTCTGATCACACTTGAGCAGCCTTAATGATGCCCTAAATATGCTGGCAGAGGCAGCTGGTGGCAGGATTGCCTCTGTTACATGGGAATTTTGCATGCTGCTGGGTGAGAAGGGAATCTGGCTAGGGCGGGCCCTAGAATCTATTTTTTCTTTCTATCTCTTGGCTGCAGATGACGGCTCCTCCTGTGCCCGTCATCATCCTGAGATGGTTGAAGGGTGTGCATGGCATCAGTTTAGAGGGATACTCACGCTTCTCCCGGCACACCAAATCTGAGGCATGCCCACATTTCAATTGCCTTTCTTTTCTTGCAGATATAAACCAAACCGTTTAAGATGGCAGTTCCTGCTTTTTCCTGAATATGCATCTTTTCCCCTTCCAAAGCCACCATCCACTTCCCCTGCGGTGGCTTCTGCTCTGTTGTTAATCCTTCCCGGATCGCCCGCTTTCCCTTTAAATGTGTGGCTGTGTCATCTGACCCTGCCTGTGCCCTTTTGCGGATGCCAGGGCAAAGAGAGGCAGGGCAGGCCAAGTCAGATGCATGCCTACGCTGCAAGAGTCACGGCAGAAGGTGCGCAGTTTGTGTCTTCTGACAGGCACACTGCAATCCATAATTTAAATATGCTATTTGCGATTGAGATTCTGTTTCGGAAACCTTGCCTGTGAAAACATACGAGGTGAAGCACACCTCTGGGTCTCTTGAGTCATTTGTCTGTTTTATTTCTGTGGCTCTCTGTCCATAGGAGAACATGCCCATTTATGGACATATCTTTCAATGATTATTAAGTAAAGTATTATTATTATTTATTATATTCTTATTTATAACTGTTTCTCTCTTTATTACTGTACTTTTAATCATATATTTATTATATTATCTGCAATAAAAGTCAGCAAATTAGCCAGGTGGCAGGGAATGTTGTTCCACAATTTTCCCTTTAAAATGTCTCAATTTCTTTCTGCAGCTTCTCTTCTAACATTCTGGGTCAGCTCATTTACTGAAGCCACGGACATGAAAACTTCAGAGACCGTTCTGACTCTTTGCACCAGACAGTCACCTAAGGCAGTGGTTCCCTTGCCTGCCCCCCCCCCCACTAATTTTTTATCATTTTTGCATGGTGATATCACAATTTTATGGTCTGTTTTAGCGCTGTGCAATTTTTCAATATATTGGCCAAAATCGGTTTTGAATCACAACGCGGTAACGGTTTTGACATGGCAACATGCAGCAATACATTGCTCCTTGCATGAGGGAAAGCTGGGCAGCCGATTGTGAGGCGCTGCCTTCCCCTCACTCACACTGATGGATAAAAGCTGATCACCCTCACTTCAGGGCGGAACAGCTCTTCTTAGTCAGCAGGAAAGCAGCAGCAGACACAGTGGACTGCATCTTCGCTGGCTGCCACCCCCCCCAATCCCCCTCCCCTCCCACTCAAGCCATGAGGTGGAGGTGACTCCGCTTCCTCTCCCCCCAATCTGATCTCCATGGCTGCTTCTTCCCTCATCTCCATGCCTGATCTCCAATTTCAGACATTGTGATATATCGGAATATCATGCTGTTTAGCTGCTGATTTATCAGGATGTTGAAAACCAGCCCTAGCCTGTTTTTTTTAATTATACCTAAAATCCTTTGCTTATTAGGGGCTAATCCAACGCTGCTTTGCAGAGGTAACTATCATAGTTATCAAAATTTTCAAAAGTGAGGGTCCATGGCTTGGCTTTTGAAAAATAGGGGGTCCTCAGTAATTAGATAATTAGCTAAGGAACTGCCTCACCCATATATCGCTGCCCAGCAACTGCCTTCCTCCGTTGGGGCACTGCTGACCACATGGCATGACCCAGAGGGGGGCTTAGTTTGGACTAGAAATCAGACATTTAGTGTTGCAGCTCCAACCCTCTGGAATCAGTTGCCAGCTGAAATTAGACAGGCACCCAGCATCGTGATGTTCATGTGCTCACTGAAAATGCTTTTGTTCAAGAAGGCTTTCCCAGAGATGTAATATTTCAGGAATTATGAGCTATTAATTGTACAGCAGTAGAACATGGGGTGAAATAAGAGCCCCTCCTCCTCAGATTATGCCAATTTAATTAAATAAACATTTGGGTTGATTTATAAAACAACAGGAGTACAATCAAGGAATAAACACAGGAAATGCCCGGTAGTAGGATATATCTTACATGGCACCAGCAGAAGTCAAAGGCCCTTCTCCTTCCAGAAGATGCCGTAGGGAATCTACGGTCTGTAAGCCCAGTGCTCACGCTCTCTCTAAAAAAATCTAACACAAGACTTGGCTGTATATTTATAGCCCCTTGCCTGTGAAATTGAGGCAGTGGCATATCCTGCTTTAGAATATAGGGCAAATATGAAACAAAGGTCAACTAAGAGAAACAACATGTACTTTTGCCCCTTAGGAAGCCAGGTGGGGTCTGAGTGTGGGGTAAAACAGATACAAACAAAAGCTCAGATTACGTTGTCAAGCGTGGCCCGGCCTCCTAGGGCCAAGAGGTTTCAGGGTTGGTTTCCTTGGAATCATCACTGGAGACAGGTTTTGTTTATGTCCTTTAAGATTTTGCTTCTACATATATACAGGTTCACAGCATTAACTTCAACAGATACTGCTCCCATCAGATTTCTAAGGGAATCCCCAATGAATTAGCAAGAGCAAGTCAGGCCTCTGGATCTTTTCCAGCACTGCCAGTCTAATGGAGGGGCTGTGGGGGGCGGGGAGGCAAAGCCCCAACTCTCAACTGTCTCTCTCCTTCCAAAATAGCCCATCCATTAAGAGAGATCTCCTTAACAAAGGAGGGTACTTGACCACCATCAAGACGCCACAGCCATCAAGATAATCTCCAGAAGAACTCCTGGTACCATTAACCTTCTCCTGACCAAACCTGTTTTACAAGCAATAATTACATCCAGATAAACCTCCCAAATTTACAACTATATGCACCAGTTGCACCACTGAATTTCTGTAGTGGGTTCTGAGCACTGTTTCCTGTATTTGCTGTTGGCATCCATCTGTCTTGAGAGTGTGCCCATTTAACTTATTAACTTGCTTTTTGCCATGACAACTCAAAGCAACTTAACAATAGTTTAAGCAAAAAACAAATACAGTGGTACCTTGGGTTAAGTACTTAATTCATTCTGGAGGTCCGTACTTAACCTGAAACTGTTCTTAACCTGAAGCACCACTTTAGCTAATGGGGCCTCCTGCTGCTGCCGCGCCGCCGCCGCACGATTTCTGTTCTCATCCTGAAGCAAAGTTCTTAACCTGAAGCACTATTTCTGGGTTAGCGGACTCTGTAACCTGAAGCGTATGTAACCTGAAGAGTATGTAACCCGAGGTACCACTGTACATACATTAAAACCAGCATTAAAAATACAAAACCATCTAAAAGACAATTTTTTTTGGTTAAAACTAGTTTAAAACATCCCACCCACTCAAAAACACCACAGATATTTAAAAGCAAATGGCCGGGTGAAAAAGGAATGTTTTTGCCTGGCTCCTAGAAATATGTAATGGTGGCGCCAGGTGAGCCTCCATGGGGGAAGCATTCCACAATTGGGGAGCCACCACTGAGAAGGCCACTTCTCCTGTTGCCACCTGCTAGATCCCCAAAAATCAAAATCTCCGGATGTACATTCCATGTATCCTTGGCTGTGTGCTATCACTGTGCGGCTGCCTGCATGACATCTTCATTGTTATGTGGCAAGACATTTTGTGGTGGGGATGGTAGCAGTAAAACATCTGGCAGTGATTGGCCTATCTGAGCTAGCATCACAGGAGGCCTATCTATATGTGATGCAGAATAATCTCTGGCTGCCATTGCCTGAACAGTTGGCATCAACACATTCTGTTGCATTAATATTTTGCTATTTTTACTTGTGAATACACCATATTTACATATTTTATCTGGGCTAAGGATGTTTCCTTTTTCATTCTGTTCAGAATTCAGGTTGTGGTTTTTTTAATGAACAAACAAAACCATTTTCACCCTAAAGCAAGAGAAAACCAGGATGTTGCTTTAAAAGTTACACACACACACACACACACACACACACACGCAGGTAGGTTCTTTTCCACAGCTGTTGGACAAGCAAAACTTGATATGGAGTGTGAAGAGTGACGGCAGTTTGCTGCCTTTCCAGCAACACCTGATGGAAAACTGTAATGCCAACCAGTGGAAAGAAATAGAAACACTATTTTGAGGAAGGTCAGAGCTCACCACCCCTGGCAGGGCGCATCCCATCATTCATGTGACATGACTGTGTGCCATATCAGGTTGAATATCCAACATGGGGGCTGGCAAAGATTCTAGATACAAGTGTCAGGAGGGGAAGTTGTATTTTTTGTTTCCATCATTCATTATGATATATTTTAAGAGATGTATTGAGGATCTCTGCCAATCAGCACTTCCATGCCACAGCTCCATGAAGAGGCTGACACCATGGCCTTAGAACAGGGGTAGGCAACACACAGGCGGCCCACGGGGGTCGTTTAACCGGCGCACGAGCTGCCCCCGAACTGAGCCGCCCACTCAGCAAGTCCCTGGGCGCTGCGCTAAACCAGCACAGCACGGGAACTCGCTTTCACTGCACCAGAAATCGGGTCTGCGCAGACACAGGTGCTGGAAATCACGGGCGGGCGGGTGCACTCACGCACACACACACACAATCCTGCCCACAGAGTGAACCGGCCCAGGCGAGGTAAACCTAGCCAACCTCTGCCTTAGACAATGTAGAATGCAGGGGTTCAAGAATTTTAGTTATTATTTTAAAATACCAGTTGTACTTGGACTGGTCATGCCTTGGTTTTGACATCGTAGGGATTGTTATTGATAATGTCCCACAATGAAGAGGACAATATGAAGTTTTGGGGACTCTAACACAGTATGGATTTATTGCACAAGAGGAAAACCCTGCAGACTTGGGGCCAGGTCCACTTCATCCTCTCCCTCCAAACTCTTTGTCTCTCAAGGTACTGAACTGCATCGGAAGAGCTTTAGATATTTGAAACTGGATGTGTTGCCATGTGTCCCAGTCGGCTTCCTATTCAGGATGCCAGGGCAGCAGTCAATGTCCCTGCAGTCTCTGCCTCCTTCCTTGAGCTGCTGCACCAATCCCATGTCAACCCCCTTCACATGGCCTGGGGCACCTCCCTCTCCCTTCCACTATGCCCCCTATACCTATCACTCACCGACTCCACCCCTCATTCTGGCTTCTCTCTGCATTCAACACCTTCCTAACTCTTTCAGTAGCTTGTGGTTGGCTGCTGCTAACACAGCAGTTTGATTTCACCCCCCCCCCATTGTTTCTCAATATAGTCAGATGCCAAAAACAACATTGCTTCTCTTGATCAGGGCACTATGCTTCTGTTGATGCAGCCTAGAGTAGCATTAGCTTTTGCACAGGCAGGCTGGTAAGCAACCATGAAGCGCATCTTAGCAGCCAGCCAGTGAGGCTTTTTGTGTGTGTTTGCTCTGCCTTCCCATCCTCTCCATCCTTTTTCATTAATCTCCAACCATTTGGCCCTTGTTATATCCCACCCACACCACTCCTGTTTCTTTCATCCAGTTTTCCACCCCCTAGGTTCACTCCATCAGTACCGCCTTTTCCATCATTGTCAGAGACCCCCTAGCTCTCCTCTTCCTTTTATAGCCCAGGGAACATGCAAAGATACAAAACAAAGGTCAGAGGTGAGAGGATGAGATGCCAGCCCCTTTCAGCTCCAATGCATAAGAAAAGACGGCTGATGGGGCCTTCCTTAGAAGACTCCAGAGACTATGTGCTGCCTCACACCTCCAGAGTAATGTGTGTATACACACACACACACACACACACACACAGTCTGAGTTGGTGTTGCTGTTCAGCACTGCAGCCAGCGGGCAAATTTCTATAGGACAGGAGATGTCATTGAGGTGGAGAGAAGAATGAGAAGTTTTTTTTTGGGGGGGGGGGAAATAAGCCTCCAAAATAGGGTAGAAGGAGCTAGTTGTAACATCTTAATAAGAGCATTAGGGTAAACTTACAATAGCAGTAAACAAAAACCCCAATGCCTTCTTCTCAAATTCTCTCAGCCCCTTTCCCATTCCAGACATGGAGTATGTCCCCCCCTCCCACAATCCAAAAACAAAACTTGGCCTCACCTGCTCAGTCCTTATCTGTAATTCCTGCCCTCCACCTCCTATATCAGAGCCATATCTACATGGTCACCTCTTGCAATGCCATGTGAGAAAAAGTGGACCACAAAATCTGTTTCAAAGGGCTTGAGGGAACCTTCTTCAACCTCCTGTTAAGCCTAGGAGACCCCTGTTTTCTCTGCCCTACCCCCATTGATGAAAGCGCTATTTGAGATGTGCAATGAGGACCATAGAAGTCCCTCCCTCCTCCAAAACACGTCGCAAATATTTCCGCCTCAATCAAGGAGGTTCTGCAGATATGGGACCACTCGCATGGTGAAGAATGGACAGGGGAAGGTAGAGGAAGTGATTCTGTAGCCACCAGATGCTGAGGAGATACACTGGGAAGAGAAAAGGATCTCTTCCTGTTATGTATTGAAGCTCTCACCCTGCCCACCAGGAGTATCTTTTATATAGTTTTCACTCTGGTCCACGTCAGTTACTTTAGGTGGGAAACCCTGGGTTGTTGTTGCTACAATGTTGACAGCCGGCCTGCTTTTATAGGCAGCTGTTTGCTGTTCAGTTCTGTTCCAGCTTACAAATAAAGAGCTGCTTTGGAGAAATTGCTACCTCGTCTGCTATGTCTACCCACTATTTAACACTTCCCATTAATGAATGTATGTGTGTGTTTGTTTTCTGGGAACAGATCATTACAAATTCAGTGTTATTTTAGAAAAGGAAAAAAGATACAAAACCCCCTCAAGCTCACAAACTCAAGAGGAGAAAAGGGTCATTTGTGCTGAGAAAGAGTGTGATCCGGGCCGACCAGACGCCCAGTGCATTATGGGACTGGCTGGCTGGGCTGGGGGGGCGAGGAGGTGGGGGGAGGAGAAAAGAGCAGAGAGGTAAACTGAAAAGAAATCAAATGAAGTTGGACGCACGGACACGCTTCCCTTCAACTTTAATCTTAGGAAATAATATCTGGGATGGAACGGGAAGAAAAAGCAAAAGGGTGTTATTGGGTAGGAAGGACAGTTAGTGATGCTGAGAAGCTAATAGCCACAAAGAAAAGTGTGTCTCAAGTGTCTCAAGATACAGATTATCTCAAGACAGTTCTGGTAGCCTCACTTCAAAGAGGGTATTGCAGAGTTGGAAAAGGTTTAGGAAAGGGCCACCAAAATTATCAAGGCGATGGCGCAACTCCCCTATGAAGAAAGGTTGTTATGTCCAGGTGAGAAAAGTGAGCAAGAGGCGACGTGATAGAAGTTTATAAAATTACTCATGGCTTGGAGAAAGTGGGTAGAGAAAAGCTTTTTCTCCCTCTCTCAAAACACTAGAACTGGTGGACATCAATGAAGCTGAATGTTGGAAGATAGGAGGCAGGGATGGACTCCATCTCGGATGCCTTTAAAAGCGGATTAGACAGATTCATGGAAAGGGCTACCAGCCATGAAGGCTGTGCTCTACCTCCACAGCTGGAGGCAGCAATGCTTTGAAAAAACAGCTGCTGGAAGCCAGGGTTTCCCACAAACAACTGCTCACTGGTTTCCCACAAACATCTGGTTGGCCACTATGAGAAGATGACGCTGGACTAGATGAGCCATTGGCCTGATCCTGCGGGCTATGATATTCTTATGTTCTTAAGAGGAAAATGAGTTGCTCAAGAGTGTTTGCAGAAGTCTCCTCACTTTCAAAAAAGGAAATGTTAACTAACTACCGCAGGAAGCAGAGAAATAGAGTGAACTTTCCCAGAACAAAGGGGAATAATGTGAACTGGGTTCTATGTGAAGGGGTCAAACTGAACTAATAACCTGCAACACTAAGTTCCAGCTCTAGATAACTCTTGGTGCCCACAAACAACTTTGAAAGCTGATGTCACACTGCATACTGTGGTCAGGTATCCTTTGCTCCTGTGCCCTTGAAAAATGAGGTTTTTACTTGTACAGACATAAGGTGAACATGGGTATCATACAGCACTATTAAGGGTATCTCACCTGATGAACAAAGACTTGGCAGGGGTGTAAACGGAAAGACAGTCCTAACTATAACCAAGTCCTAAGTTCTTCAGGGCTTCCTGGACTAAAAGTCAGACTGTCTTACCATACCGTCAGCCAGTGGTTCCTTCAGCAATGAACACTTGGCAGTCCTTGCATCTTCTCAGTTCAAACACCACCCAGATTCCATGGAAGTCACCCCAGCTCTCTCCAACTGCCGAGTTTGCATTGTGCCTTAGAGAAAAAGACGAGGGGTGTGGACACTATCAACTTAAAAAAACAGCTAGGTTGTTCTTTCTCTCAGTTTGAATTAAACCTTGTTAGGGGGGGAAATGCATCAAAATGCTATATTTCAAAAATTACAGGACAGACCCATGATTGCGGCTAATGTTGTGGGTGCAAGGCTTCTCAAGCCACTGGAAGTGCACTAGATGCAGAAGGGAGGGGGGAGGGAGGGGGGAGGCAGCCAAGGTGACACAAAGCCTCCACTCAGTTCAGCTGACATTCACAGAGCAGACAGAAGTGCAAAGAGGGAATGATCTTAATATTAATTGTTGTGGAAAAGAAGTATCCCCAGTCATAAAAATGATAGAGACTTCAGGACCAGTATCTGCAGCACAACTTCACCTGAGGTGCTCTCAACATGTTGCCTTGCCTATTTAATGCATCCCTTCTCACTAGTGTGAGAATTTTGCACCTCTTTCTTAGCTCCCCGGAAGCCCCTTTCTAGCATGTTAAGACAACCATAGGAGAATGTTGTCTTTCTCCTCTGTGGAATTCTCATTTCATCTCTATTTTAATGCCTTATATTGACACTTATAATGCAGTCTTCATAGACACTATCCTCATTCCTTCTAAATACCCAATGCCTCACAAACACCTGGTCCAAATATTTTGGTGAGGGAGTATCCTGAATAACCACATCATCTCTTGAAGCAGTCTGCATTCTGTTTTCTTTACACATTACAAAATTAGTGGGTCCAAGGTGTAGTAAGATAAATGCATTTTTTAACCTTGTGTATCAAAGCGAAGTATATTGTAGCTCAATCATACTGGGATATTCAGTGGACACATTATTTTCACTTCCCCCTCTAATTCAGCCTCTTGAATGATTCCTTCTTTCACACGTATTTTCTTCTCTCCAGCTTTTTTCCTCTGGTAGCTCGTAGTGACTCCACAAAGCCTGGCTGAAGTTTCCTGGGGCACATGTCCTCAGCTGCCTCCTGTTCAGTGTCTAACCTCGTGCTTCAGCTATCTGCATGCCCTCACCCAGGAAATCTGGAAATAAAACATCAATCATATCAGTAAGTCTATACAAGTGGTGCCAGTTGTAGGACTGCTCAGAGCTTTCCTTTGAATGTGTGTGCACACACGCATGCATGTTTCAAGCCAGTCTCTTAGGCTTTTCTGGTATAACTTTGAAGGCAAAGGCATTCTCCATGAAATATTAGAGATGGAATTAATTGGCTCCTGAAAAAATGAATCAAAATTCTCTTCTGCAGATATTCACTGATTATTTGACATCCTAATGCATTTGAGTTTACTATCTCATCTTTGACTAATTGAGGCTATATTTGACAGTATTTGTTAGCAGACACGCAATGACATTTTATACTTTGAGTGTGTCCATTCCCTCCTGCTGTGGTTCTCCTTGAGATCTCTCACCACAGCAGGTAAGGGAGAAAGGCAGGTGACAAAAGAACTGTGAAAGGAATGGGGGGGGGGAGAGAGAGACAGAGTCCTGTGTTTGCCTTTTTTCTTCTTTCAGATGGAACAGGCAACAGGTCACTGTATTTGGCTGCTCACATCGCATTCGCCATTTGAATTTTGAACTCGCATTCGAAAGTTCACATTAAAAATGTTAATAGTAGAATTGGAAGTTTATGCAAATTCAGAATACTTGAGAAGGTTTTGGGTCCCCAACAGGGGGACAGCCTGGCATATTATATCCAAAGAAGCTTTGAGAGATGCCATTTTGACAGGCTATGAAGCAGACTCTGAAGTTCAGGGCTGCAGCTGGCAAGGAGCACTGAAATGCCCCCCTCCGCCTTCTTATATTCACTTCTTGCTTGTGTTCCCATAAGGGTGTTCTCAGCTGACGGGTTGTCATGGAGACAGTGCTGTCATAGCAATTGGACTAATGGGGAACACTTAGGAACTTGGGAGACGGAGACGACGCTCTCCTTTGAGACTACGTTGCAGAATTGCCAGATAACCAGCGTGGCGTCCTCAACCCAGAGCCTCATGACTGAGGAGGGGAGCACTTGAATTGCAGCCTCCTCCTGCACCAGAATGCCAGCACATTCCTCAGGGGTGTCCCCTCTACCTCCAGGCATTCCCACCCACCCACCTACTCAACTCGAAGAGATAAAGGGTCCTCCCCCACTTGTTCTCGCTAAGAAAAGCTACCTCCTCCCCTCTGCAGATACCAAATGGAAGCAGGCTGCAATTTCTCTAGATGCCCTGAGAAGAGAGAGAGATCCCCTCCTTATCCACTCTGCTCTTGCAGGGGGGAGGCAGAAATGGTGGGTATTCCCTGTTTGCCCAGCAACATGCTCCCTCCATCCAGGAGTACAGAAAACCTAGTCTCTTTCCAGCTGCTGAATCCCCTAACAATTGGCCTTCCCTCTATAGACCAAGTAGAGCCTTGAGAAGATCTTCAGAGGAAGCCTTGCTGTGGAATGGCATCTGGCAGCAAAACCAAACCAGGCCTTCTCCATGGTGGGGCCGACCTTCTCGAACACCCTCCCTCCTGTGATTCGGACATTATTTTTATTTCTTTGCAGCGGTAAGTGGTATAAACATGTAATTAAATTGTAAATAAATAAATGAAAATCATCTTGCTTAAGATTTTCCAGCCACGGTAGAAATAACTGTGATCCCCTTTCAAAATCAGTTTGCTATCAAAGTCAGTGATTGAGGCTGCAATCTCAAATAGTCATTCCCAAGACTACAAATTATTTCTTCCCCGGCCCAAGTTTTTCTCTCTGCCCCTTATCAACACACATGCATTTTGGCGGGTGGTATTCAGTACCCATGCTACTCTGAGTAGACCCACTGAAGTTATATACATGATTCACTTAGGTCCATTAAGTTCATAGAATCATAGAATCATAGAGTTGGAAGAGACCACAAGGGCCATCGAGTCCAACCCCCTGCCAAGCAGGAAACACCATCAGAGCACTCCTGACATATGGTTGTCAAGCCCCCGCTTAAAGACCTCCAAAGTAGGAGACTCCACCACACTCCTTGGCAGCAAATTCCACTGTCAAACAGCTCTTACTGTCAGGAAGTTCTTCCTAATGTTTAGGTGGAATCTTCTTTCTTGTAGTTTGGATCCATTGCTCCGTGTCCGCTTCTCTGGAGCAGCAGAAAACAACCTTTCTCCCTCCTCTGTGTGACATCCTTTTATATATTTGAACATGGCTATCATATCACCCCTTAACCTCCTCTTCTCCAGGCTAAACATGCCCAGCTCCCTTAGCCGTTCCTCATAAGGCATTGTTTCCAGGCCTTTGACCATTTTGGTTGCCCTCCTCTGGACACGTTCCAGTTTGTCAGTGTCCTTCTTGAATTGTGGTGCCCAGAACTGGACACAGTACTCTAGGTGAGGTCTGACCAGAGCAGAATACAGTGGCACTATTACTTCCCTTGATCTAGATGCTATACTCCTATTGATGCAGCCCAGAATTGCATTGGCTTTTTTAGCTGCCGCGTCACACTGTTGGCTCATGTCAAGTTTGTGGTCAACCAAGACTCCTAGATCCTTTTCACATGTACTGCTCTCAAGCCAGGTGTCCCCCATCTTGTATTTGTGCCTCTCATTTTTTTTGCCCAAGTGCAATACTTTACATTTCTCCCTGTTAAAGTTCATCTTGTTTGTTTTGGCCCAGTTCTCTAATCTGTCAAGGTCGTTTTGAAGTGTGATCCTGTCCTCTGGGGTGTTAGCCACCCCTCCCAGTTTGGTGTCATCTGCAAATTTGATCAGCATGCCCTTGAGTCCATCATCCAAGTCGTTGATAAAGATGTTGAATAAGACCGGGCCCAAGACAGAACCCTGTGGCACCCCACTAGTCACTCTTCTCCAGGATGAAGAGGAACCATTGATGAGCACTCTTTGGGTTCGGTCAGTCATCCAGTTACAAATCCACTGAGTGGTAGCATAGTCAAGACCACATTTTACCAGTTTCTTTACAAGAATATCATGGGGCACCTTGTCAAATGCCTTGCTGAAATCAAGGTAGGCTACATCCACTGCGTTCCCTTCATCTACCAGGCTTGTAATTCTGTCAAAGTTCAGTGGGTTTTCTCTGGAAAGGACTTAGCTGAATACTAACTTAAATAATCCAAACATAAAAATTGCAAAACAAACAGTATAGGACAGCTTTCAGTTTTAACAGAAACCTCTAGAATTTTCTGGCCCCCAATGGCCCTTCAGAAAAATAAGTTCCCTATGCAAGTAAATGCCCACTTTTTCTCACAACCATTTTAGCAAAGGAGGAAAGCTGGTTCTTGCATGAATTTCTTTCACACAAGTTTTACAATAAAAGAAAAAAAAATGCAGGTACACACAAAGAATAAAACTGCACATACACTCAAAGGAGCACGTGGCTTGATTTGTAGAATGAAGGGAAGGATACTCACAAAAATTCTCACCACATAAAAAATAAGAGGCTGGTGAGCTCAACAAAAACCCTTCTCCCTGCCCAAGAGAATTTCACCAACATTTCCCCTGCCTTTGATGGTTTTAGAATGCATTGCCTTTTCTCTTTAATTGATGTGGTCGGTGGGGGTTGCACACAGAATACATTTTCAGCACAGCTCTCTTCTGAACCCAATATCTGGGCTTGGGCAGCATCAGACATGTTTCTGTCTCCACACAGATAAAATAATGACATTTTAAACCGTTCCCTTTTGCTTTCTGGGTGAAATCCAGTTACACACCCAGCGTTGCAAACTGCTATGACGTTAGTTGATTCCTTGTTTTGTTACCCAATTTTATTCAGCAACCAGACAGGAAGTGACTCAAATGGTGTCCAGAAACTTTACTGTAACTTTTCCAATTATATTTATTACTATACCCTCACTTCTTTTGAAATTTGAAATGACACCAATCCATAATTACACCAATAGTGGATAAAAACACATATTGACTGACTGACTGACTGACTGACGGATGGATTATGTTTCCTGCCCATAGATCTCGGGGTGGTTCACAACATAAAAATACAAAATAAAAAACACAAAATACATGTTGTTGTTGCTGTTTAGTCATTCAGTCGTGTCCGACTCTTCATGACCCCCTGGACCAGAGCAGGCCAGGCACTCCTGTCTTCCATTGCCTCCCGCAGTTTGGTCAAACTCATGTTGGTAGCTTCGAGAACACTGTCCCACCATCTCGTCCTCTGTTGTCCCCTTCTCCTTGTACCCTCCATCTTTCCCAACATCAGGGTCTTTTCCAGGGAGTCTTCTCTTCTCCTGAGGTGGCCAAAGTATTGGAGCCTCAGCTTCATGATCTGTCCTTCCAGTGAGCACTCAGGGCTGGTTTCCTTCAGAATGGAGAGGTTTCATCTTCTTGCAGTCCATGACTTCTTACAGACTCTCAAGAGTCTCCTCCAGCACCAGAATTCAAAAGCATCCAGCTTTCACTTCCATACATCACTACTGGGAAAATACATAATAAAAACAATATCTAATACAACAATATTTTCCCTCCCCATTTATAATGGTATCAGATACTGATCAGCCAAAGGCCTGGTTGAAGAAGACCATTTTTGCAGCATTTAGTTACCTTGATTGGATTGTACGCACATTAAAAGGAAAGTGAGAAAGGGAGGGGAAGTAAGCAGAAGTCCTGAAGTGAGTGGGACCTAAGTCAGGGATGAAGGGCTGTGCCTTTTGTTTGAGAGTTATGCCCTCCCCACCTCTTACCTGCACTAGCAAGGTTGCAGCATCTCTCTCCTCCATTCTTTGACCTGTGGGCCAATGAAGCACGAAGGTGCTCCTTGAGAGGAGGGACAGCCCATCCATGAGGCAACGCAAGGTGACCACCTCAGGTGGCAGGACTCAGCGGGGCAGCAGATCCGTGTCGATCTCTCCTCCTTGTTCCTGCTGTAGATCGTCATCAAGTGCCAAAAGGTCGGGTTTGCCCTCCTTCAGAGCACAGAGTGAGAAGGGGGTACTGTGAGAGCTCTGAACTACCCAGCCATAGAAAATGTGAGGTTTAAGTACCACTTTGACCCAGTGAATCCTTATGAAGGAGGGAGTGGTCTTTGGGGATGTGTGAGTGCTACAACATCTTTATTTATTGGTTCCACATGTTTCTCTTGTCCAGTTTGCAGTTGAAAGGACATGACTGTAGTGAGAAATGACTAACTGGTTATGCATATGTCTACAGGGAACTCAGTTCTTTCTACAGGAAGTGATCATTAATTTTTGTTGGTAACAAAGGATTAGTGTGCTGATCTCTACATTAGGTATTACGATGTCAATATATTTACTCATGTCATCCAGGTCATCGTTTAAGATGAAGACTAGTACCAAGGGATAAAACAGGTCAAACTGGGAGCCTCTTTTAATATCAAGTTATGCCAACTTCACTGAGGTCATGATATACAGAAATAAACCAGATTGGCACATTCCATAACAATCCTTTGCCTGGGCCTGTTTCGCACTATCTATAACACCTTGCCAATTCTTAGGAAATGAACTCAGGATGCTGGCTTTCATGACCTTCGCTTTAAAGTTGGCCTCATTGTAGAAGGTTCCTGAGAGCAAGATGGGCAATTATGCAGCCAGAATGCCAAAGTGCATGTACAAAGCTCCGGTGAGCCTGGCTTGGATGGAGTACATTCCTGTGAGCAGAGCTGAAAATGAACAAGGAGCAGACAGGCTGATCATTGGTTGAATAATCAAATGACCTGATAAGATGACTGGCCCCAAGAAAGCAAGCTCTAGACCTTTGGAACACATTCGTGGAGTGCCTTTGTCATGAAAATGGGCGTATGTTAGCAGTTGGGTGTCAGAAGTGGGCAAGGTTGCAGGTGTTTTGTGGGACTCCCTGCATGTTCCTCAATAAGGCAGATATTAGTTACCCCCCCCCCCAAATGATGCATTTTTTTGTTTTCTGTTTTGTTTACAATAAAGTTAATCATGCCGGGCACATTCCATGCCTCAGTTACGATGCTTGCAGGTGCTTAATCAGTTTAATGGATTCAGGTCAACTGTCTGGCAGAATACTTCTGAGAGAAAATTATAGTAGGATCCTGCTCCAGAGAGATTGTTGTTGTCAAATAATGTAATATATTGTTGTGAGTTGGGGGGGTGGATTAGGCTGTATCTCTGAGCCCCCTTCTAATTCTTGGATCCAGCAAGGATTCAGTTGCTGAAATAGTCAGGCCAAATCACACCAGAAGGTTGTTAGGAGGTAAAAAGCTAAAGGTAAAGGACACCTGACACTTAAGTCCAGTCGCAAACGACTATGGGGTTGCGGCGCTCACCTCGCTTTACTGGCCGAGGGAGCCAGAGTTTGTCCGGCATTTGTCCACAGACAGTTTTTCTGGGTCATGTGGCCAGCTTCTGGCAAAACCAGAGCAGCACACGGAAATGCCGTTTACCTTCCCACCGGAGAGGTACCTATTTATCTGCTTGAACTTTTTTGGTGAGCTTTCAAACTCATCTCTAATGCACAAAAATAAAGAGCAGATGGTTACATGCTGCGAGAAAGGGCTATTGGACAGTAATGATAGGCTCATGGGACAAAGGATGTATTTTGCCATCAGGTGATTGGCATTCCACTATGTGGCTCAGGGCCATTGTTTCCTAAATGTGGTACTAAAGCATGCACAAAGGTTTCTGGCACTGTGGCTGCTGTTACACACAAAAAAGCCTGCAGGTATGCATAACCCCCAAGCTACAAGAGGGCCTTAAAAATTATTGGAGCCAACAGAGTGGAACAAAAAGACTTCTCTCACTCAGGATAGCCCTGATCCTGTGCAAACAAAGATCACAAACTACTTGCATGCAAAGACTGTTTGAAGAAACATGCCCAGTGGGTTGTGATAAGGAAAAGTTGACTCAGTTAGGAATGAGGGGAAACAGGACATGGAAATGCTCTTAGCAATATGTTGGACCAAAGGACAGCTGCTGTGCCAGTTTCTTGAGATGTATCCCTCAGGCGTGTCTGTATAATGCTGCCTCCACCATCCTCTACCACCAGCTGCCCTGAGGGAAGAATTCCTGGGGAAAGAGATAGAGGGAGAGGGAGGCAAAGGAGGACTCAAAACGGAGTGGACTGCCCTGTTTCCCTGCATACCATCCACAGGGGCCACCTGCCTTTGGGGAAGGATACCAAACACTTTTTGGTGTAGATTTTTAGAAAACATATTTATTAAATTTGTATACTGCCCTATGCATTTTTGCCTCAAAACATTTGCAATCATTATTTGACTAGGTGACCTAAGCCAGACATTGTGCATTCACACATGAGCTCGCATGTGCAGGCCACAGCTTCATGAATAGGAATTCAGCGGAAGGGTTGAAAGCAGGGAAACATTTCTTTTAATGAGCGTCAGATGAAGACATCCCTGCCCCCTCTCTGATGGGAACAATACTGTGCAAATGCAGCTTGAAATGCAGCCGGGATAAACCCACCGTGTTACAAACTGCTCATGTGAACATACCTATAGTGTACTATCAATATGCTTTTTCCTTCTCTGCTGTTCAGTTTAGATTGTAATTTCATTTGCTCATAATAACAGACTAGTCACTGTGGTTCTTTCTTTTTTTTAAAAAAAATATTTATTAATTCAGGTAGGTAGCCGTGTTGGTCTGACACAGTTGAAATATATATAAAAAATTAAAAAGTTGTCCAGTAGCACCTTAGAGACCAGTCAGAGTATGCGCAATAATTAAATCCGAATTTTCATCTTAAAAAATGGGAGTTTGTTCGCTCATGGCGGCGACTTTGGAGAGTTGCCAAAGAGACGCACGGTGCTTTCCACCCAGGACCCCCAGCCCCCTGAGGTACCACTGTATTTCTCCTTTTGTGGAGTATTTTCAGGAACAGTCTTCTGAAAAGTCTAAGTATCTGTTTTGGGGGAGTGCCATATTTTAGTTTTTCATTTTATTTGGCCTGTATGACATTTATGTCAAGAGTGGGGATAGGGGACAAATCTGATTCACTTCCTATTTAAAGACTGAGTATCAGGAGCGGGCGTCAGTCGTAGGTCAGCAATAAAACTGAAGTGGACATCAGTAGATGTCCATTCCAAACCTGTAGAGGTTACTGAATGCTGTTTGCAACAGCAACAATAATTTTATTATTCATATCCCACCCATCTGGCTGGCTTTTCCCAACCTCTCTCTGGGCAGCTTCCAGTGGCTTCCAGTGCAGGATTAGGTGAAGAATGACAAGCAAAATAAAAACCAAACCACCTTAACCAGCAGCTCTAACTGGGAATTCCTATTTTATACTCAAGTGAGGGAGGAGGTTTTTTACTAGGAAAAGGGAGGGGTTAATAGCACAAGGGAACTTTTGTTTTGTCACGCTGGGTGAGGAGCTGAAAGTTGTGTGGGATGTGAAGGGTTTTTCCTAGCTGGGTGGCAGGAGCTCCCCTTAATGGATGCTGAGTAGTATTCCCGCTTGGTGCTTTCCCTCTCCAGAGCTCTGGAATGCTGATCCGTGAGTGTGACGCAAGGCAAAGCTGCATGAGGAACTGACATGGGCACATTCTGGAGGCACCAGGCTTGCGGCATAGAGGAGAGAACACAGAACACACCCCTGGTCTGTCTTCATGGATGCCAACTGGGGCACGCTGCTTTCTTTTCTGCCCTCAGCTAAATATTCCATCACCAGCGGTAAATAGGTGCTCAGAGACATTTCTAAAATAGTGATGGGATTCCTTTCTTGGTAATGTGCTGCTGCTGGTGGAGGCAGAACGGGGGATGCTGTCGCCCTTGGGCTCTGCGTGTGGCTGGGATGCTGATGCAAATAAAATGCTGGCTGAGCTAGAAGAAGACAAAGCAGAGGTCCGGTCCCAGTTCTTCAGTATATTTCCTGGTCCAATCTACTTCTTTTCACATCCTCCCTGCCATTAATTTCTCTCTAGCCTAACTACATTTATCTCCCTCATTTTCAGTTCCAGTTTATTTCCATTGTTTTTTCCTCTTTCCCGTTCATTTTAATTTCCCCTTGACAAATGGATTTCTTTTGGCATCCACCACCTTTTGTACATTTTCTTGTAATTTTTGTTTTTGTTTTTGCCGGTAACACATTATTTAAACGGTAGCTCTGAAATGCTGCTGTTGTGCTGAAATAAATGTATTTCCGTGGTGGTGTCTCAGCAACCTTGTGGCCTAGCAGAGACTAAGCCGTGTTGTCTCTCAGGGGGATTGTTGTTTAAATGTAACTGATGTGTAGGAAAGACTCTATGAATTGAGAACAGAGATGTTGTATGTACCTTTGCTATCCATGAAAACCTTTCAATAAATATATATATAAACAAACATAGTTTAGAAAGACGACGAGAAAAAAAAGATGTTTGCTTTTGACTTATCTCAAGATACAGCAAGCGATGACTGAAAGGCTCTCAAGGGACAAACAAATGAGGCGCCACTCACAAGCCACAGAGGTGAACAGGGTGCGTAGACATAAAAACTATATTCGGCTGAACTTAATCGTCCCGGGGTCCTTTACCTTTACCGCTAAAACAATAAAAATAATAATAAACCCAAGCAGAAACCCAAGCACTGCTTTAAAGTGCATGCTGGAATAAGAAAGTCTGCCATCTATGCTAGCATTCGATTGATGTTGGAGAGAGATTGATTTGAGAAATAAGACCAAGGGTACATATTGATATAGGAATGTATTAGATAAAATGTAAAGAAATATACAATAATAAGAGTACAGAGGTACCTCGGGTTACATATACTTCAGGTTAACCCAGAAATAGTGCTTCAGGTTAAGAACTTTGCTTCAGGATGAGGACAGAAATCGGGCTCCAGTGGTGCAGCGGCAGCAGGAGGCCCCATTAGCTAAAGTGGTGCTTCAGGTTAAAAACAGTTTCAGGTTAAGAACAGACCTCCAGAATGAATTAAGTACTTAACCCAAAGTACCACTGTACATTCATTTGTAAAAAAGGAATATACAACGGGATAGACAGGAAGTCCAAAGTGTTGGTACATATATGATTTTGGAATAGTTTTTTGTCCTTTTTTCCCCTTTAGGTACATAAACTTTGCATATAAACTTTGTATACATGATGACAATTACGTATATTATAATAAGCCTTGTGATGTAATATGATAATGTTTACTGATGTAACATAAGAATGTTAATAAATAAAAAAAACTCAAAAAAGAAAGAAAGTCTGCCATGCCTTTCATGCCATTCAGCCAGGAAGGTGTCTCCAGACCCTCTAAATGTTCCTATTTTCCAGGGACAGTCCCGGATTTACAGAAGCCGTCCCAGTTTCTGATTTGGTCCTGGAATGTCCTGCTTTTCCTTAGGGCGTCTGCTTTCCTTGGAGAGATGCTGGCGGGTATGGAGTTATGTGACCCCCAAGCCAAGGAGAGAAGTACAGGCGTACCTCCGTTTACGTAAGCCTTCGGGATGCGCATGCAGCAAACCTGAAAGTATTTTACTGGGTTTCGCCCCACGCGCATGCGCAGAAGCGGTCCTCAGGTTGCAGAAACCTTGGGATCCGACCGGACCTCCAGAATGGATCCCGTCCACAACCGGAGGTACAATTGTACTTATATAACCTTTTTAAAAATATATATATATTATTTATACCCTGCCCTTCCCTGCCAGAGTTAGGCTCACGGCGGCTAACACCAATAAAATTACAGTAAAAACATAATAGGAAAAAAACTAATTAAAAATGCAGATTAAAATGCAATTTAAAATGCAGCCTCAACACATTGTAGAAACTACTTATACAACCGTTTGAATACATCTGAAGGCAGCCCTGTTTGGGAAGTTGTTGTTTTTTATGTTTAATGTTTTATTATGTTTTTATATATGCTGAAAATCTCCCAAAGTGGCTGGGGCAACCCAGTCAGATGAGCAGGGTAGAAATATTATTATTATTATTATTATTACTATTATTGAATAGGACACCCCTATTTTCATCAGATAAATGTATGTGCCTGTACAAAATCACAGAAGAGTTGGAAAGGACCACAAGGATGTTCTCGTCCCCCCTGCAATGCAGGAATTTCCACCCAAGGTGGAGCTCAAAGCCACAGCCCTGAGATTAAGATTCTCATGTTCTACCAAATGAGCTATCCCTCAGGGCAGGTGTTCCGCAGGTTTGAGCCCGCAGCACTAAATGCACAACTTATTTTTGTTTAAATGCTATTTATCAGTAATTCCATAGGTCAGTGTTTCCCAACCTTTTTTGGGCAAAGGCACACTTGTTTCATGAAAAAAATCTCGAGGCACACCACTATTACAGCCCCGTGACGTCAGTGCGCAGCGTCACGCCGGGAGGGACATGAATTGCTAGCAAATTACATAATCACCTCCTTGAGGGCTGGCTCATCTTCTCCGAAGGCAGAACCCCATTAATTAACAGCACAGACTCACACCATAGCCAAGACGAGGGGGGAAAACCTCAGTCATGCACAGTCATGCACATGTGGGGGCTAAATGAGGACGAAGACCGGGCAGAGAGCAGGGTTCAAATCACCCCACCTGGCCAGGACAATCCCTGGGTGCTCCCTTGGGCCACTCGCCTGACCCACCTCGCAGGGCTGTTGTTGCGAGGATAACACAGGGAGAACCACGCGCGCCCCCGGGAGCTCCTTGGAGGGGAAAGCGGGCGATGAATGCAATGCACGAAATATATGAGAGGCGACCAGGTTTTGCAGGTGAGGGGCCCCCGCCAGCCTCCGCTTCCAACACCCGGCGCAACGACGCCGAAGTTTCCCCCCGGGCTCGGCTCGGGGAGCAGCGCTGCTCCCCCCGGCTCCCCTTCGCCCTCCCGGCTCTCTCTGCCGCCCACTGGGGACCCCCCTCACCTGCCAAGTCTGGAGCGCCGGTGGAAGTTGCATGCATGCATGCAGGGCGCCGCGTTGCCATTGCATTGCACTGCACTCCATGCAACGCCTGCACGCATGCATTGCCTTGCACGCCCGCCAAGGGGTCTCCCCGCGGTCTGATGCGTCCCCTCCGGCGCGGATGCAGCATTGCAAAAATAAAACCCCCCCGACGCAGCCCTACCTGGGGGGCAGCCTCCGCCTCCGCCGCTCCGCCTCCGCAGGGATCCCCGGGCTCCATCCTGCCGCCCGATCTCCGTGGGGGCGCAGGCAGGCTGTGCGGGGTCTGCACGGAAGAGCCCCTGCCCGCCAGGCCGCCGCCGCTGCGCTCATTCCATGGCCGGGAGAAGAGCGCTTCAAACAAAACGCCCGGCCCGCCGGGAAACGTAGTTTGCGCACCCCGCGCGGGCGCGGAGCCCAAGGGCGAGGGGACTACGGATCCCGGCAGCCCCTGCGCCGGGGACGGAGGGGGAGAGGCCGGGTACAGGGATGGAGGGACGGGTGGGCGAGCGAGTGAGTGAGTGGCAGCCACCAAGCCTTGGCCGAGAGCCAGGAAGGGCCTCCCCGGAGGAGGAGGAGGAGGGAGGTGCAGAGTGGGAGGGAGGGAGGGAACCCCAGGGGTCATCTAGTGACGGCGCCCCAATCGAAAATTTGTCTTTAAAAAAAAATCTTTCAAATTTTTTAATTTTTCCCGCGGCACACCAGGCAACATCTCGCGGCACACTAGTGTGCCGCGGAACAGTGGTTGGGAAACACTGCCATAGGTAAAGGTAAAGGGACCCCTGATCATTAGGTCCCGTCGTGACCAACTCTGGGGTTGTGGCGCTCATCTCGCTTTATTGGCAAACGGAGCCGGCGTACAGCTTCCGGGTCATGTGGCCAGCATGACTAAGCCGCTTCTGGCGAACCAGAGCAGAGCACGGAAACGCCGTTTACCTTCCCGCCATAGTGGTACCTATTTATCTACTTGCACTTTGATGTGCTTTTGAACTGCTAGGTTGGCAGGAGCAGGGACTGAGCAATGGGAGCTCACCCCGTCGTGGGGATTCGAACCGCCAACCTTCTGATCAGCAAGCCCTAGGCTCAGTGGCTCATGCGTCCCTAATTCATAGGTAGGCATGTGCAAAATAGCCCAGTCTCCCCCAAGCCTGCTAAAGCCTGCATACTTTAATTTTTTTTTTTTTGAAATCATTGTAAGAAGTAGGAATGTTGTGAAGCAGTTGAACAATGAGGAGCCCCCCCCCCCATTTCTGCTTGACGGCACATGCAAGCTTTATCCTATGTTGCAGTTTTGCTGTGAGATTAACAGTCAGGCATGAAGCTTCAACTTCATTTTTGGTTGCAAAAGCCAACCTCATATTTTTCTATAACACAGGATAGAGAAAGGGCATCTGGAAAACTGTTACAGTCGCAGCAGTGAGTTCGATGGACAGGTGGTCTGTCTCCGTATAGGGCAGTTTGATTTGTCTACCATAGGGAGAGGTTGTTTTAAATTTATTATTTATTTACCATGTTTTTACCGGTCTTTCCTCTAAGAAGCTTGTGGCCATACATTCTTCTCCCCTCCCTTTATCTTCAAAACAATCATGCGAAGTAGCTTAGGCATGTTTAATTAAAAAGGATTAACAGACCTGACAGTTCCAAGTAACATGCGACTTCCTGGCTGCTTCTGTTCAGAGTAAATACTAGGCTAGATGGATCAGAAATTGAATACAGTCTAAGATAGCATCTCATGCTGAACCTGGCAGGAGCTTTCAGTAGTTTACAGAGCTTTGCTCACTCTGTTGTAGTAAAATTTATTACGAACCCCACAAACTGAGCAACACACACAGGGTTTATATTTAATATTAACTACGAACCCCAACATTTGGGATTCCCCTGCGTTGAAGTAGCAATTGCTCAGTTTGTTGGGCGCTGCAAAACACGGGGTTTCCGCTGCAAAATGCTGCAAAACAACTGCCAAACTTCGGCACCAGTTTGGAGAGGACCCCAGATTTGGGGGTTTGTAGTTAATGGGGCCCTCAGTCAATATATTTGCTTAGGCCGCTGGCACATATGAATGTGCTTTTTACTAAATCTGGCCATTGGCCCAAGTAGCCCAGTGCTATATATTTTTGACTCCAGCAGAGGAGGATGGACCCTCTCCAGACCAGATGCCTGAAAGCCTTTTAATGGAGATGGCATTGGGTTCAACTGCGGACCCTCCTGCCACTGAAGGGGGTGGGACTAGATGACCTTTGGATTCCATTAAATAGGCAAAGCATGTACTTTGGAAACGCTATTGCTGAATTGCAGGGATCGTTTGAAGGCCATTTTTCTCCCAAGTATCTCCTCCCCTGTGTTTGTGTACACTACATTTAAAGTATGATATAAATAATATACATTATTATTATTATTGTTGTTGTTGTTGTTGTTGTTGTTGTTGTTGTTGTTGTTGTTGTTGTTGTTATTATTGTTATTGTTATTATTATTGTAGTTCTTTTGGCTTCCTTATTATTATTGGAGATCACGTGGCTGGTGCCACATGATCCAGCCATCTCCCCGGTGCCTCCATACCACACTGATTTTGGGATCATCTGAATGTCAGCAAAATTTCCTTCAATTAACCTTGATTCAGATGCTGTAGCTGTTTCTCTTTTTTCAAAGTAGTGTATGCAACATACTCCAAGTGGGTCAAATGCTGTCAATAAATTCAGTCTGCAGCAATCAGGCCCTTTATACACCTCACCTTGTAAGAGATATAAAGAAATAAAAACAAAACAAAAAATGAAATAATTAAAGAAAGGAAAGAAAAAACCAACAAATGCAACTCCTAAGATGCTAAGTGGGTTCAAGTTCAAATTTCAAATCATAAAGTAAATATCTATGCATTGTAAATTTCTAATTTTGTTCATGATACTTGTTTTATGTGTATGTGTGCATTAAGGTGGATTACGAATTAAAGAACTAAGCAACTAGTCTTAAGTCTGCTGGTTTTGAAAATTATTGGTTTTTTAAACCCATATAAAGTAAAGGTTTTTCGTATATTAACCTTATTTTTTTATTTAACTGATCTCTGGTCCTCTTCCTTTGCTGACAGCCTTCCTAGAAACTCCATCCTTTGATCCTATCCTATCCTATCTATGCCAGTCATAAATGAATAAATGCCAGGGGTGGGAATTTGGCAACTTGTTGATTTGTATGAACCATAAAATCATACCAAATTGGGGTAAAAGTGTCCATTGTCTTTTGATCTGTTTCCAATTTTGCTCCTCCATCAATTTTGACAACAAGGCCACCTGCCAAATTTGGGTGTACTATATATCTTTACTAAGCCCCTCCATGTTATTCCATGTCCAGAGGCATAGCGGGGGGGGGGGCACTGGGCATCACACCATGGGGGCAGCATTTACCGTGGGGCATGCAGTGTGCCCGAGCCATGCGTCTCTCCTGGGTGTGATGCAGTGGCTAGGGCTCCTGCAGGCCCTGCGCTGTCTGAAACGGCAGTGTGGGGCTTGCGCCTGCCTTCTGCTTCCCCCTCAGCTGCCCTACAAGGCCCGAGTGGCTAGTTACACCGCTGTCCATGTCCACAATATCACTGCCCTTGCAGCAGTTGACAGGTTCTCCAATAAATAAATTAAGGAGAGTGAACTGTAGATTAGGTAGAATTATTTGATATACTATTCATTGTAACTTTTTGAACACCATTGTCCAAAATTCCTGTATTTTTGGACATGTCTGCCACATGTGCCACATATACCTGTGGCACCACAGCCTCTTCCGCACAAATTAGCGTGAGAAATTGCAGTCGAATATAACTAGCAAGTGTAATGCATGATCATAGAATTGTATTCCTAGGCTCAGCTAGGTCATGCCCCTCATGTGAAAGGAAGTTAAGTTTCCTCCTTTCTTCATTCTCTTTCATCATGTGAACTCACCAAGATAAGGTGTGCCTGAACTTGTTCGCTACAAGCTTGAACTGCATGTTTAGAGATATTTCAATCTATTTTGTATCCCAATATTTCTGCCTATGTTTACTTGCTGTTGCATAGATAAATGTATGAACCTGACCTTTAGAACTTTGTAAGTAAAGCATTTTAAAACTTACTAAGATGTATAGTCTGTTCAGTGCTAAGATGGGTAGAAATGGGGAAGCTCTGGTAGCAGACTAAATGGGATATCAAAAGGCTTAAAAGCCTCAACCCCACACTAAACTGCTGCTTGCTTTTGTGACTTTTAAAACTCTGCTTGCTGAGGAGTGGGTTTATCCCTGTGCTTTGGATCTGGGGGTCCATCCAATTCTTTTATTAATTACTCCACATAGGTAGTTGACACCCCACAATTAGAGCATTTATTCTTCTTATAGGATAGTTTTTGAGGGGTCATGTTTGAGGAGCTGTGTTTCAGTTATAGATTCTGGAAGATAATCTCTCCAGCTATCTAAAAATAAGCTGTCCGCCTTAAGTTTGCCCAGCTATCTGAAAAATATAGATTTCCCGCTGAGGAAGACATGCTACCTGCAAACCAGCTTTATGATTGTGCAGTCAGCCTTGTCCTAGGAACTCTTCATCCAGTAGGTTGTATCTACTCAGTGTGAGTAGATCAGTATCAGAGCCAAGATTACTCATCCTATGTATCTTCTTTGACATAAAAATAAGCTGGGTCTGAAAACATACTGGTATTGTTCATGAATAACAAATAATGAACATTGGGTCTTCCATAAACATACGGTTGGGAACTGCTGTCCACTGTCATTGACACCAGAATGCTTCTTATGATTATAGACTTCCTAAGTTAGGGAGCTGGGCATGTTTAGCCTGGAGAAGAGGAGGTTAAGGGGTGATATGATAGCCATGTTCAAATATATAAAAGGATGTCATATAGAGGAGGGAGAAAGGTTGTTTTTGGCTGCTCCAGAGAAGCGGACACGGAGCAATGGATCCAAACTACAAGAAAGAAGATTCCACCTAAACATTAGGAAGAACTTCCTGACAGTAAGAGCTGTTCGACAGTGGAATTTGCTGCCAAGGAGTGTGGTGGAGTCTCCTACTTTGGAGGTCTTTAAGCAGAGGCTTGACAACCATATGTCAGGAGTGCTCTCATGGGGTTTCCTGCTTGGCAGGGGGTTGGACTCGATGGCTCTTGTGGTCTCTTCCAACTCTATGATTCTATGATTCTAAGTTTTACACAAAATCTAACTGGGTAAGGAGCTGATAATTTTGTTTGTAACACCTGACATCTTACTTTTAGCCTGTGTTTAGTTCTATTCCATGTGATGCTCTCACACACACACTCCATTCCCATGGGACAAGAAAAAAGAATGATTTCTCTATACACTTTCATAGTAGTCTCCTGGATTTTCAGCCATTTTCTGAACATTTAGTGAACGAAAATTTCTAGTTTGGTTGTATAGTTTCCCCCGAGCTTCTTTCAAGCATGACTGATTTCTGCCATTTCTCCTCCTCCTCTGAACACTGTAAAATTCTGCTGAATTTTAGTAGTACTTTGGCAGGAAGCCTGTTGACTGAACCACAGAGGTCATTTGAAGGCCTCCTTTCCAAGGATCTCCTCCGTTCTGTTTATTTACATATCTGGAATGTATTGATATGCAGACTTAATAATTATTGTTTCTAACATTCTTATGGCTCTGGACATGCTTTTATCATCCCATTAATCCTTACTATAACAATGGCACAATAGTTGTCAGGTGAAACACCAGCTCCATTTGTAGGACATAATGTCCTTTTATTATTTCTTTGGGGTGTGCGGCAGCTTTGGCAAGTCCCGAATATGGAGCTGGATGCTTTGGAGATATACTGGATTTCTCCAAGACAAAGCAGGAGGAAGTGTGGCACCTCAGGTGCTAAAACAACAACAGCAAAGCTACAAACAAGTGTCTCCTACAAGGAAAAAATGTCTCTCAGCTACCTGGCATTTGGGAAGAAAGATAAGCCTATGTGGAAAATGATGACTCACTAGCCATCGGTCATTCACTAGACACCGCTGAAAAGCCATATTGCAGAAAAATCAACCACAGAGCAACCACGTCAGATCAATTATGTTAGATACACCCTTTGGGAAAAGATAGCCACAAATTGAGGCCGGCATTTAATCTTAATTATCCCCCAAACAAGGACACCCATCAAATTTAAGCAAATTGATCCACAGCATGCATTTAAAGCACACCCAACACACATTTAAAGCACCCGACTTTTCCCAAAGCATCCTGGGAACTGTAGTTTCTCCCTCACCAAGCCACAATTGCTAACATCCGTACCAAATTAGAGTTCCCAGCATTCTCTGGGGAAGTCACGTGCTTCAAAAGTATGGAGTGCATCTGCCCTTTTGTTTGCCATGTTGTGCTTTCAAAAGAACAAAGTGACTTCAACTGATGTGAGCTCAGATAAGTTATGATTATTAGAGGTAATGTTCTTCTTCCATAACAAAGGTTATTATTAGCTACTGTTCCCTAAGACGAGATTGACCTTCCAGCCCTGTAATTAGATCTTTTATTATTTCCCTCTTCCCCGTTGACACCACCAAATGCTTCATGGAAGCTTATGTATCCTCATTCTATTCCAAAACAGTGTTTGCATTACAACTTGTCTTGTTGTAGTCATTTAGTCATGTCCGACTCTTCGTGACCCCCTGGACCAGAGCACGCCAGGCCCTCCTGTCTTCCACTGCCTCCTGCAGTTTGGTCAAACTCATGCTGGTAGCTTCGAGAACACTGTCCAACCATCTCGTCCTCTTCTCCTTGTGCCCTTAATCTATCCCAACATATGTGTTTTACTCCTGCCTGTGATGACACCTGAAACCTATTTTGCATTTACCAGAACTTCCTGGGCAGCAGTTCTCTGAATGGGAAGGCAGAAAGAGGCCAGCACTTTTATGTGTGAGTCTGCCTTGTGTGTGTGGGTATCCACCCACTCACCTCCTTATGCATAGTTTCATTTACTCCTGTGCCAGTTCCCATCCAGGAATGACTGGCTTTCTTCCAGGCCCTTCTCTCCTGTGCTCTACAGCCCATACTTCCAAGTCTGGCGGCGTTTCCAGTCTCTTAGGTGTGGTGGCTAGCCTGTTTGAGGGACCTGCCCCTCCAGGAAGCCGGGCCCTTATGCAAATAAGCAGGTGTCCCATTCCCAACTCCCACACCAGAAAAAGAAAAGAGGTGAACCTCACAAGGTCTTGAAGGAAATACTGTAGCACAATTTACCGTATTAACAACACAACCACCACTGCCCCACTTCAGACTATTTGCTGCTGTGCCTAACCTGGTGGAGTATAGCAGAGGCCATAGATACTTCCTGCCCCCTGAATGATACATTTGCAAGTGCTCTGAAGAGCTTATCCCCAAAGACAAAACACTTCATTCAAAAGACAGTAGTGATAATTGCCTCTGATGGAGTTGTCCTACCTGAAGTGTCTTAGGCACACACACACAGGGAATGCTTTTTAAACACACCATACTGTTTTCCACCAGCACTTGTGAGATTCACCTCCTTCCTTTCCCGCCTTTATGCGCATAAGCCCTTCCTTCCCCTGCTGAGGCTGCCTAGAGGAGCAGGAGATTGACTTCTGCCACCTCACCCATGGCACAGGATAGTCACTTTGTCTCAGAGGTTCTTTCTCTTAATTCCACCTGATCCCAAAGGCAAACATTTGCTTCTTTCCCCTTCTGTGCAGTTCTATTGTGTGCATGATGTATGTTAAGGCCAGCTTGTTTTTCATTCCCACCAGTTTATCAAGACTACTTCAAAGTCAAAGATAAGCATACAGAAAATGGAAGAACAAGAACCCTTTTACATAAACCCGGATGAGAGTGATCCCTAAATCCGGGAGTAGAATTTTGGCAAATGCCAAGAATAACAGGAAGCAAGAACGTCAGCTGGGGCGAATGCAAAAGGTTCTGGACAGGAGGGTTTTCCCCTTTGCTGAATGAAATTGGAAGAGACAAAGCTAGCAAAACAGCTACTAACTTGGACAAGGGCTGCAGTCACTGGCAGAGAATTGCTAGAATGTCCATCCATGTATAGTAGAGGAATGTCCCCACTGCAAAAATCTTGAGAATTATTTAGACAATACTGAGCTAGATGCATCAATGCCCTGACTCGGTATTTATGTTCCCTAAGGAACCTTTGATCAATACCATGTAATAAAGCACGACGACTTGAGAAATCTACACCAGCACCCCAAAACCACATCATATTGTTGCACGCCACCTCAATCTCTGATTGGTGCAAGATTTAAGGGGTCCAGGTGCTTACCCAGGGCCCCGCAAAACCCCACCAAAAAACCCCATAACACTATTTTTTAAAAATCTAAGCACACTTATCACCTCAGCAAATATTCATGATGAAAAAAATAAACATTTGTTAGCTCAGGCTTGCACAACTTGTCACCCACCAAGTGATAATATAAGATGGGGGACACCTGGATTGCCAGTAGTACATGTGAAGAGTCGTTAGGGGACCACTATCATGAGTTGTGATGCAGCAGCAAAAAAAGCTAATGCTCTTCTAGGCTGTATCAAGAGAAGTATAGTGTTCAGATCATGGGTAGGCAAACTAAGGCCCGGGGACCGGATCCAGCCCAATCGCCTTCTCAAACCGGTCCACAGACGGTCCGGGAACCAGCGTGTTTTTACATGAGTAGAATGTGTCCTTTTATTTAAAATGCATCTCTGTGTCACTTGTGGGGCATAGGAATTCGTTCATCCCCCCCCCCCCGAAATATAGTCCAGCCCTCTGCAAGGTCTGAGGGACAGTAGACTGGCCCCCTGCTGAAAAAGTTTGCTGGCCCCTGAGACCCCACGTGGAGTCCTGTGTCCAGTTCCGGGTGCCACAATTTAAGGAGGATATTGACAAGCTGGAAGGTGTGCAGAGGAGGGCGACCAAGATGATCAAGGGTCTGGAAACCAAGCCTTATGAGGAACGGTTGAGGCAGTTGGGCATGTTTAGTCTGGAAAAGATGACCCTGAGAGGAGATATGAGAGCTGTCTTCAAATATCTAAAGGGCTATCACATGGAAGATGGAGCATGCTTGTTTTCTCCTGCTCCAGAGGGGAGGATCAATAGCTTCAAGTTACAAGAAAAGAGATTCTGACCAAACATCAGGAAGAATTTTCTGACGGTAAGAGCTGTTTGAAAGAGGAATAGGTTCCCTTGAAAGGTGGTGGGTTCTCCTTCGTTGGAGGTTGTTAGACAGCCATCTGTCTTGAATGTTGAGGTTCCTGAACTGCAGGGGGTTGGACTAGATGACCCTTGGGGGTCCCTTCCAATTCTACAATTCTATGAAGTCAAATGTAGCCCACCAGGCATATCAAAAGGGCCCGGTGAGCTGCCCATGAGACTACTTGGGAGGATAGGAAGTGCACAGAAACACCTGTGTGGATCGGGGCATGGCTGAGATGCTGGAAGGAGAGAGGCCTCCAGCACCTTGCAGAGATTCACTTCCCAGTCCCAAGTTCCTAGCGGGAGCAACATCTCTTACTATCAAGTCATCCTGAAACAGACAGAAGGGAGACAAATGGGTGGAACTGAGATCACAAATCAAGATAGCGGAGTTTCCACAGGAGATGCTTGGGCTGTGAACGCATTACACCCTTGAAGCAAATTCTTTCCCTAATTTGTTAAGCGTTGCTGGGAATTGTAACTCTGTGAGGCCTTAACTACTTTGCCCAGAACTCTTTGAGGGAAGTAATGTGCTTCAAAGGTATAGTGTGTGTGTACACAGTTTCAGGGGAACAACACGGCCCGCTGCTCCCCCTAGTGGTTAATGAGAGGCTGTGTCATTAAGGAGGCAACTCATCCCAGCCTCTGTGACAACACTGGACTTTTGGCACCTGATGTTTTAAGCAGGCATTTTAAATAGGCATTTTAAGTAAGCATTCCAATTTTTATGGTTTAAATGATTTTATCTTTATTTTAACCTTACTCTAACCTCTGGTGTTGTGCCAGAGACATTGTTGAAATAAATTAAATAAATTAATGTTTATTTAACATAGGAGTCTATGATCTTTGCACATTGGTACAGTGGTACCTCAGTTCCCGAACGTCTCTGTTGACAAATGCTTCGGAACTTGAACACTGAAAACCCAGAAGTGAATGCTTCCGTTTTTGGACGCGCCTCAGAAGTCAAACTGTTTCCATTGCGCGTTTTTCAATTTTCTCAATGGAATTTGCCGATTGCCCTTTGCGCCTCGGTTTTCGAACATTTTGGAAGGGCAACGAAAGGGTGGGCAGGCTGCACACTCCCAACAAGTTGTCATCCCTGCCCTGCTCCAACTCTTGCCTGAAGCTCTTGTGACATCTCCTCCAACATTTCTCCATTGAAAATAGGGATGTCCCATTCCATAATGATAATTTTACTATTTATACCCCACACATCTTACTGGGTTGCCCCAGCTACTCTGGGTAGCTTCCAACATATATAAAAACATAATAAAACATTGAACATTAAAAAAACCCTTCCCGTTACAGGATTGCCTTTGGACGACTCAGAGGTCGGATAGCTCCATACCCTCCAACATTTCTCCAGTTAAAGTAGGGACACTCTCCGCAGCCAGAAACATCATAACCAGACACTGGAGAGACCTGTCAGGAGTAAGCCTGGACCAATGGTACCAAATAGTACGGGAAACAGCCATACTAGAAAAATTAACCAATAAACTGCAACTGACACGGGGACAAATAGAAGAAGATGCCTTCACTCTGGTATGGCTCCCCTTTATCACATACACAGCCCAACAAGACAACGACAAGAATCCACCAACAGCATATGAAACAATATGGCTACCGGTAACCTGATTGAAAAACACCCCCACCCCCACAAAAACAAAGATCACCACAGCTAATCACAAACAAACAAGCACACTCATGACCAACCCCAATTTCTTTCACCACCAAAGGAACACAAGTGAAAGCAGAGAACCTGCGCAAAAGATGCTGACGCAAAACCCCACATATATTAAGCAAAATAGAAACATCGCCACCCCCACCCACCACGCCCCCCTCCACCTTTCCCCCCTTTTCTTCCTAATGTAACACTAATGTCTCAACAAATGAAACTGACCTGTAGAAAATGTAACTTGAAAAGAGAGACATTGCACATACTTTTGTAAAACAAGAAATCTTTAATAAAAATACATTAAAAGAAAAATTAAAATAGGGACATCCTAAGGAAAAGTGGGACATTCCAGGATCAAATCAGAAACTGGGACGGTTTCTCTAAATCAGAGACATTTCTGGGAAATAGGGACACTTGGAGGGTCTGTTGTGATTACCTTCTTACTTAAGAGTTAGGGTAGATTTTTTTTATATATATATAAAATTTTTATTGGTTTTTCACAGTTTTATAAACACAAACAATACAGACAAACAAACACACAAACAAACATGTATACAGTGGTACCTCGCAAGACAAAAAACTCGCTAGATGAAAGGTTTTTCCGTTTTCGATTTGCCTCGCAAGACGAATTTCCCTATGGGCTTGCTTCGCAAGACGAAAACGTCTCGCGACTTTGTTTCCTTTGTCTAAAAACAAAGACATGTTTTGTTTATAAAGTTAATTTATTTTCCCTTCAATTTTTGAACTGCTCTTTACAGTATGTGTGACTTTAAAGAGCAGTTAATAAACTGTTGTTGTACCAAATTTGGCTTTGTTTGGACTTTTTTTTGACCATAGGAACGCATTAATTGATTTTCAATGCATTCCTATGGGATTTCGTGATTCGCAAGATGAAAAATTCGCTAGACGACAAAACTTGCGGAATGAATTAATTTCGTCTTGCGGGGCACCACTGTAGTTTCATTACTCTTTTTCTTAAACCTTACTTCGCCGACTTCCCCATACCTCCCCTTTCTGCATCCCAATTTCCAAAATTATTTCAGCAAATTCTAACCCTTAGTTTTATCGAATTTTCCCCTTATTCTTTTCTTTTACTTAATCTTTTACAGCTGTAGTCTCCTTTTCCCCCCTTAAAACCACGACATTTTAGCACTCATTAATTTTACAATGTTTCTTAAGATAAACTTTAAATTTCTTCCAATCTTCTTCCGCAGTCTCTTTCCCCGATCACGGATTCTGCCGGTCATTTCAGCCAGTCCCATATAGTCTATCACCTTCATCTGCCATTCTTCCAGAGTGGGTAGATCTTGGGTCTTCCAATGCTTTGCGATGAGTACTCTTGCTGCTGTGGTGGCATACATAAAAAAAGTTCTATGTTTCTTTAACACCAATTGGCTGACAATGCCCAAGAGAAAGGCCTCTGGTTTCTTAAGGAAGGTATATTTAAGTACCTTTTTCATTTCATTATATATCATTTCCCAGAAAGCCTTAATCTTCGGGCACGTCCACCAAAGGTGATAAAAAGTACCTTCAGTTTCTTTGCATTTCCAACACTTATTATCAGGCAAATGGTAGATTTTTGCAAGCTTGACTGGGGTCATGTACCACCTATAAATCATTTTCATAATATTTTCCTTTAAGGCATTACATGCCGCAAATTTCAAACCGGTGGTCCACAACTGTTCCCAGTCAGCAAACATAATGTTATGACCAATGTCCTGTGCCCACTTAATCATAGCTGATTTAACTGTTTCATCTTGCGTATTCCATTTCAGCAACAAGTTATACATTCTAGACAAATTCTTAGCATTGGATTCTAACAATTCTGTTTCTAATTTTGACTTCTCCACCTGGAAGCCAATTTTCCTGTCTTGTTTGTAAACCTCCATTATTTGATAATAATGGAGCCAATCTCGTACTTTGGTCTTCAATTTCTCATGACTCTGTAATTTAAATTTATCACCCTCTTGTTCCAAAATTTCCCAATATTTTGGCCACTTAGCCTCCATATTGAGTTTTTTCACAGCTTTAGCCTCCATTGGCGACAGCCATCTTGGAGTTTTATTTTCCAACAAATCTTTATATCTGGTCCAGACATTGTATAATGCTTTCCTAACAATATGATTTTTAAAAGCTTTGTGCGCTTTAACCTTATACCATAGATATGCATGCCATCCAAATACATTATTAAAACCTTCCAAGTCCAAAATATCTGTATTCTCGAGGAGCATCCACTCTTTCAGCCAGCAAAAAGCTGCTGATTCATAATAAAGTTTTAAGTCCGGCAGGGCAAATCCCCCTCTTTCCTTTGCATCCGTTAAAATCTTAAATTTTATTCTGGGTTTTTTGCCCTGCCAGACAAATTTCGAAATGTCCTTCTGCCACCTCTTGAAACAGTCCATCTTGTCAAGAATTTGCAATGCTTGAAACAAGAATAACATTCTAGGCAATACATTCATCTTTATAGCTGCAATTCGGCCTAACAAGGAAAGCTTCAAATTTGACCATATTTCTAGATCTTTTTTAACTTCTGACCAGCATTTCTCATAATTATCTTTAAACAGATTCACATTCTTAGCTGTCATATTGACCCCTAGATATTTCACCTTCTTAACCACAGTCAAACCTGTTTCATTCTGGAACCTCTCCCTTTCCATGGCTGTTAAATTTTTTTCCAAAACTTTAGTTTTTTGTTTATTCAACTTGAATCCTGCAACTTGACCAAATTCTTGAATTAGCTCTAAAACTCTTTTTGTACTAGTGCCTGGCTCTTGTAAAGTAAGTACTAAGTCATCTGCAAAGGCCCTTAACTTATACTGTTTAGCTCCGACCTGAACCCCTTTAACCAGCTGGTCACTTCTAATCATGTTTAGCAAAACCTCCAGGACTGATATAAAAAGTAGTGGGGAAATTGGGCACCCCTGTCGTGTCCCTTTTTCTATTTTAACTTCTTCCGTTATCACATTATTTACAATTAATTTAGCCTTTTGTTCTGAATATATTGCACCCATAACATTCTCAAATCCTTGCCCTACCCCCATCCCATGTAGATTCTTCTTCATAAAACTCCAAGAAATATTGTCAAAGGCTTTCTCCGCGTCCACAAATATCAGAACTGCTTTAGTGTTTATGTTCACCTCTAATAATTCCAAAATGTCTATTATGTTCCTCACATTATCTGACAAATGCCTTCTTGGGAGAAAGCCTGCTTGGTCCTTATGAATCTCTTCCACCAATACTTTTTTCAGTCTTTTTGCCAAAATGTCTGCAAAAAGCTTGTAATCCACATTAAGTAATGATATAGGGCGGTAGTTCTTAAGCTGAGTCTTTTCCGTCTCTGTTTTCGGTATGAGTGTAATATACGCTTCTTTCCACGATTCTGGTGCCTTTTCCCCCTCCAAAATCTCGTTGCAGACTTCCTTCAAAGGTTGTAGCAACCACTCCTTCAAAGCTTTGTAGTATCTGGAAGTCAACCCATCTGGTCCTGGAAGAGTTAGGGTAGAATTGGGCAGTGGTGGCGGCACGTGGAGTTGCTTGTGGCCCAACAGGAGCTGGTCTTCTCCACAGTGACTTTTGATCAACAAGGCCCTTTTAGTTCCAGCAACCCCTCTCAGATTTTAATGGTCTGAGTCACTACAGGCAGAGCTTTGTATCTAAGGGAACCCTGTGTGCACCTGATGCGCGGGGGCCGGATGCCACGGCAGTGCTGCTCCAACTGGGGGTGGGGGAAGGGGTAGACACCACAGCCTAGTCAGGGCCAACCTTGACATTTGCCCCCCGCCCCCAGGAAATAAAGAAAGGGGTTCCTGCTCTCTTGCAAACAATTTCTGTGCATCATGCTTCAGACAATAATAATAATAATAATAATAATAATAATAATAATAATAATAATAATAATAATTTATTATACCCCACCTATCTGGCTGGGTTTCCCCAGCCACTCTGGGCGGCTTCCAACCAAATATTAAAAACAATACAGCATCAGACATAAAAAACTTCCCTAAACAGGGCCACCTTCAGTTGTCTTTTAAAAGTAAAATAGTTGCTTATTGCCTTGACATCTGGTGGGAGGGCGTTCCACAGGGCGGGTGCCACTACCGAGAAGGCCCTCTGCCTGGTTCCCTGTAGCTTTGCTTCTCGCAATGAGGGAACCACCACAAGGCCCTCAGCGCTGGACCTCAGCGTCCGGGCTGGACGATGGGGGTGGAGACACTCCTTCAGGTATACTGGATCGAGGCCGTTTAGGGCTTTAAAGGTCAGCACCAACACTTTGAATTGTGCTCGGAAGCGTTGTTGTTGTTGTTTAGTCGTTTAGTCATGTCCGCCTCTTCGTGACCCCCTGGACCAGAGCACGCCAGGCACTTCTGTCTTCCACTGCCTCCTGCTGTTTAGTCAAATTCATGCTGGTAGCTTCGAGAACACTATCCAACCATCTTGTCCTCTTCTCCTTGTGCCCTCCATCTTTCCCAACATCAGGGTCTTTTCCATGGAGTCTTCTCTTCTCATGAGGTGGTCAAAGTGTTGGAGTCTCAGCTTCAGGATCTGTCCTTCCAGTGAGCACTCAGGGCTGATTTCCTTAAGAATGGATAGGTTTGATCTAGATCTTTCAGGACTGGTGTTATGTGGTCTTGGCAGTTGCTTCCAGTCACCAGTCTAGCTGCCGCATTTTGGATTAATTGCACTTTCTGAGTCACCTTCAAAGGTAGCTCCACGTAGAGCGCATGGCAGTAGTCCAAGCTTCAGCTGACCATGCTTTGCAAACCTCTGGCTCAAGCTGCTGACTATTCCCTACAAGTAGAGAGGACCTCTTGGTCACCTCCTGGTACCTCCTTCAAGGAGCAACCATTGATCCTGTGCTTTTGTGGTGAATTTTCTTTCTTTAAAACTACTTTCCTATTTTATTTCCCCCGAGCTCCCTAGAACTTCCTCCTGCCTCTCTCCCAATCTTCCTGGAGCTTAGCCAGGTATAACAGAATGGGTCTGTTACAGTATTTGGAATACCTCAGGTGTGGGATTGCTTAGAGAGGGGTAACTGAGGAGAGGTGCCCCTCACTCACGAGTCAAAGGATTAAGCTGTGAAGGAAGCTGGATGGTGTGGAAAGTATTTAACTGTAATAACAGGAACTGAGTTCTTACCATCTTACCATCTAATTCTAGAAACCTGAATGTCTACCACCTGAAGTATAACACCTGATTTTTAGTAACTGGTTTAAGAAGAGCTGTGCCTATAGCATTGTCTTTAAGCCTGAGACATCTTAGAGTTAGTTAAATTAAACAAGTTAACTTCTGCCAGGAAGAACGCATTTCCTGAACCACTTTGTTCAACAAACTTTTCTTGTTTGTTTGTTCAACTCCTGCCTGATATTTTCAAACATTAGGTTTCCCCTCACACAAGATCCTCGTGAGATAATCTGTGGTAAATTGTAGAAATTTCTGTTATTGGTGTACCATGATTTGGGTGCACTATATTTAATAGGGGGCAGGTAGTGGGAGTCGTTCCACTGTGCTATTAATTGGTGGTGTTACAAAGTTTAGTGAGCAGGAAGAGTCTGTGGCAGAGTGCAGTTCAGACTCTGAGGCTAAAGCAGAGGCTGGGGGGGGGGAGGAGCAATAGGCTGCAGAAGACTCCAGGGAGTTTCTACCTCCTGCTGCAACCAACTCCCCTCCCTGCTGGTCTCCAAGAACATGCAGAGAAATGAAAAGAGCAGAGCAGAGGTTAGTTGTGCGCAGACACCGTTTGAGACTGCCTGGGGAAAAGCCTGGAGAGGAGGAGCCTGACAGAGGGGTGGGGAGGTGGGGACCATCAGTTCTCACAACTGTGACATCAGGGCAAGACCTATTAGGAAGGGTTGCTGAGACAACTAGGCCTGAACTGTATTTTGCTTTACTTGAGTCAGCTTCACTGGCATGGGTGACATTATTTTAATCCTGACCTGTGTTTGACTCCAGTTGCTGGGACCTTAAGCCCTACTGGAGATACGGGATTTATTTCCAAGTAGAATTGCATAGGATTGTGCTTTTAAATGTTTCTCAACAAGCTGTTCAGGGTAATTTTTCTCTGTCTCTCCCATCCGCCCACCCCAAAGTTCAGCCTCCCCCCCCCCAATGTTTGCATTGTAACATAACTTCCTCTGGTTTAGGTTTTGATTCCTCTCCCTTCCCTTCTGTCACGACTCAATGCAGCTGCAATTTCTGGCTGCCCCAGTGCCCTTGGCAAGCACATCCATCGCCTACATGCAAACTCACTTCACCTCATGTTGGAGGCTGTCACAGAGTCACCCTTTGACAATATCACATTGTTGCACTGAATTCATTTCAAATGGCCATCAGCAGAGGACAATGTGGAATGGTAAGGGGCAACATTTCCTACCTACACTTCCTTTTTTCTCCTTTCTCATGTTATAAGAATTATAAGGTCTCAAATATAGAATAAATGTTCATAAATGCACAAGGTAAACACACATCTAGAATATATAAACCACATGTCTGAAATAGCACAGGAGAGCAATCCTGAAGCCATCTTGACTCTTAAAAAACCCCAAACATTCCCTCTGCAGAAGGAAATGTCTTGGAGGAACCTTTCCCAGTATATCTTTTCACCCAGAAATCCTGTCTTGAGGGCATAAAGGCAAAGGGACCCCTGACCATTAGGTCCAGCCGTGGCTGACTCTGGGGTTGTGGCGCTCATCTCGCTTTATTGGCCGAGGGAGCCGGCTTCCGGGTATGTGGCTAGCATGACTAAGCCGCTTCTGGCGAACCAGAGCAGCGCACGGAAATGCCGTTTACCTATTTATCTACTTGCACTTTGATGTGCTTTTGAACTGCTAGGTTGGCAGGAGCAGGGACCAAGCAACGGGAGCTCACCCCCCCCCTTGGCGGGGATTCGAACCACCGACCTTCTGATTCCTGCTTGGCAGGGGGTTGGACTCGATGGCCCTTGTGGTCTCTTCCAACTCTATGATTCTATGATTCTATGATTGGCAAGTCCTAGGCTCTTGAGGGCATATTTGTGTATGAATAGGGTCGGCCTGTGACCTGGATTCAAGAACTAAAGTATTTACCCTTTCAAAAGAATGGCCAAACTGCCCAGGTAATGCAATCCATAAAACATTATCAGGTATCCTGGCAGACAGGAGAAAAACCACACTCTCAAATTTCTGTGTGACCACCTCTTTCTGTGAAGCTTGTATGATGCTTTTAGGGTGGTCTTTGGCTAAGAGGTCAGGCAATGTCTAAAGTCTTTAAAGGTTCCTGCATACTTTCTTCTTGGTCTCTCACTTCCCTCCAATGAGTGGCAGGTGGGGGATTCTGTTGCAACAAAAAAATAAAGATCTGCTTTGCTTTCACTGGAACCTGCCTTCATCCATTCTTCTCTGATTGATTGTGGACTTAGGGGACTCAGAGCCCCTTGGGGAGTTGGGCAGCGAAAGCCAACCACCAATTTTCCTACAAAACTCACTTCCCACCTTTTATGACTCTCCATATCCTTAAATATTACATAGAATGTTTGGAGATTAGGCACCCCAGTAAAAGAGAGCAAGTTCTCTCTGAATGGGTTCACATAGCCCTACCAAAAGAAGCTTGATTCTAAGCAAAGGATAAAGGCAGATTGTGCAAACAGAGTAGGGGAAGCTCATCTGAGTGCTGCTTCAAACAATCCAAAAACACTAGCCACATTAATCCACGAAAGATCTGTGCTTGATTTTGCTGAAAATGCTCACTGAAAATGCCCCAACAACTCTAGCACTGGTAAATATTTTTGACCCAAATGTTGACTCTCCTGCCTATCTTGCCTAGGACCTCTTGCACAAGGGAGGTGACTTTGGGAAGCCTGGTTTTGAATTCAAAGCATAGTGGGTAAGGTGAACCAATAAAAATAACCACAAAGGCATTAAAAAAAAAGGGTTATAATGACCTGAGGGAGGGAAGTGGACTCACCCTCATTCACATTACTCCACCCCCCCAGTGCCCCACAAGGGCAGGGAATAAAGAAATTGTAAAGCAAATAAAGACAATACAGAAATGGCCAGAAATATATAATGCAGCAAATAAGGATCAAGGAAATCAAGGAAATGAAGTCAAGCCTCTCCCTTCATACTATCTTCAACTACAGTAGTACCTCAGGTTACGAACTTAATTCGTTCCGGAGGTCCATTCTTATCCCAAAACCGTGCTTAACCTGAGGCGTGCTTTCACTAATGCGGCCTCCCGCTGCCGGCGTGCAATTTCTGTTCTCCTCCTTGGGCAAAGTTCTCAACCCGAGGTACTACTCCCGGGTTAGCGGAGTTTGTAACCTGAAGTGTTTGTAACCTGAGGTACCACTGTATTGTCCTAAACCAGGGGTCAGCAAACTTTTTCAGCAGGGGAACGGTTCACTGTCCCTCAGACCACGGGGGGGGGGAGCTGGACTATATTTTGGGGGGGGGGGGAATGAACGAATTCCCATGCCCCACAAATAACGCAGAGATGCATTTTAAATAAAAGCACACATTCTGCTCATGTAAAAACACCAGACAGGCCCCACAAATAACCCAGAGATACATTTTAAATAAAAGGATACATTCTACTCATGTAAAAACATGCTGATTCCCAGACCATCCGTGGGCTGGATTGAGAAAGTGATTGGGCCGGATCAGGTCCCTGGGCCTTAGTTTGCCTACCCATGTCCTAAACTTTCTCCATCACCCATATTTAAGAGCTAAATCATCCACTCTGAGTTACAAAAATACATAGCTAATACCAGAAAAGAGGGAAAGGAAGTAAAAGGGAGGACAGGAGTGGAGTGGAAGAGGCATCCTGGAGGTTTCATATTAGTTACCCTGAGGTACTTAATTCATTCCGCAGGTCCGTACTGAACCTGAAACTGTTCTTAACCTGAAGCACCACTTTAGCTAATGGGGCCTCCTGCTGCTGCCGCGCCGCCGGAGCAAGATTTCTGTTCTCATCTTGAAGCAAAATTCTTAACCTGAAGCACTATTTCTGGGTTAGCGGAGTCTGTAACCTGAAGCGTATGTAACCTGAAGCGTATGTAACCTGAGGTACCACTGTACTGGCATACGCAGACTTTTCAGGTCAGCTGAAAGAGCAAAAAGAAGTTGTCACTGTTTCTACTTTCCTGAATTTTATTGGGGGAAACGTCACCAGTGTCCCTGTAAATTCTTCAAATGTTATATAAGCACATTCCATTTCAGCATCATCCCATAAACAAATGCCATCACTGCCAGTCCAGTTAGGACATTACCAACTGTTCTGTCCTCAAAGATGGTTTTTCTAATCAGTTAAGAGGTTTCTTGTTCTTTTTATCAGACAGTTTACCCAGGGCTTTTGCATTCTCACATCAGTCCAGGTAAACAAAGCCTTGGACCCAAGCATCCTCTTTGCACATCAAAGGTTTCATTAGCCAGGATCTTCCCACACGATTCCTTTGTCTCATCAAAAGTCAGCCTCACCCACAGGCAGCTCCTAGGCCTCAGCAAATCTGACACACAGCTGCCCCCCCCCCCGCTATCATTCATACTGGTCCATTGTGACTGCAGTAGGATTTGCTGAATCTCCAGATTAACAACTTTAAAGAAAATACTTGACCAAGGGCTAGAAAACAACTCCGCCTCACCACAAACTTCAATATTCAGTGTTGTTATTGGCATCTGTCTGTCTCTCAGCTCCATGACGTTGACTGGTCTCTATTCTGAACTTAAAGATGGAAAGCGTAATGCTGGTGGTCAGAAAAGAGGTTTAATTTGTTCTCAAGGAAAATCTAAAAAATATAGTACAGTAGAACCTCGGGTTGTGAATGTGATCCGTGCAGGAGGCACATTCGCAACCCGCAGCGTTTGCAACTCGCAGCGCCGCATCTGCGCACACGCGGGTTGCGATTCAGCGCTTCTGCGCATGCGCAAAATGTGATTTAGCATTTCTGTGCATGCACGAGCACCAAAACCCAGAAGTAACCCGTTCCGGTACTTCCGGATTCAGCACGGTGCGCAACCCGAAATTGCATAACCTGAAGCGTCTGTAACCCAAGGTACCACTGTATAAACACTGACAATTGGGAAACACTGGCCTGCGAGTGCTCCAACTGGAGAACAGCCTTTGCCAAAGGTGTCATGGGCTTTGAAGACACTCGAACTCAGGGAGAAAGGGAGAAATGTGCTAAGAGGAAGGCATGTTTGGAAAACCCTCACCGTGACCAACTCCCGCCCAGAAACTTATGTCCCCACTGTGGAAGGACGTGTGGATATAGAATTAGCCTTCACAGTCACTTACGGACTCACTGTTAAGACCATGTTCATGGAAGACCATCTTACTTGGTTACCAGTGATTGCCAGAGAAGAAAAAGTTGGCATCTGTCTTTCTTGTCAGCTCCGTGAGGTTGACTGGTCTCAGAAATAGTGGCTGGTCCAGGGCTACTCTGAATTCTTAAATCTAAAAAGGGACTGGAATCCAACTCTCCCCAAGCCTAGGTTTCTAGGCATGTGGTTGCCTCCCACCCCCACCCCCCCAAAATCAATGATGGCTGGCTGCAAAAGTATGCATTTGTCTGCTTGGGGGTATTTTTAGGACCCACCTTATTTCTGTGATAGTAAGTCATTTTAAATTGCTTTTTTATTTTTAAATTATTTAACATAATTGTTACAAAATATAAGCAAAATATTGCAGATACATACATATATATTTCAAATAAGCACATGTATATGAAAAAAGGAACAACAGAAAAAAGGAAGAAAAGAAAAAAGAAGAAAAAATAAAGAGAAAAGAAAAAGAAAAGTTGGAAGAATTTCTTCCATGTTTATTCTACAAATATCTCAATATGAAAATAATAATAAAATTTCATTGATTGACTCCATCGCTTAAACTGCACTTCCTATAAGCAAGATTGTATCTGTTATTCTGTATTTTTCCCATACAATCTCACACAAATATTCTAATCAATAAGTTTCCTAAATCTTTCATAAATCTATTCTAAACACAACCAATACCTTACATTTAATCCTTGTCTACATAAATAATCATTTAGACATTTCCATTGTTTCTGGATTATATTATTTGGTTTTTGTCTTTTCAAATCAGTCAACTTTGCTAATTCCAAGTATTCACATACGGTAATTTATTCAACCATTCTTCTTTGGTTGGAACGTAATTTCCTTTCCAATTATTGGCTATCAACATTCTCGCTTCTGTTGTCAGCAAGAAAATATTAATTATGTCAAAATTTAAATTGCTTTTAAATATTGTGTTTCAGTTGGGTCTTGGGGTAAAGGGCAGAACAACAACAACAGTTGGGGCAGTGGCGTAGGGAGCTTCAGTGGCGCCCAAGCAGCTGTGTCCCTCCCAGGCACCCTCCAGGTGGAAGGCAGCTGAGGGGGAGGTGGTGGGCGGACGCCAGCCCTGCGCTGCTTTTTGGGGAAGCATGGGGCCTGCAGGGCACTCGAGTCGGCGCGTCGCTCCCAGGCAGGTGCCCTCCAGCTGGAGGGTGCTCAGAAGAGACTTGGTGGCTCGGGTGCACTGCAGGGCCAGTGCCACTCACAGGGCCAGCGTGTGCCGGTGTGTGTCCTCCTTGGCTGACCCCTGGCAGCTGGGGGGATGCAGCAGCTTGGTAGGCGGTGAGCCTAGCCCTGGGCCACGCTGCTTTGGGGAGTGGCGCTCTGTGGCACCTTGGGATCCGCCGTGCCACCGTCAAAGGTAAGTGCCGCCGGGGGCACTCCACCCCCTCCAGTTACACTATTTAGGTGGGGAGCTTTATCCTCCAAGTCATCTGAATTAGGCACTCCTAGTTTACTTTTAATAAATGATAAATTGCCCAATCCCAGTTCTCTTGCCATCCAGAAACATTTTTACAATTTCGTTTAAAGGGCTTGTTGGGAAACGAAGTTCAAACATGGAAAAGAAAGAAAGGTAGCAATGCCCCTCAAATATTTTATTGGTGGGGCAAAACGACCTGGGCTCCTAGGAGTTGGCGCTTATGCCTCTGGGGGTGAAGCAGCATTAAAGTGAGCTCCCCAGGGCACATGCCTTGGCAATGTGTCTGGAGGTCCTGGGCTGCCCAGATGACACGACCCCCATCCCGGCCTCACTGTTGTGGTCCAAAGGAAAGCAGAGCAACGCATTTGGCACCAGCTTGGCTACAGGTGTTGCTGGACGGAGTCGTACAAGCAGTGGCAGAGGAAGGCTCTCCAGCACCCAGTGCAGGGTGTCGAGGGGCGGGGCAAACCATCCACGGGGGGGGGGGGGCAAACCGTCTGGTGGTGCACATGCAGCACCCATATGGACGGTATGCACACGCCCTTGGCCACCCTACAGCTGGGGGGGGGGAGGCAGCAGGCGGACAGCGTGGAGCCTGCAGGTGCCTGAGACACGTGGCGAGGGCGTGCTGCAGGCCCCGCAGTGAGTGCCGCCCGCCATTTTGTCACCCCCCTCAAGGTGACACTTGGGGCAGGCCACCCACCCTACGCCCCTGCATACAAGGCACCACCCAACCGTCTTAGGGACTCCAGTGCAGATTTGCGCAGGGCTTACTCCTTAGCCTTTTCTTCTCCTGAAGAAGCCTCTGCGAGGCAGTGGAGCTTTGGTATCAGTTTTCCTTTTGCTAGTTGGCTACCTTCCCAGGTTGACAAGCCCCATCTGCCCTCCACTCCCCTCTACAGCACATGCAGAAACCACCTTCTTGACCAATGGACCCACTCTTGGTCTCCTCCGCTCAATCCGCTGGAGCAGGGGAAGTCCATAACTCACTCAGAGTTTGAGACCCACCAGCTCCCCTCACCTGGTTTAGCCAGCCAGTCGAAGCCGTTCCCGAGGTATGGCTACTGTCGCCTGTGGACAGGTTCTAGGAGCCACAGGTGAGAGTTGAGGGCAGGATGGGGACCAAAGGTGGACAAACTACCCCAGAAGACAGATTGTAAGACCATGTATAAGACAGCATAGTAGTAACCTACTTTGAATTTCTGCTTTGGCTCTTGTGGTGCCTCTTGGGCCTCATTCTGAAACCACGTTCCTTCTCCTTTTTTCTAACTTATTCTGCCTCAGGGCTTGGTAGTATTTCTAGCTCCTTTGAAATCTCAGCAGCATCTATCAAAACTTGTTGAAAATCCACATCACACCTGCAGGCCAGAAAGTAATTATTGGGTTGCAATTGGCTTGTAGCCGAATTTAAAGGCCCAATGTGAGCAGCCCTATGGCAAACCAGCCCCAGATAACAAACTCACACCTTTGCTCACCCACCTTACAGATCCATGTCTTTTTGCCAGGGCAGTGCTGGAAAGTACTGGATTCATAACCATTTGCAATTCAGTCAATGGAGACAGATGTAGTCTGTGATTTGATTTTTGAGGGCACAGCCCATGGGAAACAGAGTTTCAAGATGGTATGCTTTCCTCGATCCAAGATGCTCACCTGCATGTATCCTTTCTAAGGCACTCCATTTTCTCTCTCTCTCTCTCTTTTTGTCACTCTCTCCTCTCTTCCCAGCCATTCAGCTTCTTTCCCAGTCTCCCGGATTGTTCCTCTTTCCCTTCCACCCACTCTTCTCTGTTCAGCTGCCTGGGAGTTGATCTGAGCCTTGAAAAGCACATAGAGCTGAAAGAGGGAGTGAGAAAGAGTGTTGCTCGCTTCCCCATTTTTCTCATTCATTCTCACCACCTCAAAATGAAGGGGGTGGGGTGGGGGCTCTCAGACGCTTCATGGGCACCAAGGGAAGTCCTTAAGGGTGATTGTGCACCTGCAGACCCCAGGGTGAGGATCTCAGACGTGCTGCCCTCCAAGCTCAACCAGCCCTCTAACTGCAATCCACAGGAGGCTGGTTTGTGTATCACTTAAGAACTTACACCATGAAAAAGTGATGTCCTTGAGGTGAATTAACATGGAAGTTCCATTTATGGTCTCTGGTGCTTGTTGGCTGATTCACATAATGAGTCTTCACCCGATTCTGCAGTCATCAAGTGATGAATATGAATTAGGGGTGTTAACTTACCAGAAAAAAGGCACCTCTAACAGCTGTTGCACAGAGGCAGTTTGAAAAGTCAGCAGCCCTAACATGAATGTATAATCCAGCCCCAGCTGTCCCTAATTCTGTGCAATCCTAATTATAAATGCATTGTAGTAAGCTGCTCTGAGCGAGATGAAATCGAGGACTGGGTCCAGTTAAAGAGACATAAAGGAGAAGCAGGGAAGGCCAAACTGGGATGGAGCTTAGACATTCAGCATGACAGTGGGTGGTTAGAGAAGAACATGGCAGGCCATTGAAGATCCAGGAAAAAGGTTGTCTAGTTTCCATAGCAACTGCTGCATCACATCATTTTATTCAGTTCAAAATAGCAAGATGGTTCTAGATGAGACAATAATTAGGAAGGAATTTTTAAAAAATACCAACAAAAGAAACAATGCTAACAAAATTCAGCTGAGATTCCATTACTGTGGAGCAATACCATTTATGTTTCTAATACTGTACCTAGAGTTCAATTACATTGCTTCTCTCTTACATCATCAGTTTTAAAGCACATCCAAATATCCTGATATCGTTCTTGCACCTTTCTATGTCTATATGCTCCCCCCCCCTTTTAACACAGCAAAGTTTTAAGCCTAAAGGGGCAGGAGAGTAATGATAAGCCGTTTTGAGAATTTCATATGGAATTCTGCTGCCACCTGGTGTTTAGCTGAGCCACAGACATTATTTATGCTACTAAGTCTTTTCAAGACACTGTCTCTTCCAGAAAGACTGCTTAAACCAAGAATCCAGGACCTGCATGTGACTGTGCTCCACAAAAGTTATAAATTTGTGACAAAGGCATCACCCTGGTTTGTAAGCAGGCCTAATGCGGCACATGGTTGCTTGTGTGCATGATCTGTTCCTTGTGATGCTTTTCCACATCTGGATCTGCTGCTGTGCAACAATGCAGTTGTTAGGAGTTACTCATTCAGAGCAAGAATAATATTATCTCTTCAAAGTGTTTGATGTGAGTTAGCTCAGTTATACTTACAACCCTTCAAGAGAAACCAGAATTATTATCTGCACACTGCATGTGGGGGCTGAGGTTCCCAGTAGTTTCTTAGATGATGCGAGACATGAACTGGGGAGTTCCCAGCTCTCACTTTTAACCACTACTATGAAGGTCACTTAACTAGATTAAAACCAACATATATGGGAGTAAAACAAGGCTGTGTTCTTGCCCCCACTCTGTTAAACATTCATATTAACTCCTTGGTTAAGATACTTTCTGAAACAAATTCTCACCCACCTAAATTGTCAGGGAGATCCCTATCTATTCTACTTTACGCAGATGATGCAGGACTCCTGTCACTGTCCTGTGTAGGTCTGAGACAGCTATTAAGAGCTCTGGTGCCTATTGTAATACTGAACAGCTGACAATTAATTATGATAAATCTAAAGTTTTAGTTTTTACTTGGAAACGGTGCAAACATCGCTGGCAAATCAATGGACATCTAACTGAACAGGTCAAAATTTAAAAATATCTGGGAATAATTTTCCAAGCTACCGGCTCTTGGAAAACTGAAGTGCAATGGCAAATGCACAACAGAGCCATCACTCACTAATTTCTTTCTTCTATGTCAATGGAGGCCAGCATGAATTCAGGTGTTCAATATTAAGATCTTACCACAAATGCTGTATGGAACACAAGAATGAACATTTAACCACTTTGAGGCTCTAGAATCTGTCCGAAGAAAATTTCTGAGAAGTGTTCTTGGCCTTCTAAGATGTGTGCACAATGTACTTCTATGATTAGAGACTGGACAAATTTATACTGAATCTCAAATCTGGATACTGAAGATAAAATATCTCGGTAGTGGTGCCTGCCCTGTGGAACACCCTCCCATCAGATGTCAAGGCAATAAGCAACAATCTTACTTTTAAAAGATATCTGAAGGTAGCCCTGTTTAGGTAAGTTTTTAATGTTTAATGCTGTATTGTGTTTTTAATATTCGATTGTGAGCCGCCCAGAGTGGCAGGGGAAACTCAGCCAGATGGGCAGGCTATAAATATATTATTTAAAACTGTTATTCATGTCTAAAGGCCTAGCCCTCTTGACCCTTACTGGCACATTTCAGTCAAGGTGGGAAAAGATAGTAAATGAGAAAGTACTAAATTTAGGATTCTCACAAAATGCTATTCTTGCCATGGGTTATGTAAAGCCAAAGAAAATATAAGTCAACGCATTTGGGATATTGTGTTGCAAAATTGCATAAATGCAACTTCTATTTTTCTAACTTTTAGAGACAGAGGGCAGGCTCTTCTTCCTGCTGACTATCTGACCAATTTGACTATCCCAAAATTTAGGAAACCATTTACCCAGGCTAAGTTTAACGTGCTCCCATCTTGTCTTTTTACCATTTTAATATAATCATTTTATATTTCTCATTGTTTTTAAATATTCTATAATGTTTTTAACTCTACATTTAATTGCATACTTAAAATATTTTATTGTGTTTCATGTGCTCTGTTTTCTTATTTTCTCTACCGGTTATTGACCGAAATAAAAAGATAGAACTTCTGAGGGGTCTTTAAGCACTCAACTCTGGTTGGAGGTGACAAGGACGAGTCATTGAGCCTTGTGTTCAGGCAGGGAATTATGAAACTTGGCAGCATTCACTAATGACACCATGTTATCCATTAAGTCCTCCCGCTCCCCAGAACCCCTGCTAGCAGAGTCTTTCCTCACTTAGGAGAAACCAGCAACTGCAGGTAACTTGCTTACTCCACTCCCTTGGAATCAGGAATGGGGAACCTGTGGCATTCAGATGTTGCTGGACTCTGACTCCCATCAGTCCCAAGCCTGCCTGGCTAATACTCAGAGATGATGGGAGCAGTGATCCAACAGTGTTCAGAGGGCCAGAGGAGCTGCTCTGGCCAATCACTCAGTGGTTGCCTGGCCAACATTTATTTTTCCAGAGTACAAATTGGGTGGGAGGGAAGTGGGTCAGATGGGAGGCTGGGAGAGAAATGGCTTATATAAATACCCTGTGGTTTTTGCTGTATGGTGTTGTAATGCATTGTCCCCCCCCCCATTTCTCTCTCGAATAGAAACTAAGGGTAATTCAGCTATCTATACCTGACATTTACATAGCCAATATGCATTTAGCCTTTTTGGGGGAAAACTAAGGTTTTTTTTACAAATAGTTGTATGGCTTGTAGTTTTCCCTTCCCTTGTTTAGAATGAATATAATGATTTTTTTAATATATAAAAAGGAAGAGTGATTGGCTCCCCTGTGTGACTAGGAGTTTCAAGAAAACTACGGTAACAACCATACTTTAAAACTTACAGATGTTAAAATTATCCGAGTTTTCTAAACATCTGGGTGGGCTTCTATGAATGAAAATGTTTTTAGCAGGCGCCGAAAAAAGTATTGTGAAGGCACCTACCGTATTTTTCGCCCTATAGGACGCACTTTTTCCCCTCCAAAAATGAAGGGGAAATGTGTGTGCATCCTATGGGGCGAATGCAGGCTTTCGCTGAAGCCTGGAGAGCGAGAGGGGTCGGTGCGCACCGACCCCTCTCGCTCTCCAGGCTTCAGGAAGCTCTGCGCAACCCTCGGGAGACCGGCTCCGAGGGTTGCGCAGAGCTGCCTGCAGTCCCCGGCTCAGCGCAGCTCTGCGCGGCCACCGGGAGCTGGGCGCGAAGTCCCGCCCCACTCCCGATGGCCGCGCAGAGCTGCCTGCAGTCCCGGGATCAGCGCACTTCTCCCTATAGCCAGCCCCACAAGCTCGGGGGACAGCGGGGAGGCAGAGCGCGCCTTCCCGCTGTTCCCCGACCTGGTTCTTCCAGCCCCGCACCTGGGGGGGGGGAAATAATTTTTTCCCCTTTATTTCCCCCCCAAAAAACTAGGTGTGTCCTATGGGGCGCAAAATACGGTACTTGATCTCAACAGACAGGGGGTTCCAAAGTGTAGGTGCTGCCACACTAAACGATCAAATTATTACAAATACGCGACAGGTATTATGTGGGTAATACCTGTGGGTAATACCAGTTGAGTGGGTAAGGCGATCTTGCAGGGATACTGGTCCCAAGTTGTTAAGGGCCTCCTATACCTTGACCCTGGCCCAGTAGCAAATCGACAACTGGTGCAGATCTCTGAGCACAGGTGTCACATGCCGACAAGGCCTCACTCCTGTCAGCAATTGTGCTGCAGCATCCTGCACTAACTGCAGCTTCTGGATCACGCAACAAGGAAAGCCCTCCACATAGAGCAGATGTACATGAATACAGCAAAGACAATTATACTTACAAACCCAGGTTGAGACCCCTCTGGTGCACAACTAAAGTACAGTGGTACCTCGGGTTACAGACGCTTCAGGTTACAGACTCTGCTAACCCGGAAATAGTGCTTCAGGTTAAGAACTTTGCTTCTGGATGAGAACAGAAATTGTGCTCCGGCGGCGCGGCAGCAGCAGGAGGCCCCATTAGCTAAAGTGGTGCTTCAGGTTAAGAACAGTTTCAGGTTAAGAACGGACCTTCGGAACGAATTAAGTACTTAACTTGAGGTACCACTGTAGTGCCCTGGGCAACCCATTGAAGTGCATCTTTCTTGTAAAAGTGTGCCTAAACGGCCTCAAAATTCTGCTTGCAGGTGTCTGCACCAGACCCACAAGAAATCGAGCCGGGCCAGGGCCAGGCTTTTGATGGTGCCCCCCTCGGCCACGGGGAAGCAGGGCGCAATCAAGCGCGGCGTGGGGATGCTGCCGCCGCCGCCGCCTGAGGCGCTCGCCTCACCTGGCCTCCGGGACTGGCTCCGTGCAAGGGGCGCTGCGCGGCCAACGCGGCTCCCGCCCCGCCAGCTGAGGGGCAGACCCAGCTTTGCCGGGCCGTCCGCGGCGGCGCTTCCCGAGGGGCGCCCCCCCCGGCCCCCTCCTCCTCGGGGAAGGGGCAGGCGAGCCATTTCCGCTCCTGCAGACGCCTCCCCCCCCCGCGGGTTCCTCGGCGTTCCCCTCGCCCGCCCCCCCCCCCGCCGCCCCGGGGCGCGCGGAGGGCGGCTTCCCCGCCGGCCATTTGGCGAGGGCGCAGCGGGCGGGCGGGCGGGCGCGCGTCTCCCCCGCGGCCGAGCCGGGACACGTTCCTCGGCTGCCTCCGACACGGGGCTGGGAGGAGCCGCCTGCGCGCCGCCGCGCCGACTCCGCCGTCCTCTTAAGGTGGCCTCGCGCGCCCGCCGCCCTGCTCGGAGCAGCCGGCCCTCCGCCCTGCAGGGGCGGCGTCAGGGCTTGGGCAAAGCGGCCGAGTCTTCCGTGGCGTCTCCAAAAGGGCGCGCCTAGTCCTCATTGTTCCGGAAAAAATAAATCCTGGCCGGCCTGCGGATCGCAACAGGTGCTCGCCTCTGGAGCCGGGCCCGCTCCCTGCCACGGAATATTGCTGCGCATCGAGACATAGATGCCTCCCTTCCCACTCAGCTCCAACCTTGCCGTTGTGCAAAGTGCGTCATTGCCTGCTTGCAGCAACTCTTAGCTGGCCTTGGCCTACTCAGCTCTTACAATACACACCAGCGACCCTGCCATTTTTCTCCTTTGTTCTGCGCCGGTTTCCTCTCTATAACCTTGTTTACACGTGCAGCAGAATGCGGTGCTTGAAGTACTGGCACAACCAGAGATTCATTTTTGAAGGATTCCCCTCCCCTCTCAAAGACGCCTTGCTAGAAAGACCAACAGGGGAAGAACGGGGGTGGAATCCCACCCCACCTCAGGAATTCTTGTGTGTGAAGGGAGCATTCAAAAGAGGACTCTACCATGTGCCCCCTAAAGTGGCACAGGCCACCCTACCCCCTGCCACTCATGTTGCTGCTGGTTTGGAGCAGCCCCTTGTGTGCCAAGGAGGTCACCTGTTTGCACTTGGCATTAGGAGGCAGCGGCTTTCAAACCTTCTGGGATTCTTACTTACTACTCAGTTTTGTTGTAGAAGGTTCAATGCCTATGATTATTGCTCCAGTATGATCTAAAACAGGCTTCCTCAGCCTCGGCCGCCTTGTAGTTTTGAGACTACAATTCCCATCATCCCTGACCACTGGTCCTGCTGGCTAGGGATCATGGGAGTTGTAGGCCAAAAAATATCTGGAAGGACAAGGTTGAGGAATCCTGATCTAAAACAGCCCTTCAGATCATTACTAAATCCTACCTGTGGCTGTACAAGGCTGAAGCTGGTTACAGTACTAGCTCCCCCAGCTCCCTGTTGCCCAAACTGTCTGAATGAAAAAACAGCAACAATTTTCTATGTCCCCAGATAAATCCCATTCAGCCTTGGGTTAAACATACCAATTACCTCCAACATATTTTTGAATCAGCATTTGGAGATTATTCATCTCAAAATAAGCGTTGGGCTGCTATCCTAAATAAAAGATACAAGGAGACAGTCTCATCAGACACCCTAACATCACTTTTGGCCTAAAGTTTTGTTTTGTGATAAGGTGTTCCAAGTGGTGCTGCACTCAGGTCCACAACTATCTATAGGTATGGGGTGGACATGGGATGGGAACCCCAAACTAAGTTTCTGCTCATCCCAAATCCTCTGGGACTCTTTAGCATCCTGCTGAGCGCTTTTCAGTTTTGCAGAAGTAACTGTAAAGTAGGAGTCAACAACTTTGGACCACTGGGCACTTTTTGAATTTTGAGAGACTGCTGTGGGCATCAGTTACAAAATGGCTGCCATGGTCATGTGGTGGCATAACAAAACATGGGTGCATGGAGGGTTAGGCATAAAAAATTAGAGAGTACACTTTTGCTGCTTCTCCAGCTATCACTTGCTGGTATTGTCTGTGCTAAATTGTTGAAATAAATTTTGTGCTTAAATCATCCAGGCAAAAATTTGGGATGTTCCTCACTTTCCCCATGTATTGGCTTTGCTTATTTTAATCACCTGAGACTTCTATCCTAAATCAGCAGTTCCCAAACTCCCTCTCATGCCCCCACAGACCACTTGAATATTGGTGAGGGTCTTCTTGGTGGACCATGTAATCATTTGTCTGTCTCTTGAAGCAACTGTAACACACTCTGTGAGATGCTGTGTGATTTTTAATTGAATATTTATTGCTGATTTTAATTATTGTATAGCATTGTATTGAATTACAATTTGAATTCCATAGACTTCATCTAAGAAACAAAAGGAGCAATAGAAATAAAATTAAAAGTCAATATGAATATGTAATGCAAATACACAATGGACCACCTGAATGAAGCTTGAAGACCACAGTTTGAAAAACGATGTCCTAGGCCTCAAAGGACAAATTACAACTTGTGGAATGATGCCTTTGTTTAAAAACTTAACTTGAAAGTGAAATGTAATTAAGTAGAAATTTTGTGCTTCAGTGGGGGTGGGGTGGTTGAATATTGATTGTTGCTTCTTGTATAAATATGTGAAAATAATAAAATAAGCTATGAATATTTTTAATACTTTTATTTATGATAAAGTCCATTTTGGCAAGCGTCAGTGAGATGGCTGAGCTTGCATTTTGCCACAAGTAGTTCAATGTCAGATCTGATGATTGTCAGATAGTCAATGCTGAAAAGGCCGTCTCACAAAGATACGTACACGCAACAACCGACTGACACGTGTCCAAATGACACATGCACATGGCAGCATCACAGATATTGCGCTGTCAGTAAGGTCTGGATACTCACGTCATAACTGAGTAATTTTGGTAACACAGTCAAAATCTGGAGAACCACACTTGCAAACGATGTACCTTCGAGGGCCTTGCAACATGACAGTCCAGAAAGTTTTTGTGCTTTTCGCCCAAAGACAACTTTGAGTGATATTAGTTGCAAATGGCTTTCCGCACCCTCGCAAACTTCAGCAGAAAAGTAACAGCGGTGGGCAAATGTTGACTTGAGCCTAAGCAAATGCATCAAATCACCCTTAAACTATTAGCTAACTCTGCTTATGGTTTGCCACAAGGTGCTCCTGCAGGGAGTGGATTTTGCTCCCCCTTTTTTACGGAAAGACACGGCGGGTTTTACAAAGTACATTCAGGCGCACCGTCGTCGGCGTTTTCTCTGCCCACAATGAGATGGTGTATTTCCTGCCCCGTTCTGGGCACAACTCCGAAATACGAGCTACCCGTTTACGACAAGGGCTCAGTCCCCCCCCCCACTTCCGACCCCCCATTTGCACGTTTCAAACTTAAACCGGGGAGCCGAGTCTACTCGCGGGAAAAGCTGAGGGGAGACACCCGGGGGGGGGGCGAGGGCGGCAAATCCGGAGCCCCCCCGTCGCCTGGCCGGGGGGGGCCACGCGCGGTGGAAGGGGGTGTCGGCCGTTGGCGCTTTTCGTGAGGGGAAAGGGGTGCTTGAGGCTGCGAAGGAGGCGACGGAAGCGCCTCCGTCAGGAGATGGGGAAGAAGCGGGTTGGCTTCCCCTCTGCCGGGGCCCCGCCGCCGCCTCCTGCGAGAGGAGCCACCTTAAGGCGGGGAGGCGGGGGTGGCGCGGCCTGGAGGGAGCCGGGGGAGGCGGAGCGGAGGCCGGGGAGGAGCCGGGGCCTGCAGTGGAGCCGCAGCCCCGGAGCACACGGAGCGAGCGACAGGCGGCAGGAGCAGCAGCACAGCAGCAGCAGCAGCGAGGCCGGGGCCTGCGGAGGGTCTGCCTAGCCGCCGCCCCGCTCGGGAAGACCCCCGGGAGCGGGCCTCAGCCCGGGCAGCAGCAGCAGCCGCAGCAGCGCCAGGCCCAGGAGCCGCCGCGGCCTCCCGTGGCAAGCCAGTCCGGAGGAGCGAGCGAGCGGCGGCGGCGGCGCCACCCCCGCCCCGCGCAGCCCTCCCGCTCCCTCGCTCCCTTCCCCGGCTGGGCCCCGGGCTCGCGGGGGAAAGAGCCCTCCCTGCGCCGCGGAGGGGATCATCTCGGGAGGCGGAGGCCCAGGAGGAGCGCCCCCCCCCCGCGCCGCCCCACGCCTCCTTCCCCCGCAGAGGCCAAGGACAGCCAGCGCGCAGCTAGGCCCCGCGTCTGGGTCAGTTGTCCACTCCCGCAAGTTCTTCTTGCCCGCCTCGGCCTCCGACCGAGGATTGAAAGGCCCTTCTCGGCGGAATGGAAGGGAAAGGAGCCCCGGCCGGGAAGGAGAGCTCGTAGCGGCCGCCAGAGGGGAGGGAGCAAGGACCGACCTCGTCTCTCGCGCCGGCGTATTTTTATTTTAAACCGCCCCCCCCCCGCCGCCGCCACAACAGCCACAGCCACCACTTCCCTCTTAAATTCTCTCCTGCAACTTAAAATCGGTACCTACCTGCTCGCCGACAAGGAAACGAAGCAGATTTTCCACTGGCCTGTTGGAGCCGCCGACTTCATAAATAAGTTCCTCACGCTAGTCAAGCAAGAAGGAGCAGGCCCCCCCAGCCCATTTTGCTGTCAGATATCAATTGTGAAGGGGAAGGGGACGCTTGACAGGCAGAGGAAACGGGATAGTGTCAAACAGCTGTCAGAGAGGAGGACCCGCAGCAGTTTAAAAGGAAAAACAAATACTCCCTGGGATAAACGAAACAGATGCTTGTTCCCTAAGATTTCTAATAGGGTGTGTGTTAGCTTGAAGAAAATAAGGAACTCTTAATTACCAAAGGAGGTGAAAGTTGTTCCCATTTATAGCTACTCACCAGCAAAGAAAAAGGAGGAGAAAAGACGTGACATCTTTCAAGCCTAGTCAACAGGAGCGAGGAGGAATATATATACCTGTAGCTTAAGGGTTTGGAAACCCAAAGCTGATCTCTACCTCTGTGTTCACAACTCAGAAAAACCCACAGCAGCATCACTTTTGAGCATGAGGCCTATGTGCAGAGTGTGAAGGACATCTCTCGTTGAAATAAGTCCAGAGGCATCCACTGCAGAAAATCTTAACGTGAGTGACAATGTTGCATCACATATCTTGCCTTGTCTATTTTTCTGTTTTTTCTCCCCAGCATTCTTCCTTGTTATATTTTCTTTCTCTCAATATTCTGACTTAGAAGCCTCTATGCCTCCTTTCTCTGTATGTTTTGCTGGCTTGCTTTCTGGAATATGTTGCTTGCCATTTATAAAATAATAATTCACCTGTTTGATTTTTCTAGTGGAGAGCCTGTCTCAAGGAATTGTAAGCAACACACTGCTTTTCAGCACTTCGGGTCTGGGTAGGGGTCAGGGGTATGTATATATCTTACCATTTAGGAGCCGTGAGGAAAGATTCACAGTGATTGGAAGTTAAAGGGCGGAGTGTGTGTGATTATTTACTTCAGAGGTAACATCACACCATTAATGCAACTGTGCTCGGATGGTGTCAGCATAATCCTGTACATGCTGAACTCTGTGTGAGACATAAGCTTCAGATGATAAGACTATGTTAAGTCTCTCAAGTGTGAATCTTCTTGATTTTGGTGTATGTTAGGTTAATTCTCTTTCCTTCATTCTTTAAAAGGGGAATAATAGGGATTCTAATGCATGTTAATGATTGGGACTACAGAACCCAGAGATATTAGCTATTGCTCATTGATTCGTGTCAGAGTATGATTTGGATTTGGACTGAGAAATCCATCTGCAGTATGTGAAATCAAGTGCATTTGAAGGCCTTGCATTCATTCCTCTAGTGCCGTCCTTGATTTGATCTTCCTGCTTTACTGAGTATTACAGACAAATTTTGGTGCCCATGTCCTGGGATGGGAGAGTTAAATCTCAGGTCGTGGAATCCTTTTGGCAGCAGTGCGTAGTAGAGCAAGTTACACACTGCAGCTGCTCCTGGTAGGAAATAGAAGCCTAAGGGGCGACCACTTCAGATAGGGCTTTTTATAGATTCCATTGACAGTGATCACTTTGAGGGAAAAATAGGAATACTAACTTAAGGTGTACCTCTGACATCTCCATCCACTTTGGGATTAAATCAGTTGAAAAGCAATCTTAAATTCAAAAGATTCCTTGTTGTAATTACTGTTAGAGTATTCCCAGTAAATGTATTCAATGGAAAGCATTTTGATAAATGAACATAATTCCTCTGCTTAATAGGGAGTGGGTTTTAAGAACAGATTGATTGTTTTTGGTTCAAGTAATTATTTTAAAAGGCCACATGACAAAAAGGTATTCCTTTCTATGTGAAGGGGGGATGCCTTTTTTAGATGACACTTGCTGTGACATAGGCAATTGCATCACCTGAAAACAAGGTATGTCAGAAGGGACCTCAGAAGACATCTAGCCCTAATCCCTGCTTCAGGAAATATATGGCTACAGCATCCTTGATAGGGGGCTATCCAACCTCTCTCTGTAAGAGAGGCAACCACTTTTCAAGGCAGGCTGTAACATGCTTTTTTTCTTTAGAACTACTGCTTTTTCATGTGTGCAGATTGCATGCAGATGTCATTAATGAGCTAAAACACATGAAGTTAATGGACTCAGATTTCTTTAGCTGAGTAACAGCCCTACATTTAAACTTTCACAGAGCATCCCAGTTGGACAGGTAGATTTTTCTGGAGAGCTAAAACACCCAATATATAGTTCACTGCAAATAAAATAAGAATTTGTCTATTATAAAATTTGGCTGTGAGGAATGGAAAATCAGGGGGGACAGTTACCTGATCAATGCCTTCAGCCTGTATTTTGGTGGAGTGGTTCAATTGTTGTGACCCAGGTATGTAATCAAAAGGTGGGAAAAGGAACGTGAGGAAGAAGCTTGGACCAACTCACAGTGTACCGGTACTTCTTCATAACTTTAATTAATGTCCCACAACTTGAAAATCAGGAATCCCCGAAATATCAGTTTATAGATCTGAGAAAATTAATTAAAAGTTACCTAGATTCATCATCTCTTACTTAGCACTGAGAATTGTGAACTTGCAAGTTAACGATGATTAGCAAGGATTTTGAGTTTTAATTCCATAATCTATGCATGTTAACTCAAAAGTAAAACAAGTCTGTTTAGGATCATGGCCCAAAAGTCTAAAAAGGCTTGGTGTAAAATAATGGTTATAGGTGAAATTGCCTAAGGAATAATGAAAGATAATTGGAGATGATGCTGGTTCTTTGCATGTTTATTTAATTAGGGTTTTTAAAAAGTAATGTGTCTAAGGCAGAGGGATCAGAATAATGGTCTTTAGGATTGAAAAACAATTTGAAAATCTGAATATTGTTACTTTGAAATCTGTTTGTGATTACCTTCTGCCTCTTGTGAAAGTTCTTCCAGTTTATATAGGTGGATGCTTGAAATCCATTTTTAATTGAATTTTGTCTAGTTTCATTAAATTTGTAAGTCCTTTAGGTCAGTGGTCCTCTTGCCTTCTGCCTAGAGGGTTTGAAAACAACATCTTAATATCTCAAATATGTGAATGAATAATACAGAAGAGTGCTTTTGGGCTGGGTCAGAGCCTGCTCTGTCACCATGAATAGCCACAACCAGAACCTACATACCGGTACCTGGAATTTGGGGCTTCACAGTCAGATGTCACTTCCTGACACAGGCAGGATTGAACTCTCATTCATTGTACCTTTCTATTCAGAAGTTAACGTTTGTCTCAAGCTTGTGCAGATATGTGTGATCTGCTAATGTAACTGAGGCCTAAGCTTTCCATTTTAAAAATACGCTTTTAACTTTTTATATCACACTTTTTCAAAGGTTATTCAAAGTTACAAAAAAAATGTAACTTACTCTAGTTTTGAGTACAAATTATTCATTTTGTATATAATAGTAAAACAAATATCAAGCAAACTTTAAAATGAGTGTGATAAAATAAAATAGTAATTAATAAAAGTTTCCTCTGTAGCAGTGTTAGAAAGTCAGATTTACAGTGGTACCTCCGGTTGCAGACAGGATCCGTTCCGGAGCTCTGGTCGGATCCCGAAGTTTCTGCAACCGGAGGGACTGCTTCTGTGCATGCATGTGTGGCGAAACCCAGAAAAAATACTTCTGGTTTTGCCACATTCGCATGCTGAAGGATACACAGCTGGAGGTGTGCGTATCCAGAGGTACCACTGTATAAGCTAATTGCCAAATAGCATCTTAAACCTAGGTTATGGTCACCACAACAAAATGTATAGGCACCATTTTTTCCACTGAAAGTTGTTGTTCTTGTTAGTAATTATTAATAATTTCATTTCTATACTGCTTTATATTTTAAATAAAAAATCTCAAAGTGGTTCACGACACATTAAAACATCAAATAAAACAATCCAGAATAAATCAAATTCAAGTTTCAACAAAAATATTAGGGACTTCTTGAAGTGACATTCTGCTTTCCCCATATTTACCTACTTAATTTATAGAGATGCCCCATGGCAGAAGTCCTCTAGGAAGCCAGTGTGGTGTAGTGGTTAGAGTGTTGGACTAGGCCCTGGGAGATCAGGGTTCAAATCCCCACTCAGTCCTGAAGCTCACTAGGTGACCTTGGAGTCAGTCGCAGCCTCTTCACCTACCTCACAGGGTTGTTGTAGGGCTTAACTGAAGGGGGGGGTAACCATGTGCTCCCTGGAGACAAAAGTGGGCTATAAATGCATTCAATAAGCTCTTCTGCTGACCTGCTTAAGAAAGCTGGATGGGCCAGCCAGGTGGAGATGTCAGTTGCCCACCTGGCATCTAGAAATCTAATTGGACCTGTGCCAGTTGCAAAATGCACCTGGCACCTAGGGCATTTCTAATGCTGCTCCATAGATATCTAGTTGGTTTTGAGGATGGGAGAAAATGTTGTGTGACCTAATTGATTATGGTGCATGACAATGGTACAAGCCTGAGTCTTCATCTTCTTTGGTTCCTTCATGCAGGGTTCTTCATTAGATCCAAGGTGATGATAGAAAGGCTGATAGCAGTGCAGGTTTACACCCACTTGACTAGCAGAGTTTAGAACATACAATAGTGTAGGTTGGCCCATTTCCGCATATATATACAGTGGTGCCCTGCAAGACGAATGCCTCACAAGACGGAAAACTCGCTAGACGAAAGAGTTTTCCGTTTTGGAGGTGCTTCGCAAAACGAATCTCCTATGGGCTTGCTTCGCAAGACGACAATGAAGGGAGATCTGTACAAAGCCACCATGGCTTCTGAATGTGAATGGCATGCTGCCCATCTGCAGAAGATTTTCTCCCCCATGTGACACCTGGCTTGAGAGCAGTACATGTGAAAAGGATCTAGGAGTCTTGGTTGACCACAAACTTGACATGAGCCAACAGTGTGACGCGGCAGCTAAAAAAGCCAATGCAATTCTGGGCTGCATCAATAGGAGTATAGTATCTAGATCAAGGGAAGTAATAGTGCCACTGTATTCTGCTCTGGTCAGACCTCACCTGGAGTACTGTGTCCAGTTCTGGGCACCACAATTCAAGAAGGACACTGACAAACTGGAATGTGTCCAGAGGAGGGCAACCAAAATGGTCAAAGGCCTGGAAACGATGCCTTATGAGGAACGGCTAAGGGAGCTGGGCATGTTTAGCCTGGAGAAGAGGAGGTTAAGGGGTGATATGATAGCCATGTTCAAATATACAAAAGGATGTCATATAGAGGAGGGAGAAAGGTTGTTTTCTGCTGCTCCAGAGAAGCGGACACAGAGCAATGGATCCAAACTACAAGAAAGAAGATTCCACCTAAACATTAGGAAGAACTTCCTGACAGTAAGAGCTGTTCGACAGTGGAATTTGCTGCCAAGGAGTGTGGTGGAGTCTCCTACTTTGGAGGTCTTTAAGCAGAGGCTTGACAACCATATGTCAGGAGTGCTCTGATGGTGTTTCCTGCTTGGCAGGGGGTTGGACTCAATGGCCCTTGTGGTCTCTTCCAACTCTATCATTCTATGATTTCTCTGTCTGAGAATATGAGGGAAAGTGCAGGCAGTTCATAAACATACAGGAAGTCCTTTGTATTGCTGTGTGCTGTAATACCTTGACTGTCATTTGAAGGTATCTGCAGGAATGACAGTTAATGTTTAGGGATTTATGGCTTGTAATCCTTACAGAGGCGGATAGAAGTTTGAAGCAGGATGCAGTTCACAGTTAGTTAGGCTTGTCAGCTTTTTTTAAAAAAGGCATGACATGGGATCCACTGGATCATATGTGTGTTCTGATAGTATCTAGACTTTCCTGGCTTATCAGACTCTAGTAGTAGTTACCTGTTACAGTGGTACCTCGGGTTACAGATGCTTCAGGTTACAGGCGCTTCAGGTTACAGACTCCGCTAACCCAGAAATAGTACCTCGGGATAAGAAATTTGCTTCAGGATGAGAACAGAAATCGTGCTCCGGCGGCAGCAGGAGGCCCCATTAGCTAAAGTGGTGCTTCAGGTTAAGAACAGTTTCAGGTTAAGAACAGACCTCCAGAATGAATTAAGTACTTAACCCGAAGTACCACTGTACATTCATTTGTAAAAAAGGAATATACAACGGGATAGACAGGAAGTCCAAAGTGTTGAATTAAGTTCTTAACCCGAGGTTCCACTGTATTTATTATTGTTATTTGTCTAGTAGTAGTTACGGTACCTGTTAGTTATTATTAGTGTTGTTATTTATTAGTGTATATCTTTCCCCTCACCCTCGTGCCTCCTGGGACTTTTAACTATTGAGCTCTATAGTCAAATACAACCTGGCATATAGTGCTCTGGAGCAGTGGTTCCCAAACTTTTTGATATGGTGAACCACAAGTCCAAATAATGGTGACCCATCAATTTATTGTCACATAAACTCTGAGCCTTATGGCAACTGTTGGTTTCGTGCAGTCTAACTTCAGCTTTGCGTATTCTATAACCATTGCTCAAGGCAACCAAGCAAAAATTTCCTTAATGTGCCTATTCATGTGGAATTTGTTGAAATATGTGTAGTACGTACAAAGTTACTCACAATTTTTTTTTAAAAAATGGGAATGTAAGAACACTAATAGGATTGCAGGGTATTGCTTCATAAACTATTAAAATTGTTCTAAAAACATACGGTTACAAAATCGGTGTTGGAGATAACAAACAAATGAATATTTTTAATAGTTTTATTCATGATAAAGTCAATTTATCAGTGGGATGTTGGAATCGAATTTTGCCAATGAGCAAGTCAGTGCAGAGTTAGTTAGTTGTTAGACACAGCCTCAAATCTTTATTGATACATCGCTTGCTACTTTTTTTGTCCCCATAGCAGTCATTGCTGAAAAACCTGTCTTGCATGTACTACCAAATGGCAGCAACACAGATATTGCTTCATCAGGAAGCTCAGGATACTCAGTGGTAACTGAGTAATTTTGGTAACACAAAGCCAAAATTTTCATAACTTCAGTTCCGATAATTTACGTTTGAGGGTCCTGTCACACAACAGTTCGGTGTGTTGTTTTTCTTTTTTCCACAGATAAAGGCAACTTTGAGTGACATCACTCAGATTTCTGGTGTTATTTCAGCAGAAGGATAGTGGACAAATTTTGACAAAGCAAACTTCAAATCCCCTTTGACTTAACAAGTAACTAACCCTGGAAGCAGATCCAGCGGTCGTTCACCACAAGGTGCTCGTACAAAGGGTTGTTGTGAGTTACTATTACAGCTTGCCTCTGATGTGCGGGCTGCTTAGAACACCTTTGTGGCAAACTGTTGCTGGATCTGTCACAATAGAGTAATTCCCAAGTGTTAAAATGTAAGACTTTAGCCTTTCCGCTGTTCCGTTATAAGTGCCAACGCAGTACTATAAAATGCCAGCAAAATGTTGTAAGAGGTATTCCTTGTACTGGTTAAGAGGGATAAAGGTAATAATTATTTTGTGAAAACTTACAGAGCCTGTGACTTACTTGTGGGTCATAACCTACAGGTTGGGAAACACTGATCTGGAGTGAAGATTTTTATTGTAAGTGTTGCTCTAATTATGGCTCTAACTTTTGAACACTTGACTCTAGTGCTTTAATTTGCCATTGCTGTGAAGAGATAGGGACCCTTTCATTCATCCCCTTGTTATGGTTAAACTGTCCTTTTAGATTTCAGAGTAAATGCTCATAAATATCAACCCTTTATGAGTGTTTGCTAACAGAAATTAGCGACGGTGGTATTTCTTCCAGTGTTAGATACTCAGATACATAAGCTAGGCACCAAATGGCACCTTACATCTAGGTTTCGGTTGCCACAATGGAATGTCTATTCGCCAAGGGGTTGGACTAGATGCCCCTCGGGGTTACTTCCAGCACTACAATTCTGTGATCTCAACTACGTTGCTTGACTGTGCCTTGCTCTTATAACAATTCACTTGTCCCAGTATGCAAGAAGAAGAAACATACACAGTGGAAACTATGGACTAAGGCAGAGGTTTCTAAACTGTGGTTGACAACCTGGCACCCAGATATCTCCACATAGTTGCAATTGGACCTACGTCAGTAGCAAAATGCACCTGGCACCTGGAGAATTTCAAACACTGATTTCTGCAGTTTGGCCCTGATGGTTGTTTTTGCAACCATAGTACTCTGAAATCAGATATCACATTTATTATGTTTCATATAATTTTTTTGAAATTAAAAAAAAATGAAAGCCAATCAAATGTATCCTTACAAAGCTGAAAGTATAATTTGAGGAACTTGGAGTAGGGGCCATTTAACCCTTTACCTCAGGTCATTTTCCCACTCAGACATCATTCCCCCCTCAAAAAAAAACAGCCCGTCCCATTACAAGTGCAAAAGTAGCTTGGGAGGGTATTTATATTTTGAGTGAAAAAACAGCTGGTGGGGCTAGAGTTAAGCAGCTCCCCAGGATCACCATTTCACTACTTTTAGGGGGGGTGTTTTTACTTTAAAAAATGTAGGGGCGAAGTTACATACACCTGTGTGTAGCATCTAGTTTGGCCACACTCTTCAGATGCAAGCCAGAAATAATTTGTGATAAAGTTGCAAAATGTGTGTGCAAAAATCCATGGTATATGCTCTATCACTCATTTTAGTAGCTCAATGACTAAAGCTTTCTATCTGAATATTTTATAGCTCATTCCCTATGGGGCATCCAGAATTTTACAAACTGCAAATACTGTACAATAGGCATAGATAATTGTAGATTTGCTGGGGTTTTCCCAGACTGAACTGCACGTAGTAGTTTTCTTCTTTTTACTCCCATGACACATTGAGGAGGAGACTTTTATCTTCATCTGCTGCTATAGTGTGTCGGTTCAAATGTCAGCTCCCCCTTCCATTTAGTGGGTTTTTTATGTTTATTGCATCAAGTTCAATATCCTTACCTGAATCTTTTGGGTCTTGAAATTTCTCACCTTCATCGTTAATGTTCTCATTTCTTCCTACATTGTTGTGCTTCTCCCAGCTCTTTCCCTTTGTCAAGGTTTTTTTGTTTGTGTCTGCTTGTGGCATTCATAACACTGTTGTATTTGAGAATAGTCTTTTTATTTCAATAACTAATTCTCCTTCCTACTATCCACTTCTCCCAAAAATGTTTACTTTTTTGTATCATCTTCTAGGGCAGCCTTCCGCAGCCTGCTTTCCTTTAGATAGTTTGAACTACAACTCTCATCAGCCCCAGCCAGCCAGAGAATGAAGATGTGAAAGTTAGCCTGTGCTAACTGACACTTGAGGCTCTAGTGGTCTTTATTTTTGAGTCTGTTTTACTTCTAGCCCTGCAGTGGTTGCAGATGCCCAGTTCAAAATGAGTGCAAAAACATTTTGGCTAGTCTTGGAAGGTGCAGCATAGCTAATCTCACAACCCCATAACAAAGTACTTTAATCCTAATCAGTTATAAGGGGGCAAAATAGTTCATTTAATCTGAACAGAAACTGGGACAAATTCCATAGTAGGAAACATTCTAGTCTAGTCCATCACAGTAAACACAGGACAGTGTCTGATAACATAGACTTGTGCTTCAATGAATCTGTTTGTCTCTAAGGTGCCATAGAACATCTTTTATATCAAAATAGAAATGTATGGCAGGCATGACCACTAATCTCTCTGATGTTTGGTGTTTTCTTGGGGATATGGGGTATCTTCTGAGGGTTTAGAAAAGAAGGGCAATACTAGTTGGTTTTAAAGGAAGGGTGTTGAAAAACAGAGATGAGTTAGTGCGGAATTAGGGTTGGGCAAAGCTCAGCACTAATCAACCCAATATTAAAAGTATACAGGCCAGGGGTTGTGTTCTGGGTCATTGCATGCTTGCGTGAAATTGCATATAATCAGAACACCGAATGAAAAAGCCTGCATCCATCCCTTTTTGTGACATTTTGGGTCACTCCTGGGTTTGGCGTGATGCATGTGTGTGCGGTTATGCACATATCGGACGTGCCTAAAGCAGTCACTGCCTGTATATTGTTTCCTGGGCAGTAACTAATTGCAAGCAGCTCCCAACTTAGGCGGAGGTTACGTTTTGCAGGGAGCCTGCTGCAGTTTCCCACCCAACAGCTGTTGAGCAGGTTCCAAAATGGTTCCCATGTGCCATTTTGGAGCCCTCACTGGTCTTTTTTCTGGACTTTAGGCTTACTGATGTCCACTTCAGGCTCAGGGAAGGGCCTCCTTATGAGCCACAAAGACTTTCCAGCTCTCTCCTGCCATTTCAGGCTAGAAGCGAATTATTTATTTATTTCCCGGCAGCAAGCATATACACGGTTGCACGCAAGTTGATCACACATAAGTGCGGGGAGGCCTGTATCTTGAAGGGCCAAGCTGAAAAATCAGTGAACACCTCAATCTGCATTTCAGAATGTAGCTTGCCAGCTAACTATGCTGCCACTGACACCACTGACTTCAAATTCATGTTGGAATTTGATATTGTCCAAAAAAGTTTTTTGAGAATTGTCTTACATATTCTTATTTTACTGTTGACTGTGCCAGTCACCTCATGACTGCCACAAGGGTTTGGCATAACACAAAAAGAGAGTGCAGGCATTGCTGCTTCTGCCCACCCCATACAATCTTATGCTTACTGTGGGAAGGCAGCTACAGCTTGCAAACTTTTAAGACCTTTTTCTTGGTCTTATCTGTATATACAGCTATATAATATAAATTCAAATTGCATTCTTTAATTTGGTGTTGTTAATCTGAGATTAGTACCAGTGTGTCTTTTGACCATATCTGAAAGATCTTGCATTTCTGATTCCATATTCTCAGTCTAAAATTAGTAGTTCTAGAACACTAAGAGTATGTACTAGAATCCTAGGATGGAGCATACCCATGATCCTTTAGAACAGATTAGTTACCCATAACTTCATTTAAACATGTGTTGTCCTCACAGTGATGGTGGTTAAACAGGGTTGTTCTTTTTTCCAGTCTACTTGTGGCTGAAGTGCATTTATTAGTTGCTAATATGTATGTGAGAGTGTTTTTCATCTAGAATAAGAGTAAATGAGTTTAGATGCAAAATAAGGATATGAGACTCTTTGTCCCTGCCTACTTGCCAGGCCTCAAACCCTTGATTCAAGGGTTTATTCTTAGTATGACTTGTAAAACAACCTGAAATACTTTATGGATGACTATTTAAAAATCAAATGATGTTTATTTTTATTCTGTGTTGTGGACATCCAGTTGCTTCAGCATCCTACGCATAAAGGAAAGGAAATTTGGAAAGCCACTGGAAAGTGGCCTGGAACCCCCTTGTTTTACCTTTCTGTTGGAAGAGGTATGTCTTTCCGTGGTACCAGGATGCTGTCTCCATGAAGTCTTGACACAAGTAGAGCTAAAATTCTCTTTGGCATCAGCATCTTCATGGATGAAGCAAGTACAGTGGTCTTTGCCTAGTTGCATGTGACTGATGTGTGTGTTCACAGGCAGTAGAACACCAGTGATGAAAACGGTTATTGCCCAGCCAAATGCATTTTAAGGCATTCCCACCCGGAGACCAGTTCTTTTCCTCAGTTGTTGTCCAGATATTTATGTGGTGTTTTTCTAGTCTTTTTCCAGTGACATCAGTGTTTGTAAAAAGAGAGTTTGAACTTTATCTCTCCCCCACCCTGACCTAAATCCCCACCTATAGTATTCTCACTGTTAGATGCAATTGGCCTGCTCAAGCACTTATAACCTCTTGTACCATTAAAAAAAGAAAAAGACTTGCACTCTCAGTTTCCTAGAAGTTCACAGGATGTTGGTACATTTTACAAATAGTTTTCTCTTAATTTACCTAGGAAATCCCCCTTATGTAGCAAGTACAGTGCTACCTCGGGTTAAGCACTTAATTCGTTCCAGAGGTCCGTTCTTAACCTGAAACTGTTCTTAACCTGAAGCACCACTTTAGCTAATGGGGCCTCCTGCTGCCACCGTGCCGCCGGAGCACAATTTCTGTTCTCATCCTGAAGCAAAGTTCTTAACCTGAAGCACTATTTCTGGGTTAGCGGAGTCTGTAACCTGAAGCGTATGTAACCTGAAGCGTACGTAACCCGAGGTACCACTGTACTACCATGATTTTGGGTAATTCCATTTCATTTCCACACTGATAAGTGTGGAACTCCAACTGTGCTGCAGTTCAAGCTGCCAGCCAGCCTTGTAGTGCTGTTAGAACTTTCAGAAGGAGGGGAGTTTTCAGGAACGGAATAGGAAAAGAGACAACATTTTTTTTCTTTCCCACTCTTTTAAAAATTTCCCCGCCTATTCTGGAAAGGGCTCAGGTTTGTGCCTGGTTGCCTTCCAGCCCTGAACCTTAGCAACTGATTCCACTATAGTGCATGCAGCAAGGTTTATGGATAATGGGAAAGGACAAGAAAAATGTTATTTCCTCTTTCCACTTCATAAATAGCATTGGTAGGACAACCCCCTTCCTAACCATATATCCATACGTTTCCAATTTTAAAAGTCTTCACTACTTGTGAGATATGATGCTTGTCCTTTATCCCATGTGTTCCCCCCTTCTCGCTTTTAAATTCACCTTGTTTAGATGCCATCGTTATTTTCCTTGTCAAATATTATATTTTTAGTATGTATATATATATTTGTAAAAATTGAAGAGATGACAAGCTACTGTATGACCCAATAACTATTAGAAAATGCAGTTAAGAAAGAAGATTTGGGATTAAGTTAAAGATAGTGGGTAAAATGTGTAGAGCTGCCAAACTGTTGTTACACAGATATTTGGTTAATTGACTCATTTACAAAATATAACATTTTGTAAGGGCTTGTTTGATTGATTTATTAGATTGCTTACCCACCTTTCACCATAAGGTCCCAGAACAATAAAAAGCAAGTGTAACTTGATGCGTCTTGTTGAGAGATGAGTCTTGTTTTTATCATCCACCTGGAACAATGTGTTTCAAGGTAACGTTTAGTCTTATACCCAATTTTTCATGAACATGAGAATATTTTTTTTCTTTAAAAAGATAAAGCTATCTGGTACTTGGAACTGCTACACTGCTTGCTTCTTGATCAATGGTTTTTATAAAAATGCTTCAGAGTTGAGGTGGGCAGGAGGTAGATCAGGATATATCAATGGCTTCTTGAATGATGGCTGGATGATTTGCAGTAGATGAGCAAGTATTTCTGACTCCCAATTTTTTAACTATAGCAACAACACAAGTTTTTCATTCCCCACACATTAGAATTTGAAAATCCCTGGTCTATAGTAACTCAGGTATACTTCGTTCAGGTCATCCAAGTGTGTGGCCTGTCGGGTGGAGTAGGTAATTGACTCCCCTCAAAGCCATCATTTTGAATGGGCTCTGCCACCCCAGCTACTGTTTTGCACCTGGCTGTCTGTCCTGCTTATAACCTTAATGCTTTCATCACTGCATGTGAAAAGCTTCTCAAACCCTGTTGTGTGAATTCAGAGGCATGGCTTGCATGGCAGGATGAGGCAAGGATGAAAGAATTTAGCAGAAGAGCAGGTCAAGCAGAATACCACCTTCTACCAATCAGTGGCATTCACAGTGCAGGGAATCTGAGACTAGGGGCCGGATTCAGTTTTCACCCTAAGGTCACACATGTTAGTCACTTACATTGAAATATGTTAGTTGTTTCATGCTGAAAGGTAGTGGCATATTTATTTTTTTCCCCCATTGCCTTTCTGAGCCACACAAATTGCCTTGTGAACAGGGTTGTATATATGCTAAAATCCATGTAAATGTAGAAAAACCACAGAATGTGGTAGAGGGCAAAAGATTCTCCTCAAATCTTGTCATACGTATGTAATCTCATTTGTGGGTTAAGGGTTACCTCTTTCTTTGGTTGCAAGGGCTATCAATTGCTTTCTCTGCTCTTCCCTTTCAGTCCTTCCGAAACAGCTTCTCTTACTTAGAGGAGGAATACTCTAACATTGAAAGCTAAAACTGCTTCTAGATCCTGGAAGAATCAAGAATGTCCTTGGCTCTTTTATGGGGAATTAGTATTATTACAATAATTTGTTGGAAAGAGATTATATTTAGCTTAATGAGATAGCATTGCTGATATCAATAGGCTTGAATTGATATTAACCTGAATATGTTTTAAAATTGGCATTTGCCTCTGACAGGGGAATTAGGGGTGATGGACTTGAGCCCCACTAGACCATTTTAGAACTTGGCACCATTGAAATTATGATTTGGTAAATCATCATAAACCTTTTAATCCTATAGTAACTTACTTCACTGCTGATATGGCTCAAGGGGTATACATAATGATTGCCCAGTGGTATTCATACATCATTGTACAGTGGTACCTTGGGTTACAGACGCTTCAGGTTACAGACTCCGCTAACCCAGAAATAGTACCTGGGTTAAGAACTTCGCTTAAGGATGAGAACAGAAATCGTGCAGTGGCAGCGGGAGGCCCCATTAGCTAAAGTGGTGCTTCACGTTAAGAACAGTTTCAGGTTAAGAACGGACCTCCAGAATGAATTAAGTTCTTAACCCGAGGTACCACTGTACTGTCAAATTGACCAGTGTTTTCACTATATATACCCCTAACACAGAGGCAGTAGCACCAGCCCACCATTCTAAGGTTGTTGTAAAGACTGATAAAACATATGTGAAATACCGTTAAAGGTTATGAGTGTGACAAGCGGGTCTAAGCTAGCAGATGCATACACGTTTGAGAGCGTAATGAAACAAGTACTGTTGAACACTTGTGTAAGTCCTTAAAGACCAGATAGGCTCATTTTGTGTTGTGAAAGTAGTGGTGTAGAATACATTGAGTGCATACATGTTTGGATTGGGGCAACTGCTCCCTGTCATCCTAAAATACCTGGTTTTTTAAAAAAAGAAACAACTAATTGTTACGTTCATTCGCTGATGTGTGTTTCCTTGCCTCAGCTGGACTGCTCACAAGAGAAATAACCTGCAAGGGAAACTAAACCTTCCCCTCCAGGTGGTCATTCAGCCACTACTTGTCTGCTTATTAATTAATCTGTTAGCTGAGCTTGTTAGTTGCCAGTCTTTTAAATGTATATGAAAGTTCTGTACTGGAGAGAAGTGTTGTTACAGAGCTATCCCTTTTCTTCCATCGAGGTGCCCTTCCCCCAAATTAGCTGGGTAATAGCACAGGTTGCAGAGTTGATCTCAGAATCTTTGGGCGAGTGCTATCCCTGCCTCAAGCAGTAGATTTTATTTAACACTAAGGGCAAAAGAATGAGAGCCAGACAGATGCAGCTCATGAGGTAGAATCTAGCAGGCAATGCTCTTGTGTAGCTGCTGCTCATTTCATGGGACTTGTGCACTCAACATGGTGGCTTAACCTTTCAAGGCATATTTTACTCCTCTCATGTCAGAAGCACTGTAATAAGAGTGGTGGGGGTATTTCCCCCCTTCTTTTTAATTGTAAAACAAAGCAGTCATGATATGCATCAGAACAAAACAATACTTACAGGCAGTGACCATTTTGCATGTCCAGTTGACGCATGGGTCCTTTTGGACCCAAAAGAGGGTGGAATGGGGGCAGTGGTTTAATGGGGTGGGGTGGGGTGGGCTTATGTGTTCTGCACTGATGCACATGGGGGCCAGGAACGGAACCCCCATGTAAAATGGTTGCAGCCTGTATCCAGAACATCACTGAGAAATACAATTTAAATGTCCAAATATGGGCAAGTGACTATGATGCATTGTAACTAACCCACACAAACTTCTATGAGCTTACCTGTGCTCACCTGCATGTTGCAATAACTTGTGGTTCAACTTCTTTAGCACTTCCCTTTCTTGTTGCCTGGAGAGGAAGCTTACTCTCCATAGGTAAGGAAAAGAGTGACTTTTATACAAGCCTGTTCTAACTTCTCTTAAGTCTGGCTCAGAAAGTTGTCATCTTTGTTCCTGACCTATATACAGTAGTTCTTACACATAACCAAGCAAATGCAGTAATGTCTGTGGCTTTGGAAACTGAGCTATTGGTGATGCAGCTTTTGTTTGGCCATACTGAGGTTTTTTTCCTTGCAGGAGAAAATAAACATATAATGTGATCATATTTCAACAGCCCCATCTATCTGTATCTCTTTCTTTCTCCACAGTAGACACTTTTGCCTCCAGCATCATGGCCTCTGATCTGGAAAGCAGCCTCACTTCCATTGATTGGCTCCCACAGCTCACTCTGCGAGCCACTATTGAGAAGTTAGGGGGTGCCTCCCAGTCAGGGCCCCCAGGGGCCGGTCGGAAGTGCTCTCCTGGCTCCCCCACTGACCCCAATGCCACCTTGAGCAAAGACGATGCTGCCGTCCACCAGGATGGGAAGCCGCGCTACAGCTATGCCACTCTGATCACTTACGCTATCAATTCATCCCCGGCCAAGAAGATGACCCTCAGTGAGATCTATCGCTGGATTTGTGACAACTTTCCCTACTATAAGAATGCTGGCATTGGGTGGAAGGTAAGTAGACTTGGGCATTCTCAGAAGTTCATTCATAGGAGCAGAAGTTCCAGCTTCTGCTCCTATGAAAATCCATTCCCATTTAACGTTATATTGTATGATCACGCCATGAATGTGCATGGTGTTTTACAGACTGAATGTAACACAAAAACAAATCTCCGCCTCAAGGTACTTACATTCTAAATTTTGACCAGAGGGGAGGTGAAACTTTCCCATATGAGTGTTTCAGTCTTCAGCTTCTCCATGCCTCTTCTATACGCTTGAAGTCCATTCTGTATCTTTAAAATAGATAACACTGATTTCATTTATTAATTTCTTCCCATGAAACATCCTGAAGCAGTCAACAGTAAAAACATCAGCAATAAGTACATATATAAATATAGTTTCTAGTTCAATGCAGATAAAGAGGGTTGGACTCGATGGCCCTTGTGGTCTCTTCCAACTCTATGATTCTATGATTCTATTCTATGATTCTATAATAATCTCCACTTAGGAGGCTTGGTGGAATATGAGCTACAGATTCCTATTTCGAGTCAGAGGCTCTCTTCTGTGCCAGTGGCAGCCAGCCGCCTTGGGGCTTGTGCCACAGGCTAAATCAGAGCATGCCATTGGCTAATGTGCCATAGCAAATATGCAGTCCATGGCATTTCACCATGCTAGAGGTAGGTGGAGGTACACGCCATAACTACCACTGTGTGCTGCAGATTAGTCACATGTGTTTCATGCAGCCTTAATTCTTCCTGCAGAGTAAAGGAGAAATTTAGCTTTTTGGGGTTCGGTGAGTCAGTCTGTGCTGTAACTTTTGTCTGAGGAGCTGTGGTGGGAGAACTTTCTGCACTTTACTCAGTTCCTTCATGAGGGACCTTCCAGAGGCCACTTGCCAGGGATGTGCAGGGCCAGAGGAAGAATTGGGCAGAGAAATGCACAGAAGGCTACTTTATAGCAACACAAAATCTAAGGGTTTCTTCAGTCACATATGCCTCCATCTTCTGGGCCTAAGGTTCCCCATCCCTGGAGTAGAACATTGGTTCTAAGAGAAGACCTTGCCTTTTCTCTGTTCAGAATTTCCCATTGTGTAGGTAAGAGACTGCATCCTGGTGGGGAGACTGGAACAGCTCTTTGGGGTTGGAAGCTTGGCTTCTTCTTCTCCAAAATACCGCAGGTGGGATGACTTCCAGGGCAGCTGTGGCAGGTGGAAAGAGGCTGCTTAACCCTCACTGTTCTTGCCTGCCACATCCTTCCCATCCCACCCAGCACTCCATCTCTGGCTCCCCCCTCTTGATGTCGCAAAACAACAACCATAGCTGTGCCTGGGAACTCTGGCTGAGGGGAAAGCAGCAGTCTTTGGGCTAGGGAGGTGATAAGGGCATGGGTGAGCAGCCTGCCTATTAGCTATGTCATTTTTTCCCTCCCTAGAACTCCATTCGTCACAATCTGTCTCTGAATAAATGCTTTCGGAAAGTGCCTCGCCCTCGGGACGACCCTGGAAAGGTGAGAGGGATCAAGCTAGACATTTGACCATCATGGTGGGGAGGTGTTTTTTTTAAACCAATGTTGCATTGACTTCTAAACCCTCACTCCTGCTCTTGGCAGAAATTGGACTAATGTGAATGAACAGATTAAGTGAGGACATAAAATATGCAGGCAAGTTAAAAATTCTGCTGCTCCTACTCCAGGCTAGAGCAAAGGTTTGTGTATAAGTAGGGCATAGGTATTTACTGCTCTGCTGAAGAAGCAAGGAAAGAACATTCAGGTTTTGTTCTTCTGTATCTCTCAGTAATAGTAATATTAATAGTAATAAGTAATAAACTCTAGTGTAGATGAAATAGCTCTGACTTCTTCGGTATGTGCACGTTTGGGAAAGCTAAGAGAAGGCAGTGGGTCTTTGTATCCCAGACTGCAATATGTGTGTGCATGACCCCAGGACTATCCTGCAACAGGAGCAAAACATCACATTTTTAAAGATTTTACTGCATTTCTGCCCTGGTCATTCTTTTTCATACTTTTACATCAGAATTGCTGTTCTTGTCCAACCTGTTCTTCCCAAGAGTTTATTGGAGACTGAAGGAGTATTGGGATTGTGACATCACAAAAAAGTATCAAGGATGATGTTGCAATGATGTTGCAATGTAAAGAAAGGACCTGTCTTGTGCGGCAAGAGTAATTGATAAGCTGTGGCAACCTGCATGCTCTTTGGTATTATGGGTTGCACTGCTGCTGTTGCTATCGCTGATATCAAGGGTTGGTTTTATACTCCTTTCACCAGTAGATCTTATTCCTTGCAGGGTTCTTACTGGACCATAGATACCTGTCCTGATATTTCCCGGAAGAGGCGTCACCCACCAGATGATGATGTGAGTGTGGCTCCCCATTCCTACCCTCAAAATCCAAAGCATTTGTGAGATGATTAAGAGATCCACTTTTTCCAAAGGACATGATCCTACATGGCACAGAAGTAATGCATTGGTCATAAAACTCAGGCTTCTGCGAGCCTTCACTTTCGTGTTTTTTTAAAAGCAAGTTTGTAGCCTTTATGGGCTTGAAGCAATGTTTGTCAGTGCATGAGCAATGTCTGCTGAGATTTGGAAATAGAGAAGAATTGCATAAGATTTGCAGCAGCCAAAGGAGGGAAAGGCTTCAGTGCCTTGCCCCCTTTGCCCTTTCTTCCTCAGCCTGCTCCATTATTAGCAGAATCAGAATTATTATTATTTAAATAGCAAAATACATAATAAATTATACACATGTGCTTAATTTAAATGACTTTAATTTTGTTCTTTTAAATTATTAACCTAATGATTAATAACTGTATTAGCTATATTGCTCCAAAAACAGCATAGATTTATTAAATCATTCAGTAGGGCTGCAATGTTTTGCTTGCATTCTTGTGCACACATGCCTTGGAGTAAACCCCACTAAACAGAGTGAGACTGGCTCTAGAGTAAATATGCAATAATACATTAAATTAAAGAGTTAAATTAATTAATTAAAAAACTTTTAATCACCCAAAAAGATGCTGCAATTAATTGTACAGCAATTTAATTTTTATAAATATTATTTTTAGTATAAGAGCTTAAAAGAAGCATTCCATTTTTTTTGTGTGTGTTCAGTGGGTCTGGGGGATGCCTCTTCTAAGATGATGCCTGTCCAAGGACGCTGGACAGTTAAGTCCAGTCAAAGACGACTATGGGGTGTGGCGCTCATCTCACTTTTCAGGTTGAGGGAGTGGTGTTTGTCCGCAGACAGCTTTCTGGGTCATGTGGCCAGCACGACTAAACCTCTACTGGTGCATGGAGGACCGTGACGGGTGCCAGAGCGCATGGAAATGCCTATTACAACACATACACGCCTCATCTAAAAACAAAGAAAGTGCTTTGTGCTGTAGAAACACTGTTTTAACCCATATGCAGATTTAATTGATAGATCAGTTAATTAATCAATTGAAACTTATAACTAATCACATAAAAATTATTTAATTGGTTTGTAGCATTAATGGAAAGTTCATGTGTTATATTTCACAAAAGGTTTCTTCAATAGTTATGTCTTGGCTGGTGGTCTTAAATTGGCTCACTGCATGTGAGTCCGTTGTTCAACCACTAGACATGGAGTTTTAATTTCCCTCCTGCTCTAGCACATTGCGTGGCAGGTGACGCTCTCCTTGACTGCCATACTTGCCCCTATCTAGTCCTATCAATTTTCTGTCAACTCTAGAGTGAGTTGTTTCTCTGCAGTTTTACTTCTCTGCCCATGTGTTTCTTATGCACATATTTTCCATCTGTTCAGCTGTCCCAGGATTCCCCAGAGCAAGAGGCAAGCAAGAGCCCCCGGGGGCCTGTTTCTGTTGGGGCAGAATCATCGCTGTCCCCTGAATCCACCCAGCAGCTATCCTTGCAAAGCACACCGCCTATTGGCAATTACAGTCAGGTGAGTCGAGGGTAAGAAGAGGGAGAAGCAGCGGAAAAAGGCTGCTGCTGAGGGGGAGCAGGGAGGAGGGAGGAAGAAAATGGGGGAAGGCCATTGAAAAGCAAAAAAGGACATGGGTGGTGAAGGGAAGGGGAAAGGAGCTGCGGCACAGTGGCTTGCCTTGGATGTGGGCCAGAGCTAATAGCTCTGGAAATGGGGGAATTGTACATATACAATCCCTGGTTTCAAAAGGCTAGAATTCTATTTAATACACCTGTTTATCTTCAGCAGAGCACAGGGCCTGTGGATGTGGCAGCAACAGTGGCTGGCGGTCAGAGCCGTGAAGGTCCAGATGTGCCACCTCCACATTACAGTAACAGCAACGACTTGAAATTCTCCTATTCTGAGATCAACTTCCAGGACCTGAGCTGGTCCTTCCGAAATCTCTATAAATCCATGCTTGAGAAATCCTCCTCATCCCAGCATGGTGAGTAACAGTGCGAGGTATGATCGGGGGGTGGGGGAGGGAGAGAAAGGGAGAGAGAGAGAGAGAGAGAGAGAGGTGTCTGCACCCCAGATAATCATCTTCAAATCATAGAATTGTAGACTTAAAAAAGAGACCCTTGGGAGTCATTTAGTCCAACCCCCTGCAATGCAGGAATCTCAGCTCAAGCATCCATGACAGATGCCCATCCAACCTCCGCTTAAAAACCTCCAAGGAAGGAGAGCCCACCACCTCCCAAAGGAGTCCCTTCCACTTCCAAACAGCTCTTACTGCCAGAAAGTTCTTCCTGATGTTGAGGCTGGAATGAGGCCCCTACACTTGAAGAGCCCTTCTCAGCTGAAGAAGTTGGCCTGCTCTAGAGGACAAGTTAGAAGTCCTATGCCCCTTTTTCAATGAAACCTCCTTTTTTTGTAGAATGCATACTGAATTAAAAATTGCTACAGAACTATATGCTCAATAATGGATTGAGTGTTTTTAGCTGACCTCTTGGGTTAGGGACATGCCTATACTGTAGGGAAAGGGGAAAGATCAATAGCTAGAAACAGGTTGCAGAGAAAGATTACTGTAATTCCCCGTATAATTGCCACAGATTTTATGCATTTTTTTGCCCCAAAGTGGGGTGCAACCATTATGTGAAGCAAGAATTTTATTATTACTAAATTTTATTATCACTAAGCTATCTCAGGAAGATGCAGGTCTTATCATATCATGTGCCTCACTCAAGGCAGCTATGCTCGCCTGCACACTTCACTTGCACCTATGGAAATACAGTATAGTATACTGACATGTGCACTGAGAATGCTAAGCTTGCGGCTTGCAATGCACAATGTGCAAGAGAAAAATGTGTATCCATATCCCACTGGTGAATACATTGCTGCTCTGTTTAAGTGGCAGGACAAACAGAATTATACCATGCAATGATTATGGAATGAAAGGTAACCTGGTTTTTGGACTGAAAAAGCAGGGTGCGATGATCATTTGGTGAAATATGGTACTTGTTTCCCAGCTCCAGAGTAGGGTTGGGCGATCCACATTGTGGTGTATCACCAGCCAAACATTGTGGTTTGGTGATGCTGAAACTAGCTGCAGTTGCCCCAGCCTGCGAGGCACTGGGTGAAACTGCCACAGCTGTCACCGCGGGAGCTGAGACACTTTCACCCTAGGGCCAGTGACAGCTGGCCCCAGCCTGCTGCTCAGCTGGGGGGCAGAAAGGCTCCAGCTGAGCGAGCCCCATGACTCCCCAAGACGGAGGGAGCCCTGTGACGGAGCCTGACAGGACTCCGTTTTCAGGACTCCCTCTGCCTTCACTGGTGTGGGGGGCGGGGCGGGTGAGCAGCCCCACTGCAGCTTGTTGCTCCCTTGGCGTGCTGGGTGCTGGTAGCAGAGGGTCTCTGGAAGCAGCAGTGTCTCCCACAATATACCACTGAGTGAAGCCGTCATCGCGGTCTGCCCCTCATAACAGTCCTGGGCAATGATATATCAATAAATCGCCCAGGCCTACTCCAGAGTACTTTGCATTCTGTTAATCAGTTACAGCCACTGGGGGGCAGCATCTCATGAAGCTAATCTTGTCTTTTGTGTTATTCGCGTAGAAAAGGGGTGAAAAATTCTGGACCTAAGCTGCTGTTTAGTGAACATTGTTAGAACTGTGGTCACTGAAGTGCTAATGGCTTGTTTTATAATATTTGGGGTACTCGCCTCATTTCTAGGAAAGGTATAGAACTGATGTTTCTGCTACCTTTGTGTATTTTAATGCAGGAGTGGTTAACCTCAGTTCAAGGGCGTGATTTGCCCCTCCCATTCACACACAGTTTTTTCTGGCTGTCCAAGACCTTGCCAGTGTTGGCAGCCGCAGCAAAATAGTGAGATAGGGATTAAAAAACATGGGGTGGGCAGAGCCCAGTTCCCAGATAGAGGTGTTCACTGCCCCCTTGCCAGTCATCAGATGAGGAGGAGCAGAAGGAGGGCCATAATATGCCTGTGTGTGTCTTGTGTGTGTGCATAAGTGCATGTACCTGATAAGAGAGTGGGTGGCCATAGTGGCCCCTGGAGGGCTGGGCCCAGGTGAATGTGGCCCTCCAGGCTAAAAAGGGCCCACCACCCATTTTAATACTTTCCTCTTAATCCTCCCTTCAGATTTCTCTTCCCTCCTGGGTGACATGCAGCCCTCCAACCACAATTACTATATGTACCACCAGCAGCAGGTGCCCTCCTCGGTGGGAGCTGCACCCCCCCTCCACACTCCAACCTCAGAAGGCTGTCCATCCCAGGGTGGCAAGCAGCAAGGAGGTGACAGCTATGGCCCCCCACCTGTGATGTCCATTCACCCCTCTTCAATGCAGCATGGAGGATATCACCAGCATCAGCACCACCACCCGCACTCCCATTCACAGCAACAGCAGCAGCAGCAACAGCAGCAGCAACAGCAGCAGCAATCACAAGCTTCCATGAATAATGCTAGCTTTGGTGAGTTACAGAGTGGGCAAACTGACAGAAATATTCATTGAATTAAGGACAGATGGACTAGGCCAGGCTGAAAGCTTGGAGTTGAGGAGCTTTTGGCATGTTTCTTCTGAGCAAATCATGAAGGGCCGCTTCACAGTTTACATTTTTAGCTGTGCAATAAAGATAGTCAAGTATGAATGTGGAAAAACACACTTGTGCAGGCCTGCATTGTGCAGGAAGTCAGAACTGACTGCAGCTCTCTTGATTGTACCCTGCACTGGGCCTTGGGTTTACTCCAAGGTCCAACACTATCACTGTAGGCTCAGGTGGTTTTGACTAGGAGTGCCTATATCTAGCTGAGGCTAGTTCACCAGCTCCAGTCCCTTTTGGACAGAGATGATACGGTCACAGTACACAGTAACTTATGGACTGGATTGTTGCAAATTCACTCTCCATAGGGCTGCCCTTGAATACAACTCGAAAACTTCAATTGATCCAAATGCAGCTGGGGTTCTATTTAGAACTCCAATATAATCCCTGTTTTAAAACAGCTGCATTGGTTGCCGGATAGTTTCTGGGTTCAATTCAGGGTGCTTACGTTAGCGTTTAAAGCCCTTAACAACATGAGCCCCAAATTTCTAAAACTATCTTCTTCCCTTCAGATCCTCTCAGGTGTTAAGATCAGCAGTAGGGCCTTCTTGCTAGTTCCACTGCCCTCAGAAGTTTGGGGTGGCAGCCCAGAAGAAAAATTCCCTGGATTTGGAAAACCTAACTCACTACCAACCAGTTGCTAATCTCCTTTTCCTGAGCAAGGTTCTGTAGCTATTGGTCGCATACCAGGTGCTTTTGGAAGAAACTGATTTTCCAGATCCATTTCACTTGGGGTTTAGGCACAGAAACTGCTTTGGAAACGTGTCCCTGTTAATTCTTCTTGACCTCTCAATGGCTTTCGATACCAACAACCATGGTATCCTGGAGCAACTGTCCGAAATAGGTGTGGGTGGCACCACTTTGCGGTGGTTCCAATCCTACTTGGATGGTCATTCCCAGAGGGTGTTGCTTGGGGAATGCTTTTCAGCCATGTGGAACCTTCAATGTGGGGTCCTGCAGGGCTCTCTCCTATCCCCCATGTTGTTTAACATCTACATGAAACCTCTGGGTGGGGTTATCCACAGGTTTGGAGTACCTTGTTAGCAGTATGCTGGTGACACTGGGCTCTATTTCTCCTTTACATCTGAACGTGAGGCAGTGGAAGTGCTGGACCAGTGTCTTGCCTTGATAATGGACAGGATGGGAGGCAACAAACTGAAACTCAGTCCAGATAAGACTGAGGCCCTGTTAGTGGGTGGTTCCCTAGACTAGATGGCTTTAAATTTTGCTTTTAATTGCTGGGTGTTTGTGTTTATATCTATTATTTTATTAGCTTCAGTTTTTGTAAGCCATTATTGATGATAAAAGGAGCTTGGAAAGCTTTGAATGAATTAATGAATAAAACAGGGAGAGGAGTGGCTGGGTACAGAGAAGAGTTACGTTGTCCTGAAGAGGTAGGTTGTTCAGTTCAGGATTTCAGAGATAAATGTATTAGGCATGTATTTGGTGTCTAATATAAGGTATGGGGGTACACCCTGTTGACTATTTTGTGTCCCCCATTTTTCAGCATTTCCCCCTGAGTGGTGCTCCAACATAGATTCCCTAAAAGAAAGTTTCAAGATGGTGAATCGGCTGAACTGGTCTAGCATTGAGCACTCCCAGTTCTCAGGTGGGTCATGTTATGTTATTTCCTTATACCCTTCACTCTGGTAGAGAGGAAAAGGGCCCTTCAAAGGCTTAGAGTGGGAAGTAGAGATATAGAGAAGGATCTCTTCGGCAAGAATAGAGAACAGTGACGCCTAGTTTCTTACCTCTCTCTTTCTCTGGCCCCTGCAGAGTTGATGGAGAGTCTGCGCCAGGCTGAGCGTAAGAACTGGACTCTAGATCAGCATCACATTGCCAACCTCTGTGACTCCCTCAATCACTTTCTCACCCAGACCGGCCAGCTCCCTCACCTGGGAGGCCCACAGCAGCTTCCCCGAATCTCCGAGTCCTGTGCCATGAATAGTGGCAAACAAGAGCAGCCCATGAACCAAGGTACTCAGCAGGGCTTTCTGGGTGGGGACCTGCCATGCCAGGACAGTAGGTGAGACGGAATCAAAGAGGTGTAGCCACACCCCCTCACGTGGCACCATTTCTAGGGATGGGGATAAAAGGTTCAACAAAGCATATGTTTTTGTCACATCCGGTCTCCGTCTCGCAGATTTCCCCTAACCTTGATCTGTTTTGCCTGATCCCTTAGTATACAGGGGGGGAGAAAAGAAGAGTGTAGTTTGAGGTGCCTGTACCATCACCAAAAATTCTGAATGTTCAGTGCCCAGAGTATATCTGAGCAATGCAGAGATGGTAGCAAACACATGCTGCAATGTTGGCAACTGCCATTACCATAAAGGAGTTTCCCCCACTTACGGTAGGCTCAGATTTGCACAGGATGGATGGCTAAGCATGTCCAGTTCTTTGCCACTTTATACAGCTAGCAAGTGTGTGTCTGTGCATACTGAGAAATACTGTGTTTTACTGAGAGATGAAAATGTACCTCATGAATGAGTGCATGTGTGTCTGTTTCAAAAGGGCCAAGACATAGTTTATCAGCCTATCTCAGCTTTTATCGTTCTGACTAGTGTGAAAGACTCAAGGAAAACCATCAGGGACCTGATGACCACTTCTTAGCAACACACAGCGGTTTTAAAACAAGTTATAAGAAAGCATTCTGCAAAAGCTTATTCACAAGTCACCCATGGAACACACGGAGATAAGAAAGAAAGCCTTTGCTGAAAAGAATCAGAAGAATTCATAGAGCTTATACAAATGCAAAGACATATTTGCAGTTATCAAAGGATGTTCAGGTTGCCCCAGTTTTCACTGCTACAGTGAGATTGCATGGTATGAATTTATTCCACAATTCAGCCATTTTCAAAGAGTCTTCTGTTGTCCACAATGTATGAATCCTGGGCTGCACATGCTCATTATGTTGCATGGATAGAGATCTGATGACACATTGTGTGAAAACATCTGAATATTGTTACCTCTTTGACTTCAAATTGCACCCCACCACATTTACTCTAGTGCAGAAAAGTCATATGAGTAGTATAGGTTTGTAAATAACCGCTTACCTGTAAGAAATGCCTCCAGTTAATCCACAATGGAATTAATTATACAATGAAAGACTTGTAACAGTTTTCAAAAATTACTGAACTGGTGTATGAAGGCCTAGTGGGCTAGTAATTTTTGTGGATTTCTTTGCAAAGCTGAATTAGTATGCTTTTGAAAGAGCATTAAGAAAAAAAGAGGAAGTCTTTAAGAGTTGATCTAGCAAATTTATGTCAACTTTGTAAGTCAGTGCTCAGACATGGCTAGTGAGGTACATGAATTCACATACAACAAAACTGAAACCAAAAACAGATCTGTGTTTTGCAGAAAATGCAAATTGTACATATATCTTTTTGATTTTTTTTTATGTATTGAGAAAGTTGCTAATTGTTTTTCATATTTATATCTGGCAAAGGAGCCAAACCAGTTGAATGATAGAAACCATCCCTGATTTTCTGTATCCCAGATGATGCTACAGATAAACCTATAGGAAGACCTGAGAGCATGTGTAGAAGTCACATATCCCACCTTAGTCTTTTGTGTTCCCAGGTTGCAAGCAGGTAGCTGGGGCTATTGATGGTTCTTTTCCCCTTTTCTCTGCTAGTGAACTCTTACGGTCAGCCACAGCCTTCCCATCTCTACTCTGGGCCATCTCCAATGTACCAGATTTCCACCCAGGACACGCCAGGGTATAATCGTCCAGGTAAGGATGAGTTTTGAGATACTCTTTGAACACAAAAAGTTGAATAATTTCATTTCTGGCTTGCTCCAGGGTCTAGCTGGCAAGTATAAATCATCTGCTTTCTGCTATCATCTCTTTCTCCAGACATATGCAGATGATTTCTAGCAAATGTTTGAGTTAGGTGCTCAGTTACACAGGCTAAACCACCCACACATTGCTTGGCCCAATGCTTAGTTACTACAGTGGACCCTCGTGTCACGTTACCTTCGGGTCATGTAACTTTCGGGTTGCGAATGCGGCAGCCCCGGAAGTGTATACTTCCGGGTTTCGCCACGCATGCGCAGAAGCGCTCTATCGTGCCGTGTGCATATGCAGAAGCGGCGCCTCTAGATGCAGACTTTTCGGGGTATGTACGGACCCCCGGAATGAATTAAGTTCGTATCTGGAAGGTCCACTGTACTACAGGTGTAGAATGGAAAGACTAAAAGTGCATGGGACTGGGAAATTCAGAAAACAGAAAGAAGTACAAAAGTTGAGGTGCTAATATTTACCTGTCATGTGGTTGAAGGAAAGGCAAAAAACTGGGTTGTCTACTGCAACTCAAGAGGGGCACTGTCTATAATGTGCTAGTATTCTACAGCTGAGCAGACTTACTTATTAGTTCCAGTGAAACCCAGTGTCCCTGCAGACATTGTCTCTCTTTACCTACCGGACAGCAAAATCCACCAGGCCCTTGCAGAGTCTGGTCAAAATGCTTCCTTCCTTGCAATTAATCTCTAGTTTTATCCTGGGTTCTTTCAAACCTTTCAATTCATTTAAACATAGAAAAAATTATCCTTTGGGAAAGGGGCCTAGGGGTCCTGAATAATTCTGAAGAAAATGACAAACACAGTTCAGATACAAGGAGTATGGAGAAGATTGAGACAAGGAAAGGATCTAACTTAAGTTAATGACAGGGAGAAAAGCCATCTTCCACACCGACCTATAGAGCATCTGAAAGCAGAGCAGCCTTCTGGTGTGATCCCAAATGGCTGTACAAACTATGAATACAGTGTACATCCAGTAACAGGGGAAACTTACCAGTAAACCGCACCTCAATCTGAACCAGGCTTTTTACAAAGGTCCAGTATGAGCATGAGTCATTATAGTAAAAAGACACAGGTAATGTGTTTCCCTGGGTCTGCCTAAGTCATGCCAGCTGTTTTACCACAGGGTTAAAGCAAAGTCCACGACTCAGATCTCATTCTAATGAGGTGATCTCACCTTTGCTGGAAAATGGTCCAGCTTGGCCCTCTCAGGAAATGCAGGATATGCTTTTAGGCTCAATCCATTCACTCGCAAGAGATAACAGACAAAGTGTTGCTTGCATTAGATATGACATTGGATTCCGGAATTAATTGAAGCAATTGCAGCCTCCTGTTTAAGGGCCTGAATATGTTGACAGTCTCACATATGCCACCAGGGCCAAACCAAAAGCACCATTTGGGGGCATGTGCAGAGTTTCAACTGAACTGAGCTGCTCTGTAATGATCATAGTAGTTTATTATCAAGAATTCTACATAATAGACCACTTGTTTCCTGTTTTCTTCCTTTCTGCAATGCATTCAGGTCATCATCTGGTTCCACGGCCGCCTCCAGGTGCCAATGAGGAAATCCCTGATGATTTCAACTGGGATTTGATCACCTAGCAAGTTACAGACTTGATAGCACATCCCTCATGTAGGGTATGGGAAGGGGAGTCTGGGGTTTGGGTCACAAGACCAGCACCTTCAGCCTCTTTCCTTGCCTGTATATAGATATATATTCTCTACTTCAGCCAGAGAAGCTGCCGCAAGATGCTGCCGAAGATAATCCTTCCTTGCGCTCCCTGTTTTACCTTATTTTCTTCTTCTTTATTATTATTATTATTATCATCATCAATAATAGTGCACAGCCCTTCTGCTCCATCTTCCAGCTTCGGATTTTATGTGTTTACTGGCACCCTGTGTGGGATGGAGGGTAGGAAAACTGTTTTTTGGTGTCATGAGAAGACCTCGGAAGGAGGAATTCTTGAGGGCATCTTTCTCTTCCTGCATCACCTGCGTTTTAACAATCCCGCTTTCCCTTCAAGGTGGCCAGTGACTCTGTTTTATTGGCTACAAAAGTGAGAGAGCCCCGTGAATCTTGAAAGTCTGTAATAATTATGTTCTTTCTTAAATGTTGTAAAGGGGGAGGGGAGGGGGGGGAGGGTTAGACCGGCGTTGAAAGGAGGTCTGTGAACTTTCTCGCACCAGCAGGAGCAGCAGGATTAACAAGTGCACAGAATATGAGGCTCTGGGTGTGGAGAACAGCTGGAATATTGGAGTTTGACAGAGACAGGCTTGCCTTAGTGGAAGGTGAGGACTTCCCTCTAGCTGAAACATGGTGGTTACGAGTCTGCTGCTTGGTAGGGACTGAGTGTCTGGTATAGACGATGGGGGCCTTTACCTTTTTTCTACACTGCCTTTTTCAATCACTGCCATTTTGCACTTTCCCCCTCGGCAGACGAAGAAAGCTTGACAGGTCTGGCTTGTATCCGCATCATGTGGCTTGGGTACCAGAATCCTCAGGGCTTGACTTATCACACTTCCGCCCCCTCCTGCTGCCTTCTCTCATAATGCAGTAAGGCTCTTATTTGAATGTGCAGATAAGACATAAAAATCAAGAAGTAACTTCTCTACCCTGCAAGGTTTTGTTTTTTTAACTCCTGAATTTGACTTCCTCTCAATTCTCTAGAAAGTGTTGTGGCTTGTGATGCAAGAGTAGGAGCTGAGGGTGTCTTGTCTGCTTTATATAAAATAAGCAACTGGTGGTCCCTGTTTCCTGGATAAACTTAAGGTGAATGGAGGAATGTAATGCTGAGCAGAGCTTGGTGGGTGGAGGGTTTCTGGTAGAGGCTAAGTGATTGTGGAATATCTCTGTGAAGAAGATGCCGAAAGTGTATAGCTGGAAAAGGAGGGAAAGTTGGAAGGTCCCTTCCAAGTGACGTGGGGTCAGGAAGGGCAGAAGTTCAGTTGTATGGCAGTCCTGAGGAGACAAGGAAGAAGAAGGGTGCCAGTGTAGGATTGAATTTTGAACTGGATCTAGCTAGGTGACCTCTTTGCTGCTTTGTTTTACGTTTCTAGTGTGACTCTCTTTTGCCAGACCTCTTGTTAATCTGCATACTCTTTCAGCTGCAAGCCTGCTTTGTGTGAAGAGGAAACTTAAGTTGGAAGCAAAAAACATCATCGGAAAGTGCTGTGCCCGAGGGTGGGAAGGTTCTGTAGCACTGCTTTTAACTCACTGTTCCATTGGATTTTGGAGGGAGGGAATTTTTGGTTGTTGGGGAATGGGGCCATCATTGTGTGTACTGAGAGGAGTAGAAAATCCCTGAGCTGAATTCCTGGAGGAGTTTTAATGGTTGCCTACACTGTCCCAAGATGAGAATGATGTGACCAGGAACAGGAGATTCTTGTTGGCGAGTGTCTGTGGAACACGCTGTAGAGATGACTTCTCCTCCAGATGCCAGCTGGTGCTTTTTACAAGACGTTTTCGAAGAAAAAAATCCACAGAAGGTGGAGGGAATAAAAGATCACTCCTATAGGTATTTAAAGGCGCCTTGTTTGCATATGTAAATATATGCCAGTCAGTGTGCAAATTAGCCACATCCTCCCTTTTGCCTCTGAATTAACTGCATCATTCTCAAGTGGGTTAGTATTGGAATGGACACATGAAGTCATAGACTCAGCACTGGAATTCTGCACTGTGAGCAGCTGACACAGCCTGCCCTGGAAAAACAAGGGTCAGCAGCACAGAGGGCTGGCCGGCCAGCCTGCCTGCCTGCCGTGGAGAGAAATCCCTCGTCTGCCCACCCGCTTCAGTGCAGCCCACAATGCTTTATGTCAAGGAGAAGGGAGGGGGGTGTGGCCTCACAGATTTATTTTTTTTGCATGCTTTCTTAATTAAAAAAGTGAATGTTTATGGTTTAATCCCTTTGGTGCCCCCTGTTTTAATTTGTCTGTGGCAACTCGTAAGGTGCAACTCACATCGTTGGGCTGGAATTTGGACAAAGGAAATACAGCCTTGTCATTTTACATATGCTTGATTCCAGTTTATTCCTTACATTTGTACCACCTCATGTTACAACCAGAGCCCAAAGCCATCCCTTCGTGCAGAGTAGTGTCTATACAGTGAATTTTGCAGGAGCACACAAAGTGCAGAATTCAATGTTTTGAGAAACACTGCTTCCTTTTTCTTTTTAAAAAATGCTTTGTCCGTTATGATTTTAAAGATATTATTGAAATTGGGGGCTGAAATCCTAGAATCCAGGAAGGTGGTTGAAAATAGTTTATTTCACTAGGGATGTGGCTTGAGTGCCCTTGCATTGCTCCTTCTTATTATTAGTAAAAGCAGAATAAATTATACAGAATAATACAATACAATACAAAACAATAATCTTTATTGTCATTGTCCCATACAGAACAACGAAATTGAAAGAATCTACATCAGACATTCAAAAACCAACAATCCTGCTATCCCAGCCTGGTTAGCCCCCTAAAAACTCTGATACCCCATAATTAAATACAATATACTCCCATAGAGACTACTTTACACTGCGTTTAAAACCAAAATCGCATTTGGATAGAAACTTTCTCAGGCGGCTAGTCCTAGTCTTTATAACCCTGTACCTTCTTCCAAATTGTGGAATAAATTATGTAAACAGAGATAAATTACAAACCTAGACAGAGCTCCATGAGAGCAGATGAAGTTTAACTTTCATCTGTTCCGGCATCTTGATTTCCACAGTGGCCAACTAGATTACTCAGGGAAGCCCATAGGCAGGGCATGAAGGCGGCAGCTCTCTCTTGCTCATCCTCAGAGGCATGCCGGCTCTGGTCATGGAGTTTCTATACAGACATCATGACTAGTGGTCATTGATAGAATTATTCTCCCATGAATTTGTCCAAACCCCCTTTGAAAGCCATCTAAGCGGACAGCCATTAGCAGTAAATTCCATAAACTGATTATGCATTGGGGTAAAGAAGTACTTTACATTGTCCTCAATTTATTGCCTTCAGTTTAATTGGATGGCCCTGATTTTTAGTACCGGTAACTCACAACATACACACGTTTCACTTGTGCACATTCAGCTTTACACACTTGGCAATATATATATATATATATATATGGAGAAGAAAGACTTTGGCAATTCCACTCACTGTTGAACCCAATGTGTTTTGACTATACAGTCGTACCTTGGAAGTCGAATGGAATCTGTTCCGGAAGTCTGTTCGACTTCCAAAATGTTCAAAAACCACAGCACAGCTTCTGATTGGCTGCAGGAAGCTCCTGCAGCCAATCAAAAGCCACGGAAGCCCTGTTGGATGTTTGGCTTCCAAAAATAGTTTGCAAACCGTTTGGGATCCAAAACGTTTGGGAACTAAGCTGTTCAACTTTCAAGATACGGCTGCACATGATTTTGGCCTTACCCCCTGGTGAGTTGAGAGTCGTCTGTATTATCATAAAGGATTACATACTTTTATAAATATTTATTACGGATCAATGTTCTAGGACATAGAATTAGGACCTTATTAGTCCAGAAGTTTGGGTTTTTTAATAATGTAATTAACACCGCCTTGGCTAGGTGCAACAGATCTTAATCGCAGTGTGGAAACAGCCCTACCAAGATATTTTAAAACTGAGTTGAATCACTGGTACTTAAGTTGTTTTTGATATTTGTATCCTACCCTTCTAAGGAGCTCAGGCAACATATTTGGGCTAACCCTGTTTTCTTTTCACAGCAACTGTGTGAGGTTCAGAGAGTGAGGTGCCCAGGGTCATGGCTGAATGATCCAACACTAACAGTATTCATTGCACCACAGTAAATTTCAGTAGAGGAAATTTTGTTGGGTGAGTTGATGTGAGAGCCTATCAGCAGTCAGGAGTTCTAGAAGCCATCAGTGCAGGAATCTACTTTTGTTCTTAAATTTTCTTGTATACAGTACAACTTCACAGCTCAAAGACCTTCAGGTCCAGTGCTGCAGGAAACTTTTAGATTAGTCAGTGATGGGTGCTTCCTTGTTTCAAAGGAGTGACGGAGTGTGATCCAAAATAAAAGTCATGAGTGGAGCCTTTTTTGGGGGGGCACATTATTTTTGCTGAACTATGCTATTTATTGAGCAACTTTGACTTTCAAAAGGGAACTGGTCTTTTGAGCATAGTTGAGAAAGGCTGGGTGCAGTGATTGGGTGGAACATGATGCACATATGGAAGTCAGATGACTTCCTTGCTGATTTGAGTTTAGAAATAGACAATTTGAGCCCAAAGGGCTTTTCATCAGACCTGCAGCATTCAAAGGGAATCATGTTTTGCACTTAGCTACTTTCTCCAGGACACGAGCGAAGGCTTCCTTAGCCCCCTTTTCTTCAGCATGCATACCAACAGGCTTTCTTCAAACCTTTCCTTTTAGGTATATCTGCTGCATACGGGTGGGCCTGGTGTGCACACACAACAAATGAGGTGGTAATGATTGGATTGCATCATTTTAGAACGGCCAGGTGAGGGAGCGCCATTTTTGTATGTTTCCCTATGTTACTTTTCCTTGCAAGGAGAAAACTGCTGGAGAGTGGGTTGAGCTAGAACCTTTTTTTCATTTTTCTTTTTACTTGTGCAGAGAATGTATTTTTCAAATGCAGGGAAGCATCCAGAAATGCATGTCCTACAGTGGCCTAGTCCATTTTCTTGACTCGTTTGTCAAGAAATGTAGATCAGGCACAGAGTTCTCTAACCATCTCAAGGGGGGACACTTAACAGAGGCTCTGTCAGACTTATTCCCATTATGTGAGGCCTAAGCCTCTGCCCCCAGACTGCCTCTTCTTGGTGCTGCCCCCCATAGACAACATTAGACACTTGAAGGGCCAACCACCTGGCCTGTAGACAGGCACTCCTCTGTCCCATAGCCTGTGTCACTCTGTCCCCCCTGTGCCACTGGACCGATGAGGTCTTGTGGGAAACATTTGGTTCCTGGTGTTCTGCGAGGGCCTGTACCTATAGACCTCAGTGGTTCAGGAGGTTCTTATGGGGCTCCTGTGTGACAGCCGCAGGCACAGTGGTTTCTCAAGATTGAACAGCCAGCTGAGTTCCTGGTTGGCTCCTTAGCTGGTGCATCTGCAGCCCCAACTGGATCTGTCCTGCTGCTGGATTCAAAGGTTACAACAAACTTTGACCAGGCAGACCTGCTTTGAATGCCTCCTCAGCCACAAAGCTCACTGGGTGACTGGGCCAGTTGCTATCTTGCAAGCTAACCTACCTCTCAGGGTTGTTGTTAAAGGGATGCCCCATGACTTTGACCTCCTTGGAGGACGGGTGGGGAAGAAATAGTAGCTTCTTGCCTATGCCCTGCCTGATGCAGAGGTGTCACTCAATTCAAGGCCATCCTTAATAGCTTGATCACCAAGCTGCTAGGTGCAGTTTTGTATACACATAATAGAATATATCCTTGTAATTTCCTGTTGTAATAGTGGTGTGTTATTAATATATAGGGTACATTTTACAGAATAGCATAACCAAAAACAAAGCATGAACAAGACAACAAGGGGATGGGAAGGAGGCAAAAGGGCCACAAGAAGGAATGAAAGTTAGAATTTTCCTTCTCTCCCTTCACATATTTCTGAAAGAGACAGAGATGAGATTTAACTGAAAATATTTCCTTATGGAGAAGGGAAAGGAATAGTTTCCCTGCCTTATATCTTCAGTGATCTCTCTCTCCTCCTCTCCTCACATTAAACCATAGTTTTATGTTCTTGCTTGGTGTGCAGTTTCCCTTAATTTGTCAAGGAAAGGAGAAAGTTCCTCCCCAACAAGGACTCATGAGGTTGCTCTGTTGGCCTCTGTCCAGTGCTTTCAAGAGAAGATGGAAAGGAGGCCACTTCCTCCTACCTTTACCCATGGATGGAAAAGAAAAACAAACTCCCATCCCTTAGGAATAGAGAGAGAAAAGACTAAGAGCAACGCAGCGTCCTAGTCTTTATTGGGTCTTCTGATCTGGCTTTTGGTGTAAACTGCCTGTAAGGGTTCTGCTATTGAGATGCCTAGAGACTGATAGAGCCAGGCTGCTTCCTGGGTGCTCAGGCTCTCTGTCACCCTAGTTGGTTTCTCTCACACTCTTCCCCCCCCCCCAGTATTGAGGCAGAAGGACTAAGCGGTTCCAAATTAAAACCACCTAGTGTTGCTAGGAAGGGAGAGTAACCATAGGATAAATGTGAAGAGGGAAAAGTCAAGCCTGTTTTAATTCAGAGGGTTAAAAGCAACTTATTTATTAGTACATGTGTGCAACCTACCCCAATCCAAATACGTAACAGCAAAAAACTGGGACAAAAGCAATGCATCTGCAGCTGAACAGAATAAATTGTACCCCACTTCTCTTAACTCACTCTCCTGGTGCTAGTACTAAAATGTAGGCCTTACAGTGCTTCTGGAAAGGTGCCCAGATTGGGTGAATTTGCAGTAGGAGAGAATTCATTAACTAGGCAGCCCCTAAGGTATGCTCTGGAAATAAGCACATTTTGAATGGAGTCTCCAGTAGCCCTGAAAATGGACAGGATACTCATAGCTGATACTCAAATCTGCAGGTACTATTTGGCTTGGTTCTGTAGGTTCTAGCCATGCCTGTTGACCACCACCACCACCCCTTTGACTACCTTTTCCTTTCTGTTGAACAGCCGTTCCCACCTAAAGTTAAGGGAAGGGGCTTTCCTCCTAGAACTGCTTGCAGAACGTAGGCGCAACCCTTGCCTACCTCTTCCCTGCTTTGCTTTTAGAAATTAAGCACTGCGTCCAGTTTTCTTTGGCAGTTTTTGGTGAATGCAGACCACTTACAAAACAAAGCTGCTGACACTTCTTGCAAGATTTCTGTGCCACCGCTAAAGCTTATTCTGGCTCGTCATACATGGCTATGCTACTTCCTTTCATCAACAGGGAAAAAAATATATAACAAGTCAAGTAATACTGTAGGGCACATTTGCAGTGCTAGAAAATTTTTGACAAATTTGGATACCACCACCACCACCACCACACATGTTGCAAAGATAGGCAGTTGTCCCCGTCTCCCTTCTGTGGTGTAACCCAGAACTTCACTTGACCCCCTCACACCGCAGCACAAAGGGGATTCACAAGGTGTGGCTGCTCTCTGCATATGCAAGAGCTCCAGATACTAATTCAAAGTGGCCACATCTGTGCCAATCAAGAATCCACAGTAGCAAGGACAGTTTAGTTGCCTGGAAGCTCCATTTTAGAGGGCGGAAACATCAATATCATGGTCAACTGTAGACTTGCTTCTTTCCTGGGAGAAGGCAGTGGAGCATGTTCCTTCCTCACTGAATGCCCCTTCCAAAATCCCTTGCACCGTCTGGCGTGCTTTTTCCCTGAATTTTTTCCCCACAAACACATAAAGAAGTGGGTTGATGCAGCTGTTGGCATAGGCCAATGCTGTGGAAACATGGTTCCACAAAGCCAGTGTTTCATAAAGTGCTGTGCTGGGGTTAGCCAGGAGATACAGCACCCCAATGACATGATAAGGAGCCCAACAGAGAAAGAAAGTGACTATCACAAGCAGGATCACCCGCAAAGCCTTCACGCGGGACTTTGCAAATTGGTTTCTGAGCATCTTGAGGGCAATCAGGACGTAGCAGGCAGTCATGATTCCGAAGGGGAGGAGGAAACCAAAGATGCTTCGGGTGACAGTAATGGACACAAGAACGCTTGGCAGCTCATCGTAAAAAGGCATTGCCATCGAGTCATTGCTAATCGGGAGGTTGCCAGAGTAATTGCCAAAAAGAAAATAGTCGGGAAGATCGGAATAAATAACATTGGATATGGCAGTAGCTGGGTGGGAAGATTCGTGTGACATGTATTTTGGGCTGGTGACTTCCACCGTCAATGAATCTGTATCTCTCTTAGTGCCAAGAGTGCTTGGTGTGCTAGAATACCAAGCCTTGCTTTTGACTGTATTAAGAATATGGTACTCAGAATACACATCCAAAATTCCGTCTGTGAAAATATCTTCATAGCTACTAGCCACAAAGGTAGGGCGTTGACTAGAAAACTCTTCGTTGCTGGGAAACAAATAATCTGGCCATCCTTCCTCATATTCCTCACCGTGCCAATTGTAGACACACCTGGCATTGCCCGATTCATCAATGGAGATTTCGCGATAGAAGAAAGCAGGAAAACACATAATGAAAGCTAGGAACCAGGTAACACCACAGACCACGGATGCGAACCTTACCGTCCGGTGATTCTGACACCAGACAGGCTTCATCACCACAAGACACCTGTCGATGCTGATGGTGGTGAGGAGGAAGACACTGGCAAACATGTTGAAGATGATGGCAGACGGGATAATCTTGCAGAAAAACCACCCGAAAGGCCACTGCTGATGCAGCGCCAGGTGGACAATGGAGAAAGGCAGGGACAGGCAGCACACAAAGTCAGCCACGGCAAGGTGCAGAAACCAAACCGTGTTCACCGTTCGCTTCATTTTCAGAGCAACGACCCAGATTACCAAGCCATTTCCGGGGAGGCCCAGGAGAAAGGTGATGGAGAAGATGAGCAGAGATCCAATAGACACGGAATCCATATGTTGTAACGTGAAGGAGTCCTCAGATTCGTAGAAACTCTCATTAGCCATGAATGGAGGCATGTTCTTTAAAAAAGAAAAGAAAGGAGGAAAAGCCTGAAAAATGCAAACAAGCCAAAGTTCTTAGATGCTGTTCTAAATGAGGAGAGTTTGCAGCCTCAGAGATCAGGCCACAGTCAGTGGGAAATTATCCAGCACAAGCTGCTGCTGAAATGCATGGGAGCTTTGCAGGGGTACCCTTGGGCTCTTGCATCGCTCCCATTTATTTTATTCACACTTGTGCAGAAGAACTTCCTAGTGACTTACACCTCCGGTTTGTTTATTAGTGGGAAGGAGTGGTGCTTAGATGTTCCACTTCCAAGCAGCAACGTATCTGGGGTTAACCCTGCTAGGGATAGTTCATACAACCAGCAGAGTCAAGTACAGTAGCAAGATATTTTGGGGGGCTAAACTGCTTCAGGCTACAGGTGGAAGCATTTCCTTAATGCAGGAAGGTGAATTTATTTAAGATGGGAGAGAACTCAAATATTCAACCCTTCACCTGCAGCCTAAAATAGTGCAGTCCAGGGAAAGCTTTAACACTTGGTTTGTTGCTTGTACGCAGTGAGATTCATTTGTCAGGTAAGGTCAAAATAGGCCTCTTTTTGTATTGCTGCACTTGATGGAAGATCAAGAAAAAGTGTGCAAACTCAGATGATGATAACACCTGGAGGATGAGAGGGTGGGACCACAAGGGGCAGGAACCCAAAACTTGTGGAAGGCCCTTGACCAACAGGTTGGTGTCCTCTTGTATAATTCATTTAATTATACCCTAATAGGTGGGAATGGTTGTCTTCCTGTTCTCCAGTAATTGGGTGGTGGGTGGAATTCTGTTCTAATTTTTTTATGGGGATGTTGTACAACTTCCATGAATCAATGGTTATCCCAAATTTTTAGTGTCTGCCACTTTCCTAACTGGGAAATGTCCAGATTTCTTTTTTCAAAGAAGTGAATTAATTGCACCCCAGTTGCAATTGTGCAAACCTAAATTTCTGGTATGTGATTTAATCCCTCCCACAAAATGGTGACAAAACTAGTGGCCACCCAGGAGATTTTTTGTGCTAAGCAATCTCAGCCTTCTTTGCTTTACCCCTTATTCCTTGTACAGGATTAAAGAACACGAGGGCTCTTCCCTGCTTCATGGGTGCAGCAAAAGACATCTTTGCCCTGTGCCATAAAATCCAAGTGGCTCCACTGCCTCTGCAGGTGTGCACACACATAAATAAGACTATCTTGCCTGTTGCCACTCTTTAATGATGTCTAGAAATCGAGGCAGCCACCTTCCCATCTCAATGTGGGCCTGGCTTTTTCTATACTCTTGGAACAAACTTATCTCTATAGGATCAAGGACCTCTGTGGTCTGGCTAGTTCTGCACTGTCCTCTTCCGCTTGCTTATATGGATGCACATCACCAGGATGAGGAGTGGGGTTGCCAATGCATTTCCCCCAACTCGAGGGATCAGTAACCACGTCTGCATTAGTCAGAACTTTAAAGAAGCCCAGTGCAAGGGAATTGGGTGTGCTCCCCATCCATGCAGCAGCAGTCTCAGGAAACTACATTAAGCTCCCGTGAGACAGGGGCTTCCCCTTGCCCCCAGGGTGCACGTCTAATGGTCAGTTCCACCTGCTTGCTATGATAATCCTAGCTGTACCTTGAAAGGCTTGGTGGTGGTGGTTCAGTGTATAAATCCTTTTCTATAATGACTTGAGCTTGGTTCCTTTTTTCTCATTGCAAATGATGTGGTTCCCTTTGTGGTAGGGGGAAATTTGTGAGTGGACAGCATTTTTGTCTCTTGTATATTTTTATGACGTGTGCGATGTTGAAATTACAGTATAACCAATGTGTCAGCCATGCAGCAGTGGCAATCGTGGTCAGTAATAATGAAAGCCCCACTCCAAACATGATGGAATATATAAAAAAAGAATATGTACAGACCATTTGGTTGCTTATGAGTTTTGACAGTAGCACTCTTGTAACCATTTGTTATATTTATTCACAACCGTGAGGGCTCAGAACCTGAATTTCTTCAGAAATTTAAGAGTTTCCTTGTCTTACAGGTCTGGGGACTACTTTTTTTTAGCACTATGGACCTATTAAAACTGCAATCGTTGAAGCAGGGCACATATCTATAGTCAATGATTGTGTGGTTATTAGGGCTGTGTATCCACACCCTTATTTTATTACATTTTTAGTAGGCAGACAGTATCAGACAAAATATTACAACTACACTATAATAGTATCAAGGCACACTGTTTTAATGATTAAAAAGTGAGTTGACAAGAGTGGTCATGATTTGTAGTCCCTGATATAGCAGTTTTAGTTTCCAGACTATGTCTCACACAATATAAGCCTGTGCCTTGTAAGTTACTGATTTTTATTAAAAACAAAGAGTCTTGTGGCACCTTAAAGGCTGGCACATTTGTCTGGGCATCAACTTCCATGGACTATAGTCGGATTCCACACCATGCATTTGATGAAGTGAACTGTAGTCCATGAATGCTTATACCAGCATACTTTCGTTAGTCTTTAAAGTGGCTCTTAGTCCTTGCTGGAGCAAAAACAGCAAGGATAGCTACCCCTTTGGAAACTCGATCCTTATTGATTTCTCTTGGGGGGGGGGGTTTGGTGGCTTTTTGCTTTCCTTAGCAGCTCTCCCTTCAGATTTTTCAAAAAAAGTGAGCAAGCTCCTTCTAGATAAGATCTCTCTTATTCTGGACAGAGCTCCCCAACTATGAATAATTCATAAAAATGATGAATTGCTTTTCTCCCCATCCACCCCACTCAATGCTTTCTATTTTCCCTCTCCAAATCCTGGCTGTAAGCTTGAGAGTGTCTCAACCCCACTCTCCTGCCCCAGCTAGCGCCTACCTTTGCTGTAGGACTGGCTCCACAGTAGTTGCTGCTGCTGCAGTCTTTGGTCACCAGCTCCTTGGGTCTGACTGGGTCAAGAATGGGGGAAGAAGAAAAGGCAGACTCTGGACAGGAAGTTGCAGATTGCACTCCTCATCACTTTTACAGGGAGAACATGCTAGTTCATTTTCTTGATTGTTCTAATTAGGAGAGTCCCCTCATAAGGCTGAGCAAACTTTTAAGAGCATTTTAGTTTTGTTTTTAAGGCAAAACAGCAGAGATCAATCTGGAGAAAGGGTGCCTTCAGCCATATAGCTTAAATGGCAGAACATCAGAACTGCTTGGAACAAATGCACTTCAAAAGCCCATTTTTAAACGAGATGAAGTTATTTATTTAATCATTGGAAGTATTTATAAGGTGCCCTTTAAGGCCAAGCCCTCACAAGGCAATATACATAAGATGCAATGTGTGTAACTTAGAAGGATGCAGGTGCCATCTGAAAATGAAACAAAACACTTCTTTGAATCGCAGAAGCCATTTGTACCCTCAAAGAAAGGCAGCTGAAAAGAGTTGTGCTTTCAAGTTCCTTCTAAAGGCCTAGACTGAAAGGGCAAAGTGTAGGTTAACAGAAAGGAGTTCCATTACTGGGGCCACCACCAAGAAAGCCCTGCTCTCTCTCACACTCTCTAGCCTAACCAATTTTCTCAGTAAGGAGGTACAAGAGCAGGACCTCTGTAGTGGCATATTGGGCAGCATCATACAAGTGAAGGTGGCATCATACAAGTAAAGTTTAAGTTAACCTGGGGGTTTAAATAAGATTATTATTATTATTATTATTAGTAACCAGTTCAGTTGGTGCAAAAAATGGTGTCACATGTTCAGATGTCCTGGTTTCGTTCGCATTTGAGTAACTGCATTTTGCACTAACTGTAGTTTCATAGGTAGCCTACATGATAGGGCACAATAGCAGTCTTAACTTGGAGGTTCCTATCCTGTCCTGTATAAGAGCTCAATCCAGAGTAGCCACCGTCCCAACTGTCAAAACCTGTTTTTACCCAGCTTAAATTTCAGCTTCTTCATCCATCTCAGGCACCCGGTTCATGGGGTCCACAACCTTCATGGGCGACTTAGACAAAAAAGAGAGTAGAGCTGTCTGTCGTCTGCATATTGGTGACATCGCTGCCTAAACCTCTGGTTGGCTTTGTTTAGATGCTGAAGAGCATGATGGATCATAGATAAGATGGGACCCTTATCCATGAAGAGACCATGGGGTGGAATAGAAGTCACCCAGCACCACCTGAGACCAACCAACAAGGAAGGATTGGAGTCACTGTCATTCTGTACCACCTAGGCTGGACAGGTGGGGACATCATGGTCACCACCCTAGTCCCCAGCACACATCATCCACCAGGGTCTGTTGCAAGTCTGTTTCCACCCAAAAGCCAGGTCAGAATGTGGTTTGGAATGAATCTTAATAAGAAACCATTCATCATATTCAATAAGTAATATGAGTGATTTCCCTACTGCAGTGTTTTTCAACCACTGTTCCGCGGCACACTAGTGTGCCGCGAGATGTTGCCTGGTGTGCCGTGGGAAAAATTGAAAAATTCGAAAGATTTTTTTAAAAAAATGTCAAATTTTCGCCCACTAGGCGGGCGCCGGACTGTGTCCACCCTATTTTCCATCCGTCCTGGGTGGGGATCAGATTGGATGGGATCGGATGAGAGCGGACAGGCGGTCCGCTCCCATCCGATTCCCCATAGAGAGCAGCGGGGCTCTGACATCTCCCTCTCCGCACACAGTGCGGAGAGGGAGCTGTCATCCGCCGGCTCAGCGGGGATCAGCGGATCAATCCCTGCTGAGCAGAGAACGGTCCGCAACGTTTTTGTTTGCCATTAAAGAAAAAATATTAAACCATGCTTGAATGTCGGAACTGGTTACTAAAATTTTTGAATCCCACCACTGATGTTAAGTGTTTGTGTTTATTTGATTTGTGTTTATTTGATTCCTATTCAAGAGAATTACTTTATATATAGTCAATATAGGCACAGAGTTAATTTTTTTAACATTTTCTAATGGTGGTGTGCCTCGTGATTTTTTTCCATGGAACAAGTGTGCCTTTGCCCAAAAAAGGTTGAAAAACACTGCCCTACTGTGTTTCAGGGAAGCTTATCAGGTACAGTGGTACCTCGAGTTAAGAACTTAATTTGTTCTGGAGGTCCGTTCTTAACCTGATGTGCCACTTTAGCTAATGGGCCCTCCCACTGCCACCATGCGATTTCTCTTCTCATCCTGAAGCAAAGTTCTTAACCCGAGGTACTATGTCTGGGTTAGCAGAGTCTGTAACCTGAAGCGTCTGTAACCTGAGGTACCACTGTATTCCTCCATGTGAAGGGTCAGTAATGATGGACTTAATGAAAGGCAGCTTTAGTTCTGCTTTAGTTTCGAAATGCAGAGAGGTCTCTTGGGAGATAACCACAGTCTGCTTTCCACTCCCATTTAAAGAAACAAAACAGAAACCCAAGTTGCCAGTCTTAACCCTGAAGAGGGAGTTTGGACGCATTTGTGTGCATATGGCAGGGGCAGTAAGACTCATCAGGCTTGGCCAACCTTGTCCCCGGTCCCCCAACGAAAGTGTGCATCCTAAAACATGCATCTGCAGTCCCGAATGCAGGGATGGCTAACCTGTGGGTTGGGCTACAACTCCCCTACTCCTTGACCACTGGCCATGCTGGCAAGGGCTGCTGGGAGTTGGGAGTCCAGCATCATCTGCAGGGCCACGCAGGTTCCCTGCTGCTACTGAAGAGATGCTGCCAGCCTGGCTGGCCTGTCAAGCAGGCCTTGGGTGGGTGGGGAGCAACCTGGTAGTGGTGCTAAGTATAGCTCCAGCCCATGTGCTCATGCACCACCATCTTAATGATGCCACCCCTAGACTCAATGTGCAAAGGTCGGGAGTGACTTAATTAAGACAGTGAGTGACACCGAGAGTCTGGGTGCACAGCTGTGTTCTGCAGGGCTGCTCACCCATCGGTGCTGCCTGTCTCAGAAAGGGGATGGATGATTCATCAGTGATGTGGGCCATCATCTTGAACTCACCACAATCTGAATTATGCTGCTCCTGCCCTGGACACAGAGGTGTGTTGGGAATGGGCTTGGCACAATTAAGATTTCAGAACTGTTAAATTCAAGCGGGTGGCTCAAAATTCTGCTCACTGCTGCTGCCATTGTCATCATAGGCAGAAGACCCCCCCTGCAAACAAATAAGTGCCCCCCCCCTGCCGCCCAGGAAAAACTTGGGAGTCCAGATTGTCCACAGAAGAAAAACTGTTGGGGGTAAAAAATTCCCTGGGGTTTCCTCCCCACTTAAATTATACTTCTAGAGAAAACTGTTATGTTGGTCACATCTGTTAAAACACAATAAAAATAGCATTTAAACTATTTGTGGCATACTTCTTGGTTATTTTTGGAGTAAGATAGAGCCAGTTTCCACACACATAACTGAATGTTAACAGGAGTTCAAATGATATTAGCTAAAACACGAAATAATATGCAGAGAAGCTCACACATGTGGTGTTGGTCACTACGCAGTTACCCTTATCTGGAAATGAAAGGCATACACAGTATTTTATGCAATAGTTTAGTGATACAGACAAGCCCAATTCCACCTGCCAATGACTGAAACTCAAAACCACCACTTTGGTTTGATATTTTTATAGAAGCAATAATACTCTGTTAGAGGCAGAAACTCTCAGGTTCCTTCTGAAGTGAGGTTTTTCTGATGAAAATCCAGGCGGCAGCAACGAAAAGGGAATCCTTCCGATTTCTAATGCTAGCTTTATATTGGGGTGGGTGGAAATAATATGATGGTGATGTAATTAAACGTTTTTAAAGAAATCCCCCAGACTGCCCAAGTGGCACGCCTCGTGTACTGAGGGGCTTGTGGCAGGTAAGAGGTTGGGGGGCTCAGGGAGGACAATCACAGCCAGGCCAAAATCTTGAACTTCATTATTTTCCAAGGGCAGCTCTCAGTTTCGTCTCGGGAAAACTTAAAAAACTGTGGTCCAGCCTTTCCCAATTGGAGTTCGTTCTAAGCTGTTTATCTCTATGAGCCCAAACTTGGCTGCCAGGGCGAAAGATGGCTCCCTGCGCGACTTCAGCAGCCCAACTTGATCACCGCCGCCGAGCAGAAAGACACAGAGATAAGAAAATAGAGAAACGCATACAAGGGACTGAAGGCAGAGCTTTTTGGTTCCTTTCGCCCTCTCCCTTGTAAAAAAATAAAAAAGAGAGCGAGCGAGGCACATACATATACCCAGGATTTTAAGCACACACTTGTGACTGAATCGCAACGCAAAAGGCAGCAGCAAACAGAACCCAGGCTTATTTGGGTGGAAAATGTGTGGGGTTTTTTTTAAAAGTTGTAAAGCTTTTTTAAAAATGCCAATACAGCTTCTTATCTCGATATTGCGTGGTTTGTAAATGGTGCAATTCAGCCCCCTGCTTGCAGCGAAGACCCACCCGCCTGAGGCGCGCCAGGGCCAGGAAACAGCGGCGAGTCTGGCGGAAAAGGAGCCATTGCGGCAGCCCGAGCGGGGGAGGCCGCGCTCCGCTTCCCATCAAGTGCTGCGCAGCTATAAAGCAGCGGGCGACGTGGCGCTGAGCGCGAGCCGAGCTGGAAGGGGGCGGTCTGCCGAATGGGCGCAATTCTGGAACATCTCGCCGAGGTGGGGAAAAGATCTTTAAAGAACCCGGGAGTTGGCGACTTAGGCGACTCTACCCCTTGATAGGTCTACGCAGCCAGGCGGCCGAACCTCGGCCCCCCCCCCGCCCCGAAATCCAAGATGGCGCCCCTCGGCGGGTCGTGACTGCGCAATATGGCCGGCCTCGTTGCGTAAGAGTGCGCCAGGGGTTAAGATGGCGCCCGCCCGGGCTTCGGCGAACGTGATAGGCCGCGTCCCCTCGCCCGCGCCGCTGCCCCAATCAAAGGCGGCGCCGGCCGCCCTCCCTCCCTCCCTCCCTCCCTCCGGCTCCGCGTCCCAGAGTGGCGAGGATGGCGGCGGCGGCGGCGGCGGCGGCGCCCGAGGTGGAGTACGAGTCGGTGCTGTGCGTGAAGCCCGAGATCAGCGTCTACAGGATCCCGCCGAGGGCCTCGAACCGGGGATACAGGCAGGAGAGGCGGGGCGGGGCCGGGAGGGAGGGAGGGAGGGGGCGGCGGGCTTCACCCGCGGCTCTTTCCCCGCGGAGCCGAGGGTCAGGCGCCTCCCTCGCAGGGCTGTTGCTGCTGCTGCTGCTGTGGCCGGCATTCCTTCAGCGCACCTGTCCGCCTCTCTATCTATATGAGACATGCAGAGAGAGAGAGAGAGAGAGTTATCCCCCAGTGGGAAGAAGGAGGCGACGACGAGACCTTGCAGGGAGGCTGAGGCTGGAATTCATCTGAGGGTTTTTATGTTATTTTTAAAAAGCACATTTTGATTTTCCTCCTCATTTTACGTTAATAGCAACCATGACAGTAGGAGCAGCAACCGCACAGCAGACTTCTCCAAGTGGCAGGGGTCCGTTTACGCAGGGAGTAAATGGCGACCCAGTGCAACTTCTGGGGGAGCCTCTTACGTAAGGCGGTCCTGATCCATTGCTGCCCGCCTGCACCTGCTGTCCTTGGGACTCCGCCTCCGCCTTCCGTGGAGATGTAGCGGCCTTTTTTTGTTCCTCGGCTCCTCTGCCGCGTTCCACACTTTACACGCCCTGCTTTTAAATGACGCTTAACTCATTCTTTTAATGACACCAGAGAGGCTGACATTAAAATAGTGTGCATTTATATAAATGCATTTATATTTTTTAAAGACCCATAAAATCAGTAAACATTAAAAGCAGACAAACACATTGTTGTTAATGTTTTCAAATTGAAAGGCCTGTGGTAGATCTTTGCAGCTGAACCCCTGGGGTTGAATTCTTCCCAGTTCAGGAGAAGCTCTGCTGCATGGATTTCCCTTGGTTTGCCCCTCATTTGGGAGCCTCTGCTGACCAGCCTTCATCTGCCAGGCAACCTTTCCTCGGTTGCGTTTTCCCCCTTGTAGGAGCGCAAAAGGGAGTTGTGTGACATCTGCTGGGTCTCTCTGTGTGTCATTCCCAGGGGGATGTTAAAATGGAGAGCGTCGCTTCCTCAGACTTGCTGCTCCACTGTTCAGTGTTTAGCTGCACAGGTGGATTTCTGCTGGGGTTGCCTTCTGGAACATCATTTTCTTCTGTAATCCTCTCTTCCCTTCTCTTTCCCCTTCCCCCATCTCTGTTCCTTTGCGGTACGTGTGTTCTCTGAGTCATCCTATCCCGGTTCTCATTAGTGACAAATCCACTCTCCCCCTTTTCCTCTCGTCACTAACAGTCACAAAGGGAGCTGGATTATCTTCCAGATTGTGCATCAGCGCTGACCACGCTGGTTAGATGAGCAGGGAGGAAGGGAATGTGGATAACTGCTAAGCAATTACACTTGTTTTTCTGCTGACATCTCCCTGCGTAGGCACACACTGTTAGTTTAAAATGGTTTGGAGCCCAGTTACTTGTTCAAGGAACAGAGCAATCAGAGGAGTCATTGATTTCCATTAGCATGGCTTCCATTAGGCTCTGCATCTCTCCAAATTCAAGGCTGAAATGCCTCTGGAATGAATCCCATAGTAGAAGTTCAGAATCAGGAACTGTAAATCCTCCAGGGTAATTGGGGGAAAATAAAAGTGAGTCATGTTAGTAGTATTCTCAAGGATATGCCATTTACTGATACAGACCAGGATGTAAATACATTTGGGGCCAGGATAGCTAACTGTCTGTACTGTTACCCACTCTGTACTAACTCTTACTTGCAATTCCCAGTTATTTCAATGGCGCTCGCTCACAATTACTTATGCTACTTCTTAATTACATTATAGGTGCATTTATTTCCTGGGCCTTTTCTTTCAATAAAAAGTACTCTTTTTCTGCACAAAACTGGAGAGGTCAGTGTTCTGCTTCTGAGCCCCAGTACTTATTTTATTTGCAGATTTATAAACAGCTTCACAGTCAAAACCTACCAAAGCAGTGTTCAATAAGTTAAAATACAAATAATATATATCCACTAAATGAAAAGCAATGAAAACATTTCAATGACTAGATCACACTTCAAAATAAAACATTATTTAGTTGATTACATTTTTGTTGGTATCACTTTCAAACATCATCCCTGCCCCTACCCACAGTCCCTGCCTTTCTAGTGGTCTAAAACTCAGGTACACTTTAGGATCCCATCTCTAACACATATATTTGGAAAAAAAATTTTTTTTGGGGGGACACACAAATTCATTACTGATTTTAAATCTCAGATATATATCAAATATCCAATTCTAAATGCCAGGTTATATACATTTTCGTGATCAGTAAAGTTTTCACCAGAAAGTGAGAACTGCACATTTGCGCTATTTCCAAAAAGTTCTCCCCCTCTGCCCCCCAGGCACGAGGAAAATCCACCCATGGTTTCAGATTCCTTGGAAACTTTTGCATTTCTTCACCAAAGAGATTTGCTCCACTAAAAGTTTACTACATGTCCTTGGCCATTGCTTGTAAAAGTTTTGAAGTCTGCATTTATTCACTGAACTGCCTACTGAGCCGATTTCACAACCTCCTCAGGAAACCCTGAGCATCCAGATGATAAGGAATCCTGCCTGGTCACCCTGGTCACACAGGAGAATATGCTAGCTGATGTTTCTTTTTTGAAAGCTGTTGCCTACAGAAGAACTTTGTTAGATTTGAAAGCTTTTCAAAGGTCAGCTCAGCAGTTGAGCATTTTCTCAATGCTTTTGAGGACTGACTGTTTAAGATGAGTCTGGTGGGTGGCTCAGTTCCTCTTCAGATGTCACAGACTCCTGGAAGTGGTTTGAAAGTGTGTATTCAGAGAAATCTTTCTGGGAAGGCCACAGTTGTATATGTGAAGAGACTGTTTCACGCTGTCTCACATGTTTAGGGAAGTTTGAAATATTTGATATTTTATCGTGTTTTTAATATTCTGTTGGGAGCAGCCCAGAGTGGCTGGGGAAACCCAGCCATATGGGTGGGGTAGTTTAAATAAAAACAGCAACATCTTCGGATTCTCTGTAGATTTGTCTCTGGGGCATATTGACCTCATTGTGTGGAAAAAATACTGTTAAAATGTAGGTAGGTAAAAGGTAAAGGACCCCTGGGTGGTTAAATCTATTCAAAGGCGACTATGGCATGTGGTGCTCATCTCGCTTCAGGCCGAAGGATCTGGTGTTTGTCCACAGACAGCTTTCCGGGTCATGTGGCCAGCATGACTAAACCACTTCTGGCGCAACGCGACACTGTGACAGAAGCCAGAGTGCACAGAAATGCCATTTATCTTCCCGACGCAGCAGTACCTATTTATCTACTTGCACTGGTATGCTTTCGAACTGCTAGGTTGGCAGAAGCTGGGACAGAGCAATGGGAGCTCATCACTGTAAAGCAGATTCAAACCTCCAACCCTCCGATCGGCAAGCCCAAGAGGCTCAGTGGTTTAGACCACAGCACCACCACTTCACTGTTAAACTGTACAGCCCAACCCAAGTAGCTCATGATCAAAATACCAATAAAACATTAAGCATGCCAATATGCTCTTAATACCTCTTAGATCTAGAAGGGTGAGCCTACAGGAATTCCACATAATTGATGTCGCCATACAGAAGGACCCCATGCGGGATGACCTCCACCTTTTCTCTATAGATAGAACGTGTTGCATGGCCACCCTTGATCTCGGCAGGTGTGGGCTCATGTGAGTCATGGTGGTCCCACAGATAAATATCAGTGAGTTGGATTAGCCAGAGAGATGGTAGCCTGGCCCAAGGTCGCCCGCTGAGTGGGGATCTGAGGTTACTCGCAACACTTTCTTGTGATACTTCTTCACATGGTGCATAGTTAAACTATGGCACTCGCTCCCACAGAAGGCAGTCACTGCCACTAGCTTGGGTGGCTTTAAAAGAGGACGAAGGAGTGGGCTGTCGCTGGCTCCTGGCCAGTTGGAGCAGTTGGAGGCAGCAATGATTCTGAGTTCCAGTTGCTGGAAACCACTGCAGCGGAGAGGACTCCTCTTGGGCTCAAATCCCGCTTGCTGGCTTTGCACGGGCAACTGTTCAGCCCCTGTGAGTACGTGACGCTGGCTCTTCCTATGTCCTTATGATAGTATCATCTTTCCACAAGGTGCTTCCCCTTCTTTGTTTTTGTCTACATTCCACTTTAAGCAGGCAAGGTCAGTCTCCTTTTCCTTTTGTGCAAACGTAGCTTTTAGTTCCTGTATAAACGTTGAGTTGGTGATGGTGCAGTTAGTTCCTATTGAAATAAGAGTAGCCTCAAAACAATAACAACAATCATAATAGCTTTCATCCTAATTATGAATTCTGTTCAGCAGCAGGCTGAGAAGCAGAGTGGATAACATTGATGGTGAAGGAACAAGGTGGGACACTCTGTGGCCGCATTCTGTCCTGGAGCATCTAAAGATAAAGATGCTGCTTGTGAGTTAGCACCTTGTGCCCTTGGCCGCAAGGGAGGTTAAGCTAAATCTGCCGTGACCCAGGATTGTGGTGAAATCAGCAGGGGAAGCCCACAGGGCGTGGGCGGCTGGCGGGGGTTTCTTCTCAGCGAATATCTCCCTGTTTGTTTACCCTGCAGGGCTTCGGACTGGAAACTGGACCAGCCGGACTGGACAGGACGCCTCCGCATTACCTCTAAAGGCAAAGTTGCATATATAAAACTAGAGGACAAAGTTTCAGGTGAGGAAATCACAGGGTGGGCATTATGTAGTCCTGAAGTCGTGGTTGCCCAGGTTCTTTGTTCTGGTTGGGGTGGATTCAAATACTTCTCAGACTTCTCTGTCATGAGACTGCTCCGCTTAATTTCTGTCAGTGTGTACATATCCAGTTCAGCGTCATTTTCCTTTGTCTTCACTCCTGTAGGTGATATTGCCCTGCATGGTTTTTTATGTAGCACCTCACTTGGTGTTGCTTCAGATTAGTTCTGCTCTTAAAGATGTTGTGGGGAATACAGACGGTCAACTTGCCACATGATTGGCGTGGGGAGGTTTGCCTACATACTAAATCTATGGAAAAGTGTGTCAATACATGAGGGCTCTGTGGTTGCTGATTGCACTTCTCCAAATTTTGCAGAGCAGGTTTCTAGCCAAGTAATGTGTACAAAAATGCATATACCAGGGTAAAGTATACATAGGAATGCATTCATTGGCTAAAGTTTATTCGAGGGGGGGGGGTGATTGCTTTGCAACAATGTGTACGTTAGACAGAATTACATACGGGAAGGCGATATTACTGATAGTGTGTTTTCATCAAAATATGTTCCTTTCTCCTTGGAGGAGTTACCTTTGTCTTATGAAAATTTTCTGCCCTAAATTTTTGTTGCTGCTTATCACTCTGTTATGTTGTATTTTTCCCCCCAGCCTCTGTGGCAGTGTTGGGGAACCTTTGACCCCTCCAAATATGCTGACCTACAAGATCCATCCGCCTTGGCAAGCCTTAGCCTGGCCAGTAGCCAGGGCAGATGAGAATTGTAGTTCAGCAACACCTGGAGAGCCAAAGGTTCTCCACGCCTGCCCTGTGGTGTAACGCCCTCTGTTGTATGTTAGTTTAGATTATCCATGGGGCTTTTGTATCCTTAGCTGTGCTAGTTATGGTTGCAGTGTGCACACTTGGGCATATTACAATTGTAACCAAAACAGATGTAAGGCGAAACAAACAGAGATGATGATCAGCTACAGGCTAAGTGATAGTCAACTCAGTCTTACTCAGAGTGGACCCATTAACATGAATCCACATGCCTAAGATGGGTTTATTAATTTCAGTTGGTCTGCTCTGAGGAAAACTTACTTGACTGTCACCCAAAAGCAAGATCAGTCATTAACATCCATATCTCGGCACAGTTTTTATGCACAATTGGCGTTGTGGTCTAAACCACTGAGCCTAGGGCCTGCCGATCAGAAGGTCGGCGGTTCGAATCCCCGCGACGGGGTGAGCTCCCGTTGCTCGGTCCCTGCTCCTGCCAACCTAGCAGTTCGAAAGCACCTCAAAGTGCAAGTAGATAAATAGGTCCCGCTCTGGCGGGAAGGTAAACAGCGTTTCCGTGCGCTGCTCTGGTTCGCCAGAAGCGGCTTAGTCATGCTGGCCACATGACCCGGAAGCTGTACGCCGGCTCCCTCGGCCAATAAAGCAAGATGAGCGCCGCAACCCCAGAGTCGGCCACGACTGGACCTAATGGTCAGGGGTCCCTTTACCTTTACCTTTATCACTTCATTACTCATGTTAAATCAGAGTTGAGGAAGATGCATTAGAATCCATGTTGTAATTCAAGGTGGCAGAGAATGTAGCATTTTTCTCAAATATGTAACATTTTTTATTGTGTGCAAATTGTTGATGAACATCAACGTACCGCACCCGTTCAGGCATGCCAGGAATTGTTTCTTGAAAATGAGATACTGTAAGCATTAAAGCTCTGACCTAAGCAAAATCTACATGTGTTGATTTTCATAATTATTTTGGGAGTGAAGTACCGTATTTTCCCATGTATAAGACCTTTTTTTCTGAAAAATTTTAGTGATAAATTGGGGGTTGTTTTATACAGCTCAATAGTTCAGCTCAACAACTGTTTTTGCAATTTGCCAAAAATAGCTCAACAACTTAATTTTTTAATTTCCTCATTTTAGGCTCCCAAAAATAGCGGTCCTCTTATACATGGGGGCGTGTTATACATGAAAAAATACGGTCTATTAACCAAGGAAATGGTGAACCCCTGGTACTAGAAGACTATTAGTAAATGGGCTTAATGAAATGCACACACTTAGCAGAATTAAAATTTCTTTGCAATATCTAATCTTGTGAGCTAAGGTTTAGCAGTAAAAGCTAGTGTAACTGGTGTTGGATAGATTATGATTTGAAAGCAAACTCAAAATGTTTGGAAGTCTTCAGATACTGTGTAACTGACAATGCAGCAATTTACTGTGTTGTACTCTTTGATTTTTATGAAAATGATAAAGACTGCTTCATGGTGTTTGATGCTGAATAAGTTGGTTCCTTTGAACAAAGAATATAGTGTCTCTAGTTTGCTTGTAGTGGTAAATCTGTTTGGGTCTTGAAAGTGGTGCTCTTCTTCTATATCCTTAGGGGAGCTTTTTGCTCAGGCTCCAATAGATCAATATCCTGGCATTGCTGTGGAGACTGTGACTGATTCCAGTCGGTACTTTGTCATCCGGATTCAGGATGGGAATGGTGAGAGAATTAAGGGTTTATTACTCCTTAATTGAACAGTGGTGTGGCTGAATGATGAAGTGGTTCTTGGGAGTAGGAGCACAACAATCTGGTGCCCTCCTACAACAGGTCTACATCACCCTGACCATTGGCTGGAGCTTATAGGAGTTATGCTCCAATAGCATCTGGAGGGCACCAGGTTGGCAAGTCCTGAGCTACTGTATAGGGCCCAACAAACCTAGGCCTAAGGCTCCCTTCTGTTCTGTTGCCACCTAGGAAGCATGATCCAAAATGACTCTTCTTACAATCATAGAATTGTAGAGTTGGAAGAGTCCCTGAGAGTTATCTAGTCCAAAACCTTGCAATGCAGGAATCTCAGCTAAAGCATCCATAACAGGTGATCACCCAAATTCTGCTTTAAAACCTCCAAAGAAGGAGAGTCCACAATCTTCTGAGGGAGTCCATTCCACTGTCAAAGAGCTCTTACCATCAGAAAATTATTCCTGATGTTTGGTTGGAATCTCCTTTCTTTTAACTTGAATCCATTGGTTCAGGTCCTTCCCTCCAGAGCAGGAGAAAACAAGCATGCTGCCTCTTCCATGTGACAGCCATTTAGATATTATTTAGATATTTGAAGATGGCTCTCATATCGCCTCTCAGTCTCCTCTTACAATGCCCAGCTCCCTCAACCATTCTTCATAAGACCCCAAATCATCTTGGGCACCCTCCTCTGCAAACGTTCTAGCTTGTCAATATCCTTCTTAAATTGTGGAGCCCAAAACTGGACACAGTATTCCAGTTGTGGTCTGACCAAGGCAGAAAAGAGTGGTACTGTTACCTCCCTTGATCTGGACAGTATACGTCTGTTGATACAGCCTAGAATAGCATTAGCTTTTTTTGCTGCTCCATCACACTTTTGATGCATTATGCTTGTGGTCTACTAAGACCCTCTAGATTCTTCTCACATGTAGTACTGGCAAGCTAGGTGTCCCTCTGATATTTGTACAGATGTTAATTCCTTGCTACATGGAGAACCCTCAAATTTGTCTGTGTTGAACGTCTCTGGCTTAATATATTAAGGCTGTAAATTGAGGCATGATAAAAGGGATCCCAATGAAAGGACAACTTAGCAGAAGTCCGTCTGTAGCTTCAAATATATTTGCAGATGCTGGTGATGCGTTGCTGTGCCCCCTCATGCCTGATTCTCCCAAGACAGTCTAGTAGTAAGGATGAGTGGTCTGAACCTTTGTCCTCATTCCTTCTGCTGACTGGTTTCTTCACCTCCCTTGTCAGGGCGAAGTGCTTTCATTGGCATTGGCTTTGGAGACCGGGGAGATGCGTTTGACTTCAATGTTTCCTTGCAGGATCACTTCAAGTAAGTTTTCCGCTGTGCCCTGGGACTTTGATTCTCTGGGAACTTCTTTCCCACTGAATATTTGAGTCCCGAGGACTGGTCCATCCAGTTTCTTATTGTCTACTGCATTGTTTCTCAGCATTGGCTCCCCAGATGTTCTTGAGTGACAATCATCATCCTTGACTGGCTAGGAATGATGGGAATTTTAGTCCAACAATATCTCGGGACCCAAGATTGAGAGATTCTGGTCTACTGTGACTTGCAGCACAGTCCCCTTCAAGGATTTAGGGCAGAGAGACTCTTTTCCAGCCCTCCATTTTAACCAGAGATGCCAAGACTTGCATACAGTTGTCACATTTAAAGCATGTGATCTGCTACTGAGTTGAAGTCTTGGCCTTGGGGTACTGTAGAGAGTCACACTTCAAGAAGGACACTTTTACCTAGCAAAGCTAAGAAGGAGCTAACAGAAAGTGTCGAACCTGCTGAGCACCAGTAGAACATTTGATGGTGCCTTTTTCTACCGCCTTGTTGCTTTTTAGATTGCCTAATATCCTCTACTGAGACTGCCCCTTAAGATTGGTGGAATCTTCAGTAGCATAAAATTTAGCTGCCCATTTGAGGTGGGTCCCCAGGAATATATTAAACTAAACTATTGCTGATCCTGCCATGGCTTCTGGTGTGCTGCAGGGCCCAGTTCAGGTCACTGAATAACTTGGCCCTTTTATATTTGCTGGAGCATCTTCTCTCATACAGACCTTCTGATCTCAGCCCCTACAGTCTTTAGGAAATAAGATACTTTACTTGGTCCTTCCAGGAGCACCTTCCCTGGGCAGGCTCAGTCAGACGCCTCATTATCTGTCAACAATATACTAGTAGCAGAACTTTGCTTTGCCTCTTGGCACTCTTGTATCCTGATTAAAAATTCAGACACCATTCAGACGAATGCATTGGTTGAGGTCGTTAGGATTAGCTGGCTTCTTTAGCATGAAGAGCTTGTAAAGTGTATAGCTTAGAATGTTGGACCTGAAAGTGGGCTTAACCCAAGAGTAGGATTGTGTGGATTAAACAAAGCAAACTTAAGTAAACCATCCCTGTACTCTTTGGAGGGAAAATGTGATGCAGATGTCTGTAAAATAGGAACATATTTGAAGGAGTGGCAAGTACTCATGGGGAAGGAAACCAAAGTGCCAGAGTACTTACTAGAGAATCCTTGTTGGGCTTTTCCTTGCAATCATTTCCCCTCATCTCTGCAATTAATCTTTCCTCCTCTTGTGTTAATTTGTTTGTCTTTGTTCCCCACTCCACAATGTAGGTGGGTGAAACAAGAGACGGAAATCTCCAAGGAGTCCCAGGAAATTGACAGCCGTCCCAAGCTTGACCTAGGGTTTAAGGAAGGACAGACAATTAAATTGAACATTGGGGTGAGGATCTCATAGGTCTTATTTCTTGACGTGCTCTGGTAAGATGCGGTTAGTGTGAGTTGTGTGCCATGATGCTGTCTCTCTCTTCACAGAACATGCCAACGAAGAAAGGTGGGTCAGCCAAGCCACGTCCAGCTGGGTCAGGGGGACTAAGCCTGCTCCCACCACCTCCTGGGGGCAAAATTGTACCTCCTCCCGTGCCACCTCCTTCCTCAACTGCTATTTCCAATCATGTCACACCGCCGCCAGTGCTGAAATCCAGCAATGTGGGCAAAGCAGGTAACTGCCACAAAATTTGTAAAGGCGCATGTAGCAAGCACATTTCCTCTCCTGGCCATATCATACAGATGCACGTTCCAAGAAGCCAGAATTCGTTGTAACTCCCTGCTGTGTGTACAGTCGGTGGCAGATGCAAGATTGCTATCAAATAACATGGGTCACAGATCTAGGATATGGGTAGGTCTGGGTCTCTGGAGTGGAGAGCAGTCATTTCTACAAAGTGTCCTTTTTAAAAGCCATATCCAACAGAGCTGATGTGGAAGAAAGATGCTGGTTTATATTTGGGGGGGGGGGGAGACCCAGTGAATGGTCTGAATGCACTTAGTGCAATACTGTGTCTTAATCAAAGCAGATATTGTAAGCTGTTTGGATGGAAGGCTACTCGGGAACCAGGATGTAAACTGCTTTGAGAGTGTAGTAAATGATTTTTTTTAAAAAAGGTGTGTAATTGTGTGACATGGGACGCGGGTGGCGCTGTGGGTAAAACCTCAGCGCCTAGGACTTGCCGATCGCATGGTCGGCGGTTCGAATCCCCGTGGCGGGGTGAGCTCCCGTTGCTCGGTCCCAGCTCCTGCCCACCTAGCAGTTCGAAAGCACCCCTTAAGTGCAAGTAGATAAATAGGGACCGCTTTCTAGCGGGAAGGTAAACGGCGTTTCCGTGTGCTGCGCTGGTGCTGGCTCGCCAGCTGCAGCTTCGTCACGCTGCCCACGTGACCCGGAAGTGTCTTCGGACAGCGTTGGCCCCCGGCCTCTTAAGTGAGATGGGCGCACAACCCTAGAGTTGGACACGACTGGCCCGTACGGGCAGGGGTACCTTTACCTTTAATTGTGTGACTCTTACAAATTCCTGCCGCCTTATGGAAATTTCACTACTCCATAGTGTCCTCTCTGATTTCTGTTTGGAGCTAATCATATGAGCATAGGAAGGCCCTTTATGCCAATGTTTATGTAGCTCAATATTGTCTCTGCTGATTGACAATGATTTTTCTTGGGTCCAAGCAGGGGTCTTTCCTAGTCCCACCTGAGAATCAACGCCACTGAGCTACAGCTCCTAGATAGATGCAGTTGCATTTTCTCTGAATACCTTGCTCCTTACATCATCACCAGCTACTGAGGGCCAAGAGACTTGATCTAGTCTTTGGCCGAGGCCTCATGCCTGCCTTGAAAGATCTGTATGGGATGTTGGATCATCATGTAAAGCTGGAGAAAAGCAAACCTTCTGCATGCACCAGGAAATGAGAGGCAAAGCCTTGTCTGGCTGCTAGCAGATGTTGTCCCCCTTCACAGGGGTGCACTGTTCCTGTGTGCCTTTTTAGATGTTGCCCCAAGAAGTGACAATATTTTTCCTCATAATAGCAATGCTAGATCCCCCCCCCCAACAAACAAACAAATTGCCAACCAAAGTGTTGTTGGGTTGGGTGTGTGTGTGGTTATTGCTCTTTCTCCACTCAGGTTACTGAGAATTGAGGCAATTTACATTCCCATATATGGCCCTCATCAGGAGCTAGGAAAAAGACCACAATAGGAATCCTGTGCAAGTTCTTGTATAAATAAGCATTTCCCTCTTTTGACTCCCAGATATCCTGCTAGACCTCGATTTAACACCTCCTGTTTCAAAGGTGCCTGCGCCTGCTGTGGTTCCAGCCACCACAGACCTCTGGGGAGACTTCAACACTGCGTCCAGGTAACCCTTGCAAAAACGGGGGGGGGGGGGCATTGGCACAGGGAGATCATGAGAGGGGCACATGCCAGAGATGGGTTACAAGGCAACTGAAGGACACTTCTGGAAGTGTTAAAGCCAGATCTACTTGCTTGGATATATATTTAACAAACACTGACAAGCAATCCAGCTTCTAAAAAAATCTTAAGTAGAAACTGTAGAGCTTTAATAAACAATAAGGCAGTTGCGCTGCTTCCTAGACTAAGAGACAGCCAGGTCAGCTGACTACCCAGCCTCCTCCCTTTGGGCACAGGGGGGCTACAGGTTTTTGTTGGAATTTAATGGATGCATTCAACTAAGTTTTACTCAGAGTAGACCCATATAAATTTGTGGCCTTAGCCCTGTCCATTCATTTCAGTGGGACTACTTGGAGTAAAACTCAATTGAATACCACCGTATGCCTCTTTCTAAGAAAGAAGATTCCACCTAAACATTAGGAAGAACTTCCTGACAGTAAGAGCTGTTCGACAGTGGAATTTGCTGCCAAGGAGTGTGGCGGAGTCTCCTTCTTTGGAGGTCTTTAAGCAGAGGCTTGACAACCATATGTCAGGAGTGCTCTGATGGTGTTTCCTGCTTGGAAGGAGGTTGGACTCGATGGCCCTTGTGGTCTCTTCCAACTCTATCATTCTATGATTCTATGATTCTAAAGCAGCCTGGACCTAGGAATGCAACTTTGCCTCCTCCTCTGCCAACCATTCCCCTTGGATTGGAGCAGCTGCTGAGGGAGAGGCAGAAGAGGAGAGAGAAAGAGAGAGAGAGAGAGAGAGAGAGAGAGAGAGAGAGAGAGAGAGAGAGAGAGGCAGAGCCCTGGAGGCCAGAACAGCCCCTTGAACCAGCACCAGAGGCTGCCACTTTCCTCATTAACACTGCTCTTCCTTTCTTCTCCCCAGTACAGTTCCCAGCCAATCGCCCCAGGCACCCAACTGGGTCCAATTCTGAAAGAATCTGAGTTGGTGACGTAGGAATGGACCAATGACGGAGACTCGAGGCGCCTGAAGTGGCAGGGGAGTGAGCTGATGTCCTTGGCTCTTCAGTCAAAACTTGACTTCTGGACAATCTTCCTCTTTTTGTTAATGTTTCCCATTTGCATTGATTTGTTCAGTTTTCCTCTCATGCAACAGAACTGCAGAGGCGTGCTCTGTGGTCACTTCAGAAGAGTGGGGGCCTTGACTGGCTTCTATAAATCATACCTGCCTGCTTAGTGGCTGCCTCTTTGAGGGAGAATTAATTAAGCTGGCACTGTGTGAAATGGGAGAAGATTGCACAGACTTGGCTTTTCTAGGTAGGCTCAGTTCTCCTTTTCTTCTCCCAGCTTCCACAGCAGCAGCAGTGACCTTAGCTGGGGCAGGTTGATTTGCAGGCTGACTGCTAATCACCCTAACCGTGTAACTGACACTAATTTGTACATTTCAACCAAGAAGGAAAACAAAAGCCATTCTTGAAGAAGCCACCCTGGATTTACCTGGGACAGGCTGCTGTGTCGTAGCATCTTTATGATGGAATTAATTTAATCCTTCCTCAAATGTTCCTTCTCCCGTCAAATCTGTAGTAGGGGAGGGATGACGGGGTTCTGTGCAAACCTGTCTGCGGTGCAGCCCTGCCGTTAGGGTCCCACAATTCCCTCAACTCTCCCCCTCCCCGCCCCAAAGCACTAAAGACAGTTGGCGTCTTTAAAACTGGAAATGTGTGGAAACGGCGCTAGGATGGCAAGACGTTCTCCTGTTTCCATCCTTACTGGGAACAAGAGCAGAGCTGCCTGCTAGGCAATTGGTAGGAGGAGGAGCTCGGTGACTTCTGGAAATCCTCTCTCTGGGCAAGGCAGCTCGGTGCCGATTCTCACTCAAGTTTGGTGGAACTTCTGCACTTTCATTGTGTTGGTTAATGTGAAAGAAGTCTAGGCACTTAACGCATAGTTTGTTGCCAATGGCAGGCTGCTGTCACCAGATTGGCCAAAGCAGCAGAGGGGTCTCTGCACAGACTTCCAAAAAATGAATTTCAGGTTCTGAAATTGTACTTTTTGGCCAGTGTGATTTACCTTGTTATATTGTGATAGTCTCTTCCCCAGCAAATATTAGTGGATCATGAAGTTATCTTGGGCAGAGTCTCTTCCGCGCTGCACATCCTGTACAAAGCTCCTTATTTTGCAGTTCCTCTGTCCTTTTGTCCCACCAGCTACTTTGGTGGCTGTGCAGCCCCCTCCCTTCACTCTATTGGCTGGAAATAACTTTTAAAGCACCTGCTTTGCTTGACCTTCTAGCAGCAAGATGCACTTCATTACCGAACACTAGATTTGTAAGTTTCACAGTGGTTTCTTCTTGTTCTGCCAATAGGCAGTAGTCACTGTCCTGTAATATCAGCTAGAGGCTTTGTATGTAGACACAATTGGTGTCCTCTGTGACCCTGTGGTTTGGTGCTTCTAGGTGGGCGTAGTTGCATCAGGGAACTTCTGAACAAGTATCCTGATGTTTTCTCCTTTGATCATGTTCTTGCAAACCCTTTTCTGAATTCTTTGATACCAGAATAGCTTACAGAAATTCTGTTAGGTAGTAATTGGGAAACAAAGTCTTCTAAGGAGTTTTGTAAAGTTGTATGCACATCTTGTCTCTGATTTCTAGCTACTTCACTTGTGGGATTTGGGGGGTGGAGGCCTGCTTTTTAAGGCTTTCCATTCATTAAAAACCCAGATATTCATCTCACTCACTGAGACACACCTGAAGCTTATCTGCTTCTTCAGCTTTCTCTTGTTTCACTGCTGGTTAGAAATTGTTTTCAAGTTCCTTTCCTTGTGCTATCATATAAGCCAGCCGAAGAATTCTTGAATTTGGCCGAATATTCCATATCTGTAGCAGGTCTTATCATTTCAGTAACTCTGTTCAGACCTCAAGTATTTGGTAATATCTTGAAGAGACTAATCAGGAGCCTCTCCCTCCATTGTTGTTTTTTTAAGTTGTTATTATCAAGATAATGTACTATGTATTGGCAGAAACTGAAGTAACATTTCATCTATATGTATATAAAGCATAAGATATACTGGTTCAATATTAGCAATTAAAATCAAGGATAAAATTGGGGGTGGCTGTGTTTTTGGTGTGTGTGTGTGTGTGTGTGTAAAGCGATGTATTAGTAAATCAAGTGATACTAATACATGCCTGGTACCCTCTTAAGAATTCATGTGTCTCTGTGGTGAAACAGTCTCTCTTGGTTCTTCAGTGAGTAGGCAAATGAAGAAGGACCTCAAATGAGGACCTCAAGGCCTGGGTCTGTTCATTTGGATAGAGGTGACCCTTAAAAGTATTGTGGTCCTGAACCATTTAAGTCTTTATAGGTCAAAACCAGTATTTTGAATTGGGACTGGAAACTGGCAGCCAGTGCAGTCAGACCAGAATCAGTGTAATGTGCTCAAACCATCTTTCCCTGGAGCAGCCTGGCTGCTGAATTCTGCAATAACATGTTCATCATCTGTGCACCGTTGAGTTTCAGTCTCTCTTTTCTTGCTCTACACCAAAATTCAGCTGGCCACTGAATTCTGCACCAGCTGTAGTTTCAGAACCATCTTCAAAGGCAGCTTTACATATAATGCATTGCAGTAATATAAGAGATTAAAAGGTAAAGGACCCCTGTTGGTTAAATCCAGTTGCAGAGGACTCGGGTTGCGGCGCTCATCTCGCTTTACAGGCAGAGGGTGCTGGCGTTTGTCCACAGACAGCTTTCCAGGTCATGTGGCCAGTAGGACTAAGCCGCTTCTGGCAAACCAGAGCAGCGCACGGAAATGCCGTTTACCTTCCCGCCGAAGCAGTACCTATTTATCTACTTGCACTTTTTGGCGTGCTTTTGAACTACTAGGTTGGCAGCAGCTGGGACTGAGCAATGGGAGCTCACCCCATTGCGGGGATTCGAACCGCCAACCTTTTGATCAGCAAGTCCAAGAGGCTCAGTGGTTTAGACCACAGTGCCACCCGCATCCCTTAATCTAAAGAGATTACCAGAGCATTGAAGACAGTAGTTGGGCTATCTCTGTCCAGATAGGGGCACAGCTCAGTCACCAGCTAAAGCTGATGGAAGGTCTCCAGGCCACCAAGGCCAGCTGAGCCTCAAGCGACAGCAAAGGCTCCAGAAATGCCACCGAGCTGCGTACCCACTTTTTCAGAGGGAGTATAAGCCCATCAAGAGCAAACTCTCACCACCTTCCCCATAGCAAGGGCTGAAGGTAAGCTTTCCCGGTTGGCGGTGTCTGCCAAGACCTTCAAGATGAGCTCTTCATTCTCCCAACTCCTTATTTATTGGAGGAGGAAGATTGTCAGATGAATTTGCCTGTAGTAAAGGTAAGCACAGAGAGGGGGAGAGAAGGAAAATTATAGAGAAGAGTTTAAAACATTAATCTGGATGCTATGTTGAGCTTAACGGTGGATGGATTCTCAATCTGAAATGGCAGGAGGTTAAAGCATTCTTCAGGTGTTGCGATGCAGTGCATGGGAAACCTGCACTTGGGGGGGGGTGAGCGCTGGTTCTGCCAGTGTCGCCATCCCACTCGTGACAGTGAAGCAGTGCACCTCTTGTGAGGCTTCTCACACATCCTGTAACTTGGAAAAGTGATATCCCTGTAAAAAAGGGGAATAAGTGGGTCATGCACAACAAATAGTCACATCCGTTGCCCAAATCTTGGAAAGTTCCCCTGAATCGGGGAATTAGCACCGTGGCAGAGGAATAACTTAAATAATGCCCTTTCTCTGCACCTGTCACGTTATGTCCCATAGGACACTGTTTTAATGATGTACTGCCATCTGGTGGGCAAATGTGATTCAGTTTAATTCCTTTCTGCATATTGTTTGCCTAGTACAGTGGTACCTTGGTTTAAGAACAGTCCAGTTTAAGAACGATTTGGTTTACAAACTCCGCAAAACCGAAAATAGTGTCTTGGTTTGAGAACTTTACCTTGACCCTAAGAATGGAATCCGAATGGTGAAAGGGCACCGGCGGCGCGAGGCCTCATTGGGGAAAGCACACCTCAGTTTAAGAACGGTTTTGATTTAAGAACGGACTTCCGGAACGGATTAAGTTCGTAGACCGAGGTACCACTGTATATCATTGCATTTTGGAATTTTCCAAGATGACTGTCTAATATGTGCCCCAACCATTATTGTCATTATGTTTCTTACCTGCCTTTCACCTGAAGGTCCCAGGGTGGGTACAACAATATAAAATGCACCATTCATTCAAGATATTTGTCCGGAAAATCTTTATTTTGCAGTATTACTGAAACATACGGAGCATATTGGCATTTGATGTATCATATTCCCAACATTTATTATTTGCCCCTGGATATATTTGGTTTAGCCTAGCCCAAGTGCCAACAAAACATTATTTAAGAGTAGTACTAAAAGTTTGCTGTGGGACAGTGTGCCACCTCCACTGACAGCTGTAATCTCACAGTCCAGGTTTTCTTCCCATTTAGTTTGATGTGCAGTAGCAGAAGCACCACAGCTCATAGAAAGTCCATGCCCTTTACTCAGTAACTTTTATCTTCTCCTGCTTTACCACCAGGTTTTCCACATCTGTAGCATCCCACAATGGGCAATATTTTGTCATTAAGCAATTAGCTATATTTCTTAATTGTAAATATTGAAAAATTGTGGACATGGCCCTCCTATTTCACTGCTTATTTTGCTACAGGATTTAAAATACTTGTTTTTGAAAATACTCCTTATCTCAACCAACCCATAACTGCACCATCATTTTAGATGGCCTAAGATAGTCAGTCTTCCATTTCTTCGTTTTATTCTATTTCTGGCAAACTGACGTTATTTCCACTTTGCATTAACCAGAAATGTGGCACAATCTGAGGGAAGGGAGGGGTGAGCCCGGGGCAAGGCAGAGACAGTGGCCAATCACTGCGAAGATTGCCTTTTAATTTGGGGGACTGGGCTGGTAGGACTTCCCCTTTCCATCTTGGAAGTTCCTATTTCACTTCAGCTCTTGTGGAGCTTTCCAAATGAAGAAGTACTGAAAGAACAAAGACTTCCTAATACGACCCCTCATGGGAGGGAGAGTTAGAAACCCCTTGCTTTAGTCGAGCTTTCATTTGTAACCTGTTCTCCAAACCAAATGCAAATCCCTTTCCACCAGTTACACCGTAAGCTTTGAAAACGACTCTTCAAATGACATCAGAGGTCACCTATGCTGAAGTGAGGTTCAAGAACAACGGGCCTTCATCTGCTGAACCCAAAGGTAATGATCCGCCGGTGGGGTGCAAGGGCATGTGTGCTGGGGTGTCGGCAACCGAAATGAGCCTCTGGGGGCTTCTTCTCCAGTTGTGTTGTTTTAGGACAGCTTGGCTATAGAATACCTTTTCAGTTTTCTGATCTACTGTTCTATTTAAATTCGGAGCAGGCAGAATTCAGACAAGTGTATACTTTTTTTAGTATGGAAACCTAGCAGTGGGAAAACATTGCTGGCTGTTAGAAAATATGGCAGCAGTCTTACAATCTATTTTTTAATTACAAAAAAAGCTTATTACAAGATTGAACCACTCCATAGGACCAAAATAATTCTTTCTTGTATCCAACCAACCAACCAACCCGTAAGCCCAGGGGCTGGCAACCTAAGGCCCAGGGGCCACAAGTGGCCCACAGGGGTTGTTTAACCAGCCCATGAGCCACCCACAAACCGAGCCACCCGCTCGGCGACTCCCCGTGTGCTGCGCTACATCGGCACAGCGTGGGGACTCGCTTCCATGGCACCAGAAGCCGTGTCGATGCAGACGCTGGAAATCACGGGCGCACGCACAATCCAGCCCATGGAGGGATCTCGGCCCAGGCGAGGTAAACCTTGCTGACCCCTGTGTAATCCCATTACTCTCTTGGAGGAAACAGTACAGGCTGGATCAGAATAGTGCAGCTTCCTTTGTCAGAGATGAGCAAACACACACAGAAACTTGAGGAAGGGAGGTGCATTTATATTTTTGCCACTTGGTTGCCATCCATTCCTTTCTGATAAATGTGAGATTAGAAAATGCTTACAAGCCCGATCAAAATTGGTTAGAATTGTATGCCATCACTGACCTCTGCTGGCCGATGGAAAGGGGGTGCTTCATCGTGGAAGAGACCCCTAGGCTTGCCTGGGCAGGCAGTAAGCAGCCACCATCGGATCTTTCATACGCAGTAGAGAGCAGAAAGCTACAAAACTGGGTGCTTCAAAGCAGGATTCAAAGTATCTGCTAGATCCAAAGCCCTTTGGATCCCTGAGGGGCCTGGTCTTTGGGCCCCTCAGCTACATCATCCTGGAGCTAGAGTAGCAAAAAGTTCTAGCAAAATCCTCCCTCCCTGCCAGTTTTCTGCCCTGGCTGGTGAGAGCCATCGAGGGTCTGAGCTGCAGCACTCAATCTTTCAGACTGCCCCCCTGCCAGACCCCATGTAGAAGTGCCTTCCTCCACGTCTAAAAACGCATCACAGAGGTTCTAGACAATGGACTAGGGGTTCTAGACTAGTCCCCTAAATGTTTCCCTGCCACCTCCTTCCCAAAGCCCAGGAAGCTTCTGCCTGGCCTAGGGAATAAGGCACGGTGCCTCTCCTGGCTTTGGGAAGGACAGCATCCTGTCAGAGGCCTGTTGCCTCCTTCCCAAAGCCCAGGAAGCTTCTGCCCAGGTTAGGGAGGGAAGCGCGATGCTCATGTGCACAATGTCCCCATCCCCCCGCAAATCTCCCTCATAAGCCTCTGGCCTTAACTATGAAAAATTTCACCCCACACCACTGATTTTCGAGTATCCAGGTCTTAACCAATCTCCTAAGAGCTCAAAGGGAATGGTCATGGCAGGCTTTCTGAAGGAGCGATTCTCCAAAGAGGACTCTGCCAAAGGGAAGACCCTGCCTGGTTGGTCTAACATTTGATAGTCATGGTACCTAGGCCCTCGGGGTGGCTGACTCAGATGGGGGCAGAAAACCTTTTCCCTGAGGAAAGGTTATCATGCTTAGGGCTTCTTCATTTGGGGGAAAGGCATGATAAGAGGTATATAAAGTGGATATGTGGAAAAAGTGGACATGAATAAGTTTTCCTCCGTCTCTAACAATACCAGAACTCAAGGTCATCTTTAGGAAGCTGGCTGGTACAAGGTTTGGGGCAGACAAGAGTGTACTTCTGCACAAAGTGCGTGGCTGAAGTGTGGAAGTCACGAGCACTAGGTGGAGAAGTAAGACAAATTCACAACGGTAAAGGCCATGTTATCATATTCAAACTGGGAAAGTGACCTCCATTGAAAGGTGTGACGGCCATGTTTGACACTGAGTACTGGAGACAGTCTGCCACTGAATACTAGTCTGGGGAACACAAGGGGAGAGAGCGCTGTTGGCATCTGGCTGTCTGGCCTCTGTGGGAAATGGCTGCTGGATGAGGTGGACTCTTTCTTCCATCTCATGTTTGTATGCCATGGGCTGCTTGCCTATAAAAGTATGGCACTTTAAAACCTTTCTTGGGATTTCCATCTGGAGACACGTAACCTTCAAGAAGATGGCACAAGGAGCCTTTTCCTTTTAGAGCATTCATCAAGCAGACTAGAGGAGGTGCAACTTAACCGGCAAGCATCAAGCAAAAAATGGCTTCAGAGGCAAAAACAGGAATGGTGCATATCTGTTCTGGACTAGTGGGTCTGAGAAATGAACAAAAGGCTATTTTTGCCTAAAAAGCCCCACTTCCCCAATATTCCATACATGCGAATGTGCATGTCAGCTTTTTTGAACACCAGCATTCCACAAATTTCTGGCTGCCAAGCAGAATTATAGTTAATGGGGAAATACACTCAGAAACCAATTTGCATAAGTGGCCTATAGAGAATTTGTAATCTTCCCCAAAAATCTGCGGGCAGTGGATTTTTCAAAAATGATTCATAGTCACAAGGCATTTGTGTATATGAGAAGTGCAGAGCAGGCACATAAGAAGCTATTTTAGACAGTCATGTCATTGGCCTATCTAGTTCAGTAGCCAGTGTGGGGGCCCCCAGATGTTCTGAACCCCCTGTTCTCATCATCCCCAGCCGACTGTCTTCCCCATGGCCAGAGGTTGGGGGCTCCAACATAATGGGGAGGGGTCCCTCTGCTCTAGACCATCTATGCTGACTGGCAGTGATATTCCAGATTTCACAGCCCTAAATGGAAATGTCAGGGATCGAACCTGGGATTTTTGCCTGCAGAACATGTCCTCTACTACTAAGGCATGGTCCTAAGTCATTGCTACTGAGTCATTATGTCCCCCAAGCAACAGAGAGTCTTGTCGCACTTTACAGACGGCTGTTGGCATATGGTTTCTAGTGCACAGAACTAGCTTTCCCATAGGTCATTATTCTTCAGCCAGTGTGACTGCGAGTGCAACAGTGATGCAACAGCATGATTAGACATTTTAAGGGTTAACTAGCTTGCACTGAGTGCATTTGAGTAAGTACCCTTTACCTTTGTAATGGTGACATTTTCACTTTTCAGCATCTTCAGGAAGCGAAAAACCACTTAGTACATTCCAGAAATGCAAGCCCTGGTTTCCGTGGGTGGTGTCAGGGGTTTTGATGTTGCTCTCCGTCATCCTTCTTGTTTTCATCATTGGTGAGTAAAAAGCAAACTGAACTTAAGAGAAAGGGGAAGATTCTGCTAAATGGTTGCGTAAAATTTCTGAGTAAAGAAGGGAGAAATAAAGCCTGCTAGATGTAAGTAGACTTAGTAGGTATTCTCTCCCTTTAGCAGAGAGTATGACAGAACCTAAAAGCTCTCCAGCTGACAAATGCCCTTCAAATTGATGAAGTTTGGATCGGACATGTTGTGATGAGGGGTGCACTAACATAATTAAACAGAATCCTCATTCATATTCACTCACTGTTTCCCATCCATTCAGGTAATCTCCTTTTTTAAAAAAATCTAGCACCAAAAGGTTTGATAGATCACTTGCTCTCTTGACCATCATGGCTGATTCAGATGATCCAAAGGGAAGTCACTGGTTTGGTTGAGGATACAGTGAATGCATCGTTATGTGACAAAGTGGTGCCTGCTAATCTTAAATAATCAGGACAGTGGTACCTCGGGTTAAGAACTTAATTCGTTTTGGAGGTCCATTCTTAAGCTGAAACTGTTCTTAACCTGAAGCACCACTTTGGCTAATGGGGCCTCCCGCTGCCACTGGAGCACGATTTCTGTTCTTATCCTGAAGCAAAGTTCTTAACCCAAGGTACTATTTCTGGGTTAGCGGAGTCTGTAACCTGAAGCGTCTGTAGCCTGAGGTACCACTGTAGTTTTTAGTGAACTAGGCAGTGGCAGCTGATCTGGCATTTTTGAAGATGTCCCTCCATTCAGGATTTACTGCAGAGGTGCCCAATTCCAGACTGTTCGGGGGTTCATCACAGTGTTAACACCTCCTTCTGCAGCCGAGCCTTTTTTCTTGGACTCTGCAGTATTATATGGTGCTGCTGTTCATTCCCTTTTCCCAGTTATCCTCAAAGGAAGTCCAAGGAAGGGATTCCTCAGAAGCCAGTTTCAGAAATCAACAGAATGGAATTGCCTCCTGAAGGGACCTGAAGGAAAAGGTGAGTCACTATGAATTAGAGGATCTGATGGGCAACAAAGGAAGCCACCTTAGTATGTGACTAAAGGTTAGAAGCTTTAAAATAAAAAGTAGAGAGCCACCCCCTATTTAAAGGAGCCCCTTAAAAGCATGAATTGATCCAGAAATGCAGTTGGAATAGTCTGCCAAAAAGTTTTTAAAATATATAAGTGGTTTCTTTTTAAAACAAAAACAGCAGTAGCAGCAGCAGCAGCAACAACAACAACAACATTTAAATGTGTCTCACATTAAAATTCCTGAGTGTATTTGCCTTGATCCACTCCAGAGAGGCTAATATGTCTGCAAGTTTTATTCACTTCTGCCAAAAAAAAAAAGTTGTATATTCTCCCATAATAAAAGTGGTGGTGATAAAACAACACTTCATTTTTTACTGTGTGCTGTTGAGTACCCCCAGAAAACAGGACTGGTTCCAGTGTTTTGAGAGCCACATAATACAAGTGGGAGCTGCAAGGAAATGCTGCAATGGCCTGGTCCTCTTCAGGATTCTAGGCAGCTGGCCATGCCCTTTCCCCAAATACTCCATTCCACCCACTTCCCAGTTTTCCACCCATTCTCCCAGGCAGTCAGCATTCCATGCCTGCTGAACTGTTTCTGATTCACTCTTGATCCCTGACTGAGTTTTTTCCGATCACTTTTTGCAGTTCTGCAAACCTGGAGGTTCCCTTAAGCCTCCTTGGGGAGCATTGCATTGGTTCTGCCACAGCTTTCACGGTGCATTATGCGCCCCACTGCCTTGTCCTTCCCAGTCTCCCTCTTGGTAAGCAGCAGCAATGCGCTGGTTCCAGCTGCACTTAGTTTGAAAAATAAAGCATTGCTGAGCTCTAGTCTGAGCTTGAATCCTTCACTATTCTTTGCTCCTGAGTGCTGCTTGCTCCTCAACCCTGCCTCCTAGTTCAGGCCAGAATTGTTGTTTGTTCACGACTGCTGGTTTGCCCTATCACTTCTGGGTCCCAGCTTCTAGCTCTCCTCAGAGTGCTGCCCGCAGTTCAGCCCTGGTAGCAGGAAATGGAGTTCCCTTGCTTGTGTGTCTGACCAGTAAAAGCTCCTCCACAGTGTGTATCACATTTATCATTTCTTTTCATGATACACATTGCCTTAACTGCTACCGCATGCAGTTCAAGTTTTTTCCTTTAGTATTTAAAGCCCTAAAGAACTTGGGAACTGGTTACCTAAGGACTGTGTCATACCACTCTCCTCGGCTGGGTATTGCTAAGAGTACCACTTGCCCCAGGGATGTGCTTAATATGCATGTTCTAGAAACCAGGTTTTTAGGATTGCAGCTCCAGCCCTCTGGAGTCAGTTAGCAACTGAAATTAGACAAGTGCCTAATTAGACCCTGTGTGACCCAGTAGTTTTATGGAATATTAATAATACAATTGCTTTTAGTTTACTGAGTGTCATCTTTTTTGTTTTGTCTTATTGAGCACTGCTTTGGCCACTTTTGGTTGTGAAATATAATGAAAATAAAAATAAAAATACCCTGCCCATCTGACTGGGTTGCCCCAGCTACCCTGGGGTGAATTTGGGGTTCACAAAGCCTGCCAGGTTAGGACCATATCCCCACTGAAAACCCCGTATGAAATCTGAATTATAGTGCCTATCTGAACATGTGAATTCCTGCTGGTGAGTCAAACCCTTGAACAACTAAGAAATAAACATGCAGACTTAACTCCAAGCTGCTTCCCTCACTTATGGGACTTGTCTGTTGATGTGAACAATGACACATGAGCCCGGAAATTGCTGCTGCAACCTGTGCAATCTCCCAGGCTTCAAAAGGGGAACTCTAGAAGGCGGAATGTTGTCACGTAGCTTTCAGCTGAGGACAAGTGCCCACTATCTTAATAGCAGTAAATGATGTGGTGTAGTGGTTAGAGCCTAACCTACCTCACATGGCTGTGGTGGGGATTTGGGGATGGGGAGAACACTGTACGCCACCTTGAACTCCTTTATGCAAAAAGAAGAACAAATGAGGCTTCCCCAAAGGGAAAGGTGAGTTGAGTGTGCACACTGTGAGCAGCACTCTTTGCACCCCTTTAAATTCTGCATGTCCACTTATTTTCTGAGCCTTCCCTGTGCATATTTTTGAAACAAAAGAAAGGATGTGCAATACTACAAATGGAACATGCAATTTAAAAAGTGGGACAACTTAATGGAATGTGATGAAAAATAGCAAAAGAAAGATCTGGAAAAGGGCTGGGAGTGGGTGGGAGAGACCTGTTTCCAGTTGCAACAAGATTTCAGGTTGCTTCTTGTTGTCTCTGCTTTCCTTACAGAACCACAGCTGTCATGTTGCATGGCGGACCTAGAGCAATTTGGATCCAGCTGCTACTATTTCTCCAAAGACGAAAGGACCTGGAACAAGAGCAGGGCAGAATGCATGAAGAAGGGCTTCGACTTGGTGATTATAAATTCAGAAGCTGAGCAGGTGAGCTCAGTGGCACAGCATGGGGATGGCCTCAGGCGCAAAATTGTTAGGGGCACAAAATGTCAATGCCCAGTGCGGCTTCACTGGGCACCATTGAGAACAGCTTCTCCATGTGAACCAGGAAGTGACCTCTCCAGACAATAGAACAACTCTTCTTTTCTTATCACTGCAGCTGTTATCTCCTGTGTGATGTGGATGCTTTTAGGAAGTTGAATGCGCATGCGCCATCCATTTCCCTCCCTCTCCCACTCCGTGTGGTGCTGGGTGAGCTGCTGTAGGTCAGCTTTCCCAACCTGGTGCCCTCCAACATGACCATTGGGCAGGGATGATGGGAGCTGTCCAATGACAACTGAAGGGTTCCAGGCTGGGGAAGCTTGTGCTACATTTATCATGCCTGGAAGCAGCATGTTAGAAGAAGAAGCATTTCTATCTCCCACCACTCAGCTATATTTGTGGTCTTTAGTTGCATTGGTGTTTACATGCTACGACAGGCAGCCTTGGGTTTGGGGTTTGTTTGACACAAAAGGATCCCCAAAGATCTCTGCTCCACAAAGACAGCTAACCTGTATGGACTGCTCTGTGATGTTAATTAACTGAAAGTTTGGTTCACAATTTTGTGCAGGGTTTCCTTACAAACCATACCCAGAACAGTCGAGTGGAAAACTTTTGTATCGGTCTCACAAGTCAGAAGGGAACAGATCAATGGCATTGGGTGGATGAGACTCCTCTTGACCCCAGGCTAATGTGAGTAATACTTACATAGTAATAGTTATATTTAGCATTTATATTGTGCTTTTCAAATGTGCTTCATCGGCACATTGCAGATTGGGATGGCAGCTGAGGTTGAGCCAACACTGCTTTGGGTTGCAGAAGGCCAGGAGTGCCAGCTTGGCCCTGTGACCGTGGGTGCCCAGCGCCATAGGTGTCGTGCAGCGTTTACGGCCCTGGCACTGAAATTTGTGAGTGCCTGGCCCCTTCATGGGGAATTTTGTGGGTGCTCGGGCAACCAGGGTCCCAGGGGTTTGGCAGGGAATTTCAAGCTCTCCATATTTCCTCTCACCAAACAGTCGTGGGATAGGGATAGCACTGTGACAGAACTCTTGTTCTTCTTTATTTTGGTAGTTCACAGCATTCTGGAGTGAATACTTTTTACAAAGTTAGGTGCTAGGGTTTGCTTTCATGTGCAGGAGCTCCAATCAAATCCAATATTATGTGTGTCTTCACAAAAGGCCAAAAAAGGAACATATTTTCATTTGTGGTGGGAGTGCCCTCCGTCTCAGATGTTCTGGTTCAATTTTTGTTGTTGTTGAAATAAGGAATATTCTTAGAGAACCTGTTCCAGCTATACCTCAAATGGCACTATTACCAATATTTTAAGGTAGAAAAATTCAGAAATAAAGCTATTTACTTTGTTTTACTAGTGGCAGCATGTGCTACTATGGAAGATATTAGAGGAATGGGACATTGGAAAATGGTGAGATAATGTTTGGAGAACAGCCATACAGGAAAAACTTACATGGCATGTTAGATTATTGTCTGGTAGGAGTAAGCCAGAAAGCTTTGGGGCAATTTTGAGAGATCTTCTTAAATATACCAACAGGGCACAGCTGCCACACTCCTTGACAGCAGCTTCAGCATATATGTGGAATATGTTGAAATGGTAGGATTTTTGTAGAGTTATATTGATAATTTTATGTGTCCCAGTTTCCCCATCTTTTTAGCTCATTTCCTATGTTTATATTCTTTCTGTGACATATAAGATACACTAGTCATCTATATTATTTACATCTACTGTTCATCCAAACATTATTCACCATTTCTCCCCAGCTGTGCTTTATTGTTTTCTAAACTATGTGCAAAATTAATAGAGTATTTTATAAAAGGCAAATAGAGATTTGGTGGGGTGAGGGGGATTGGTGCAATGCGTGGCGGAGCTATATACCTATTTTTCCTTGCTGCCGCCACCACCAACGTACCCATAAACAAGAAATCTACAATCCTGTCACAATATATAAGTAAAAATATAGAGAGAGGATTAAATAAAAAACATATTCACCAGCGCTGGTGTCCCTGGTAGCAATTAGAGAAGCAGCCGGAAGTCATTCAGACTCCAGTCAAGCTGGCTTCTCCAAATTCAGGCAGATCCAGGTCTATGAGAATATCTTGAGGTAAGTATTTTCTTATTCCATGAGAAGCATATTTATATTATTGTTTTTCTTGGATATGTCATGCTTGTTCAGCATGATCTTTCTTTGGGGTGCTAAGTCCAAAACATCATTTTTTGTGCTTCTATTATCCATTTGTTGTTGTTCTCCATCTTGGCGTCTGAAAACTAAACTCCCAAAATGGCTCCATTTCTGTCCTTCTTGACTTGTTCATTGGAGACCTCTTTGATTTCCTGAGAACCCAAAGTTTAATGAGCCTTGGGTATGCCTTGTGCTATTTGGACCGATGTACAGGGCTTGTCTATTAAATCCTAGCTTTGCATCCTTCTTTCATTAATTGTCTTCTCTTTCAGGTTCTGGAGAAGCAAGGAACCTAGTAATGTTGATGAAAACTGTGTTGTCATGCATATAGGTAAAGGAAAAGGCAACAAGATGAAGAATAACTGGAATGATGTCCAGTGTTTAGTGGACAAGCATCATTATGTTTGTGAAACAAATACAGTATCTTTTCCCATTTAAAGGATGATCTAGAGCCAAAAGAACACTTCAAACTATTAATCATGGGCCCCCTGACTGGACAGACTGAATCCATTCTGAGCATGGGCTCCACATGAGAAAGGTGTGCATTCTCATTCCACAATTGTGCTCCAAAAGAAATGTAATGTATAGAAATTTTCAAATGATAGGGAGAATGCAAAGTTCAGTAGAAAGTGATTAATATGTAGCCGTAGCATGTAGCTCCAGCCCTAACCACGTCTTCTCAGAAGTAAATTCCATTGAATTCAATGAGATTTACCCTTAGGTAAGTGGGATTAGGATTACAGAGTAGCAGTGGCGTAGTGTGGGGGGTGCAGGGGGGGCCGGCCGCACCGGGCGCAACATCTGGGGGTTAGGGTTAGGGGGCGCAAATCCACGGGTAAGTTTTAGTGCACAGTTGTAATCAACAACTGTAGTAGTAATCAACAGCAACAAGACGAACAAAGCCTTTTAAAGGAAGATTAGCTGCCAGAATTTGCTGTTCCTTACTTGGTAAGGATGAGAAAGATCCTGCCTCAGAGGTTTTTGGGTCACTTTTGCATCCATCTTAGAGACCTGGGAGACTGTGTGTGTGGTGTGTGTTGCCATTTGACACGTTTTTGTAATCTTCAAACTGTCCAGGCAGGGAGGAGAGGGGTGTTGCAAAGCAAGACTTTGCAGCCAGGAAGACAGAAGCAGCCATATAGTTATAAACTGGATAATTTGCTTTAATAGCATCAGCCCAGACTATTTGTAGCAGAAGCAAGGAGGAAAGGGGAAAGAGAAACAAAACTCACAACTTGGGAAGGCCACTTGCAGTTCCTTTTTAGTGAGGTTTTAGCGAGTATTAAAGGCTGCTGCTTATTCCAAGAAGGGGAGCAAAGGAAGTTGTGCAGTTCTATAAGTGACAGCTCCAACTTGCAGTGGAGAAATGACTTTACAATGACTAACTGGCTCTTTCTCTTTGTGAGAGAAAGCCCAGTTGAGAAAGTGGTGGGCTGGGTGCCTCTTCTTGAAAGCTCATAGTGATCATATGCCTTGTCATGAAGTCTGTCAGATGCTGGAATTTTTAGTACACACAATGGCCAAGTGCTACAGATTTTACACTTGTTGCAACTGGAATCCATATTTTCACTGTCATTAAGCAATAGCTTTAATACAGCAAAGTTCGAAGCAAAAGAATCTGCCAAGTGGTGGTCTGGCCGAAGAAATTCTGCAGCAGAGAAGTTGGAGACAGAGCAGTTATTGGAGAAGACAAAGCTAAGAAGGTGCAGAAGGCAAGTCCAAAGGTGGAAGTAAAAGGAAGAGAGGAAGCAGGCAGCATATTGGTCAGAGAAACTGTCAATATATTTAATAATATTGGTTAGAGTACTCATTCTCAAACTTTTTCCTCTGGGCCACACTTTCAGAATTTTTTTTGCTCGCAGCACACCAAATTCTTTATTGCTAAGAAACACGTGGGAAAACACAACTAGGATTGTCCTCAGTATCACTTGATGCCCTTGCTTTCCTTTTGAAAATATTTCTACGTGAATTATGCAAATAAATATTTTGATATTATACTACATTGATTTTCCTTGAATCTTCCTGCCACACCCTTTGAAAACCACTGGGATTGAGCAATCCAACCATTGGTAAATGCTTTTGAAGCCTGTTGATTTTAAACACACAGTTAAACCTCTCCCACTGAAATAAATGAACCTGAAGTCATTGGGTTGTCCTTTCATTCTGCTAAGCCATAAAAAGACTATTGCCACACACAATACAGTTTGAGAGTATTGTGCTATTTATGTTAATATTTTGTCTTGGATAATAAAGCCAAGGCAGGAGGTGGAATTGTAAGGTGTTTGCTCCAGAAAGCAAGAGCTGCTTTAAGATTCATGCATGAAAATATGGACCAGATTGTTCCCTGATATGTTAGCTAGCTGCCAGATTATGAGTTTATGTAGACACAATGCAGAAAACAGTGCTGTATAAAGAACACCCATAAAAGGAGATGGAGACAGCCAGGTGACTTCATAATCATTTCCACTTTTATTATGTATCATAGCTATACTATAGGACCCGTAGCAGGAAAGAGGCACTAATCACAAAAAAGCATTAGGCAAATCATCAAACCCAAATCAGCAGCAAGCAATTTTAAGCAGAATTCATCTTGAAGTTGATTCAATTTAATTGTGTCATTCAGATTCATCCCATTTTACTGTGTCATTCAGATTCATTCATTCAGACCCAAGCTCTTCTGATTCCTCATGGAGACACATACTGCTTCATTGGATTCTCTGCCCATGGGGGGAAGGCTCTGGCCAGCTTCTGAGAAAGCTCTTTCTTAATAGGCCACTTCCAGGCTTGAAAGAAGGGGGCTAGATCTCTCTTCACTTGCTGGGAGAACTTTTCTGCCCACAGATTCATCTTGGACTCGTTGTCTTCTGGGATTTGGGTCATTTTTTGGTACTCAGCAAAAATGCGCATGTAGGCCTCCCATCCAAATGCCTCCTGAAGCTGAAAATCAGGAAAAAGAATGTGTATTCAGTCCCTTTCTTAAGTACAGTGGTACCTCGGGTTAGGTACTTAATTTGTTCCGGAGGTCTGTTCTTAACCTGAAACTGTTCTTAACCTGAAGCACCACTTTAGCTAATGGGGCCTCCTGCTGCTGTCGTGCTGCCACTGCGCAATTTCTGTTCTCATCCTGAGGTAAAGTTCTTAACCCGAGGTATTATTTCTGGGTTAGCGGAGTCTGTAACCTGAAGCGTATATAACCTGAGGTACCACTGTACTTCATAATGGCTTCTGTGTACAAAGTAAGGAAGAGGTACCCATACGTTATGCTCAGAATGCCCTTTTTGTCTCATATTTTGTTGCATGCTACCCCAAGTGGTGCAAGATTCCAGGGGTTCCAGGCACTTACCCAAGGTTCATGTTTCCTCAGAATGAGGGACAACGGAGACTGTGCTGTTTTTATGATATAGGGTTCATTTACACATATATACAACCTGAACCTACAATGGTGGCGGTCATAGCATTAACAGCCCAAGAGGTTCTTGCTTCTCCCATAGCCACAGCCTTCGATTCCCACAGAAACCAGGCATGGAATGTTAATATACTTTTATTGCATTTTACCTGCAAATATGGTTCCAGTGCAGTAAACAGCTCAAAGTCCTTTAACTGGCCATTTTTAATGTAATTTTCAATCCTTTTCTTTCTGAGCTCCGGCAGAAGTTCCTCATGGGCCCTTTCTCTTGGGGTGTTCAGGACAGTTTCATTTACATAAACAGACCATAGATTGCAGGTAGCTTCAGTGGTGTGAGGTGGGAAATCCCATCCGGCCTGCTGCTGGTTGTGCCCTAGCTCATGAATGGGGCCCCATAGGCCATTGGCATGTATGGACTGCACATCTATCATCTCTTGCACTGACACCAAGTGAAGCATGATTGGGTAGCCAGCATGCATCCAACCTACGGAGCGGTGAGTGAGGAGAAAGACACACAAAATAGACCCTTAGGAGCTGAATGCCAAGGAACCAGCTGTAGATAAAACACAGTCTAAGCATGCAGTTGAGGGCCATCCTTTGGAAACCATGGCAACACAAATGGCTTTCTGGTTAGGTGATGTTGTCTGTTGGGAAACATGAGGAAACTACTCAGATTGATGTGCTTAAATGTTGTTGGGGCAGAGCAGGCACTGGCTAAGGCACCAAGCCAGCCATTTTTAGGATTTGTGCATTAGCCTGTGTGCATTGCCTTTTGAGAGTAGGACGGAAGACTGAATTCTCTTCTATCTTCCATCATGGTTCCTAGCCTCCTTCCTACCAAAGCGCTTGACCCAATCCAAACTTGCTTAGTTTTAGTAAGGTGGTTGTATCATATGGCCTCAGGCTATGCCCCATTATAACGGAACACTTTGACAACTAAAGAAAATCAGAAATGACCTAGTCCAGCACCTTGTTCTCACAGTGGCCAACTAGATGCTTGTGGGAAACCAGCTTTTGTGAAAAGAAGTGTTCATATAGCAAACAGGCTTCCTTAGGGCAAAGGTTCATGTGGTCTGAGGGAGAATGACATGAAAGACCTTTGGGGAAGGAGGACCTAAGGCAGTGGTGTGGAGTTGCCTGGCCTGTGGGACAATCTTGGCCAGCCAGTTTGGCCCACAAGACCATTAAGAAAACAACCCATCTGTCAATCAGCTGATGTCACTGTGATGGAGAGTATGATGTCAGTTGATGGTTTCAATTATTCAAGGTTTTCCTCCCTCTTGCTGAAATGGAGGAGTATGCCCCTGGTTTTGGCAGCAGTTTCAATGCAAATCCTTTGTCATTGGGAAGGGGACTGCACTGATACTCCTGCTTAGGAGTATCTCCCTCTGCTCCATTTCCCCCTCCAACTTTGGGACTTCAAAGCATCAAAAGAGTGGACATGTTTGTGACAGCTGGTGATTTGTCAGGTGGCTCCACTCACCCATCAAAACTGGCCAATCTTACTAAGGATCTGACTTGTAGATCCAAAAGGACCCGTACCCTTGACTTAAGGGAAGCTATAACTGTACTCTCACAGGGCGATACATGTAGATTGCTCACTGCCAAGCCCTAGGATGTGAAACGGGTGGCACAGATCCAAGGGAATCTGGTAGAAAGCCAAATTCCTCTTATGCATGCCTGGCCCTTCAGACTACAACTCCCAGAAATCTTCAGGGGTAAGTCAGGAGAATGAAATGGCTAAATAACTAGCTAGCTTAAGTTTCCAGCACATCAGTGCCCTCTGGACTGCTCTTCTAGGATGAGTTGCACTTGTCTAAAAAGTGCTGCATTGTGCAAAATGCCACTTTCAGCCACATATGTATGAATTTTTAAATATTGTACTTGCCAACTGATATTTGAACATCTGCCACAATTCTCTCTGGCCTGGGGAAAACAGCAGGGACGGATGCTAACTTAGCCACTGCCTTCATCATGTTGTCCCAGATGGTGAGAAGAACCCCAGGATTGTCCATCGTCCGCACATTGTCTGCTGGCACTGTCAAAATAACGTTTGTGGTTTCTAGCTCAGCCCAGGGAGCAGGAAAGTGGCGGATAGTGTTCTGCCAGGCAGATGTGCTGGTTTCACCTAGTGAAATATTTTAAAGGGAGATGTTTATTTTGAAAAAAATACATTGCGTACTTTTCCATTATGCAGATAACACCAAGTTCATTTAAAAGAAAAAAATAACCAGTCTCTAAAGCGATAACACTCATTAACAGTATTTGCATCCATTCATGGAAAGAAGGGGATTCACAAGTCCTGGAGTGCCTCAGCTCATTCCACCATCCTTTCAAAGTACAGGCCAGGTGGCACTTCAGGCTGAAGCCAGCAACGGATGTCAGGTTCATTGCAATGATAGGAGGAGCTGCAAAGTGTTCATAAGTGGCTGCAAAGAGAGGAGCAGTTCTTGGAAACACCAACAGAATTTAGACATGGCAGCTGGTCCTTTGGAGATCCGTTATGGTTACAGGAGTTGCACAAAGTTTGCTCAGATATTACAACAAAGGTGAAAACAATCACACATGATCAGGTGTGGCGCATGAGAACATGGCTTGGTGGTGGTACAGAAGGACCAACCCACACTGCAGGCCTGCCCCACATACTGTTTGTTAAGGATTAATGTGTGGGGTGGGAGACAGGCTGAAATGTTGCAATAGTGAGGCTATGGCACTCTGAACATATTCAGAAGTACTTTTAAAAAATTGTACCATATTACTTTATCTCTCTCCCTCTAAGAAGAATGGCCAAAGAGGTAGGAAAGTCTAGAGGGGGGGGCAGTATCTGCAAGATTTGTTTTTCTATGAGCAGCACCAGGCAAGGAACTGGCAGCATCGGACTGTGTGCAGCTGCTGTGCTCTGCGGAGCTCCCAGAATGCAGTGGGGCTCCGACCAGCTTGCCAATTCCCTTACGTTTGAATTCAGATCCATTTCCTATAGTTCAAAGGACATTTCCGGGCATCCCTATGCAAGTCTACTCAGAAAGAAGTGCCACCGAGACTTCTGCACAACCCGTAGGTGTGTACTTTCCTTCTTACCGTGTTTGTAATAAGGTGCCTGGACCGCTCCTTTGATGGTAACAGAGATCAGGCCCACCGATGACTTCTCTGGCACAATGATGTATAAGAGGCCACCCCACAGGCTGGAGACTTCCACGCTCTGAGCCTTAACTTCAAACCTCCTTGTCACTACAGGAGCACGTTTCAGCTCCTCAGCATCACTTAAGTCATCCGAATGACAACCAATCTGCACCTAGAGAAAGGAAGTGTGATGCTTCAAATCAGACTTTGCCACAAAAGACAATGGGCCATTAAACACTGTTTGGTCTGCTGTGTCCCTTTGACATGACTCCCATCTTGAAACTGATGTGCTGATACTAAGTTAGAAAGAGCCAAAGATAGAAAGAATCCATTTCCGTGCAGTATATTGATTGTCTACTCAGCAGCGAGTTTAATTGGGATTTATTCCCAGGTAAGCCTTATTCCCAGGTCTTACAGATCAGGGTCAGTCCTCTCAATCAGGAGTGCCAATATTGGGGGGGGGGAGCAGGGAAGGCCCCGCCCCACATAATCAATCACATGATGTGGTGCATGCACACCATTTGTATGACAATGCCTATCAACTTGGGGGAAGCCTGGCACCCTTAAATATTTTATTGGGGGGGGGGGACAAAGACCTCTCCGCCCCTAGGAGTTGGCTCCTATGCTCTCGATGATTGTGTTCAACAAACAGAAAGTGGAAGAATGCAAGGTATAGCATGCTGGACCTATTGTGACTTGTGACACAATAATTTCACAAGAAATTCCAGCCCCCAAAGTAGATCTGAACTATATAGTAAAAACAGTACAGAGTCTGTTGTTTGCAATTCAGCTGAAGTTATTGCAAGTTGGTTAGCACCTGTAATTTAGCACCGATGGCATTGTAGGGAAATAGCAAGCTGGCTGTTTTCATTGGGGGGACATAGAGGCCCGTGCTTCTCCATGCTTCATTTCCTGCAAAGAGGTCAAAGCAGTTGAAACACAGAGTATAAATCAGTCAAAAGTTGTTCGGTACAAATAAAACAGTTTAGTTAGCTTTCCTTTTCAAAAATACTTTCCCACTGAGTCCAAGACTTCAAACTTTGTATAGGTTAACTAGAAATTTTCCTATATAATCCTTGGAATGTCTTGTAAGCAACAGGAGGATGCCAATTTCTTTGGCTCTGATCCCACCATTTCTCCAAAACGCCGTCTGTGCTGCTCCTGCACGGCCCCAACGTTCTTCAGAAGTAATTCTCTCTGGGTTTGGTGGCGCTTATCCCCAGAACAAAGCTTCAGGAAGCTGGACTTTATTAGAATTCAGTTAGTTACCATCTTTCCCAGAGAACATATCTGCATACATATTCTAAATAGGCTGTGGTTTGTTGTAAAGAGAGGTCCTGAGTATACAAACAAAACATCCCTATTAGACGGCTGCATGAAGCTCCAGTTAAGTCATTCCCGGAAGTCCCGGAATCAGGAGCCAAATGAGAAATGGTTTTCAGAACACCGTTCACCTTGCGCCCCCTATTTCAATCCAAAAGTTTGTTGTGTTAACCTTTCAGCTCAGCAGTAATTAGTAATTATTCACACACATTGCAGGTGAGGAATGAACTGAGTTTTGCCTTGCTCAGGGTCACTATGACTTTATGGCTGAGACAATATTTCAACAACGCCCTTCCCAGCTTATGGCAAATTCTCAGGAAGTCAGATACTGAAGTCAGATAGCTAAAGCCAGCAGATCAAACAACGAGCTGAGTGAAAAATCGAAAAATACTTCTTACCATTATTCTTTCCACTTATTCTGATAGTTTGAGGAGGGGAAATAGGGTAAGTTGCTCCAAGCTGTTGATTCAGGCTGGGCGCTAGCTTCTGGAATTCTGGGGAAACATTGTAGAGCTCTGAAGACAGCTTGATAAAAAATGCCTCCTCTGAACTGGATTTGATGGGGTTGCTTGCACTGATCTCAGGAATTCCCCTGGACTTCATCAGCTCCATCAGATCTTCATGCACAGAGAATATAGTAGGGGATTCAGTAGCTGGGATCTTTATCAGTGTAACCAAATCTTGTCCTAGCTTCTTAAGCCATGAGGAATATGGTGACTTCAGAGCTTGGCGGTTCTCAATGTGTTGCTGGAATTGGAAGAAGGCTTTCCGGAAGTGATAGGCCAAAGCAACTTCTCTGGCTGGTCTAGCTGGGAAGATTTCATCAGATGAGCTGATGTCGTTTCCAAGGATCCCAATTCCAAATTTCTCCAGTATTTTGTTTCCTGGAAACTCAGTAATAATACTGGGACCAGTATTTTCATCAGCACTTGACCAGGCTTGTCCGCCAATCAGGAGTCCACCTCCTTCAGAGACAAACTCTTGGATTTTTTCCACCTCTGTGTCATAGTAGGCTGTGCAGCAATACACACTGAGGCCATCTTTAAGGTCTGTTAGCTCACATGTGATCTTCGCTTGATCTAGCATGGAGTAAAGGTCCTGGAGATAATCTCCAACACCCACCTTTCCTCCCTTCCCAGAACTAAGCCACCGGATTGCATTGAGGACGAAAGGTTTCATGGATGGTGTGCTAAACAGGTTTTCATGAGCACTTACGATAACCCGTCCCCTCCCATAACGAGCAGCTGCAAGAAACGACTGGTTGGCATCATCTATGGCAACTGGAAATGCCAAGGTTCCATGGATTAGCAGCTCAGATGGAACACCATCCTGAATCTTGAATTCCTTCACTCCACTAAGAAGAGCTGTTAAATCACTTTGGATATCTAATCCATGCCTGGAAGAAAAGCAATATCAATTCTTATCATGAGGAGTAACACTATATGGCAAGACAGCATCTTATTGTCCTTTCTGAAGGGTCTCAAGAGATTCTTACAATTTCACGTACAGTATATACTTTCAAATACAACAAATTGCAGTTTTGTCACTAGGATTTATATGTAATTTACTGCTGGAATTCATTGCTTTTCATTTTCCCTAGCAAATTCCTTAGACTTCTACAGTGGCAGTTCCAGAAGAGCCAGACCTTTTCCAATGAGAGATGCGTACGCCCCACTGGCATGATTTGCTCTTTTTGCTGTATGGCCAGCAAGATGCAAGAGGAAACCTGGCTTCAGTGATTATCAAAATCATTCTTTTGGGCGCAGGGCTCATCCTGACCACCAGTACCTTACACGGGCTGGCAGGTGAGCTGGCCTGGCTAATTTGTATGTAACTTGTCTTTTATTCGCATGTCCCCCAAGGTAGGTTTTGGGAGGGAAAAAACCTCTGGGAACTTTTCTGGGAACCTCAAAGGTGGGGTGTGTGTGAGAGAGTTTTACATCCCTGGCAATCTTTTCTCACACAGGTTTGAAATCCAAGCACTGTCAGATCCCTTGGCTTCTCCGTTACATCCCAGAAGAGAACATTAAGGCTCTGCAACAGCAACAGCTGAGATGGGAGGAGGCCCACCTTTTGTGGAGGAGCCTGTGCGGCATCTGACTGCTTCTCCTATTGTATGCAGGGGAGCCCCATAATTCAACTACATCCAATAAAGAGAAATTAAAACCCTGCAGGGGGAAAACAGAAGGAAGGAAAGGCAACCTGGGTTTTGTCCCTGGAACACTTTGTCCCCATCCCTTTAAACTAAAGGCTTAAATCCACAATTTGTGGGCACTCCTACTTCCCCCAGGTCATTTTAAGCCCTGACATTGGTTCACATTAGCCAATATTTTTTGACAACCCCTCCCCTGGGAGAACTCACTGGCACTGTAGATAAAGAGGCACCTTGGTGTCTACAAGTGAATCACAACTATTATGAGCAATTTAATCCTCAGTGCCTAGCAAACAAGTCACAGTAAGTGAGACTTTGATGGACACCTAACACCACCTCTTAGGGCCAGCAGGAGAAAGCTCGGCTGGACGGAATGGGAGGCTGCCCTGTGTGCCAGGGAAGTCTTGCTTTTTTCATTGCCCCCATCACTACCACAAAGCAGACTTCAATTCTTACCTGTGTTTGGTCACAAGTTTTGCATATGTATGTATGTATACGTGTGCGCGTGTGCACACACACAGATGTTGGGAATTGGCTTGCAGGGTTTTTTAAAATGAAAAATGCAGATAAGCGGTTTACTCACTGGGTGATAAGTGGAATCCTCGGCATTTGTGCGGACACAGGGAAGATCCCATTGCCTCCCACGTTGCCAGTGAAGTACACACCAGCCACACTCGCCACCCGGTTGCCAGGAAACCCAAGCAGCACGTTCTTCATGCCATGTTGACTTGCCCAGTGCCAGGCCTGCCCTGCGATGAGCAGGCCCCCACCACTCTTCACAAACTGCACAAGGTCATCTGCGTGCACCTCCTCATAGGCATCTGTGCAGTAGACTCCCAGGGAAGACCCCAGCGCTGCCCCTGCCTGCACTTTCACACCATCGCGGAGGAGCATTTGAGAGAGGGAATCCAAGCTTGCGTGGACACCCACCTGCGATGCCCCGGAGGGCTTGAGCCACTGCAAAACATTTCTAATGAATGGCAAGAACTGGGGAGTTTTCAGGGCATCTTCATGGGACACAACTACCATGCGCCCCTTCCCGTACTGGGATGCAGCAATTAGCACTTGCCCATTTGCATTCACAAGGACAGGGAAAGCTTTATCTCCTGTAAGCAGAAGCTCACAAGGCTGGAACCGATTTCGCTCAGCAGTAGCGGCAGCAGCAGCAGCCCCAAAGCTGGGCTGGGTCTTGTGCAAAGGAGCCCCCCAAGTCAAGAGGGCTGTTGCTCGCCAGGTAGGCAGCTGCGGCGGCTAATTTTAGCCAGGCCAGCAGGAGCAGCAGCCCTTGCGCTCTCCAAAGCTGTGAATGAAGGAGCAAAGGGGGGGGGGGGAGAGGAGGGGAAGCTTGGAGCTCCGAGGCAGCTAGCCAGGAGCCTGCTGCTCTGCACCCCCCCACTCCACTTGCCCAGCAGCAGCAGCCACAGGGGGCAGGCACTAGGTGCCTGCAGGTGCCTATCAGTAAACTCCGATCCCATTCAAAGTAGTCTGCCTGCCTCCTTCACTCAGTCGCCCTACAGCTGAGGGGGGGGGGAAGGCAGCGGGTGGACCATTTCGGCAGAAGGCCAAGGTGTGCTACAGGTCCCGCGGTGAGTGCCGCCTGGCATTTTGTCACCCCCCTCAGTGGTGACACCTGGGGTGGACCACCCCACTGCATCCCTTGCTCTGTCCCTGCCCACGGGGGCAGAGCTAGCTGGGGGGGGGGGCGGGCGGCGGCAGCGAGCCTCCCAGGGGAGTGCCCCAGTGGCGGCAAGCACCCCAAGGGGAGCACCGCCTGTGGTGATGTCACCCCCCTCAGGGATGACACCCAGGGTGGCAAGCACCCCACTGCCACCCTCTTCTCCCCCAGTGTTTGCAGTGAAAAGGGCCAGCAAGAGTTGTAAGCTGCAAATCCCTTTCCCCTCCCCCCGCCCCACTTTTGCCTACATTTCACCCACATTTAAAAAATCAAGTTAAATTTTACTTGACATTCAGTACTTGAATAAATTAGATCCATTAATTTCAGTGGGTCTTCTCTGAGTAAAACTTTGTTGAATACCATCCCAGGTGTTTTGCTTGTCAGTATCCCTCTTTGCTCAAGTAACAGGCACAGGCATTAGCTGACAGAAGCCCTTGAATGATTTATTTAGCAAACTCCAATATGTTAGTGGTTATGATATATAACAAACAATATATTTTTTAAAAACTGGGTAGTTTCTTTTTTACAACTGCATTGATGACAATCAGAATATTTACATATCATGGTAAAACTATTTTTGGTCTCCAGTGAGTTATGCTATTAATGTGATGTGGAGAGCAGAGGAGAACGGTTTTGAAAAAATGAATTGACATTCTGGTTAATGCACTATTTCCATTCAATATTATGGTGCAGGAAATGCAAATATTGATTCTGGAATCACTTGGTCTGCCGTTTAATGCACAAAATGCATCTGGTATAAAAGGAATGCACTGCCCCTCTGAGTTCAAGGAAATGCACTGCCTGGTGCACAAGTGGTGAAACCTGAAGTAATTTGCTAAATCATCCTCAGCGACTCATCAGCACGTTCTGATTTTGCAATCTTGGCAGCCACCCCTTAAAGAAAATATTAAGAAAATGTTGAAGTTCAGCCCAGGATTATCAAAGGGAGGTCTGTGCTTTGCAGAGGTGTCAAATGATACCTTGGCAATTGTTGTGAAGATATACTGGTAAGCACCCTAGATTAGGGAAAGGTATTTGTGGCAATTGTTACTTGTAGCTTCAGAAATAGGGGATTAAATGTACCTTTTCCTCTTTTCTATAAATGCTGACTAGGGGGTTGAACAAAAAATCTGTTGCTTTTAGAAGCAATGGAAATGACTTTTCTAGTGACATTGGCCTGGCATTGCAGTCGTCCCAGTCAGGCACCAGTAGTATTGCTCTACCTGGTTAGAGTGCTACTACATGCATTGCAAAATAGGCTTGCATTGATACCATGGAGCCTAAATTTAGAGTGTACAGTGCACCTTTTATTTTTGTCAGGATCTTGGCAAGGAGATAGGGATGGGGGAATTAGTTTGATTCAGTGTGCATTTAAAGGCATATCGATCGAATTTGTACTTTCAAAAGCAGTATGGGAACCGAAGCACAGCAATGGCAGACTTTGGGCTTTAAAATTTCAGTGCTCATCTTCCATTATTCACCATTGCTTTTCTTCCCCCTGCAGCACCCTCTCAGGTCAACCAGTTGTGCTCCTCTAAATCCGCCTCTGAGCACAGGGATCCTTTGAAATCCACACTTCCCCAAATTTTGTGATGTAGTTCTCCAGCCAAACAGTTAAAAAAACCAAAAGTGCATGTATTAGAAGGAAAGATCAGTTTACTAGTTAGAAATAACACACCAATTGCTTTATATTTAGGAGAATTTGCCTGCAGAAATGTGCACATCATGCAAAAAGTGTTGATTAGGCAAAATCCACCCTGAAATGATGGAGAGTTTTCCTTGGAATTAAAAAAGAAAAATAAATTTGCAAATTTCTGTAGAAATGTGGAGAACCGAGTTTAAGATTGGAAAAATGAGAAACAGAACACAAATTGACAGATTATTCTATCCCTAGCCTGCAGCCCAATATAACAATATAAGGAGAAATTGTTGCTTATGGGTGGACAAATCTAGTTCAGTCCTCAGACAGTCAGCACCATATTCAAGAGGGGATGTTAACAGGGAGCAGATTCTGAACATTGCAGCTAATGACTCTGTGTAGCAGCGAGATGACCCTTTGCAATGTTGCTGTGAAAGAAGATTCTGAATCCCAGAAGGTTTTATATAATCCTATCTTAATAGCTCCTTCCAAGCTGTGCCATAATGGATTGGCTCCAGAAATCAGAACTGGAGAACACCCAAGTTGTTATGTCATGCGATGGGGTCCCATGCTATTAATGGGGAAGCTGATTGTAACACTGTCCTTGTCCTGGTGTTGCAAGCATCCTTTTGGTTCCACCTGTTGAAGGAGGATCTGTCTATACTCCTGACATTGCCTCCATGAGATCAAGAGTCCAGTCACATGGGGGGGGGGCTTTATTTTCAAAAGCCTGAATCATTTGGGAACAGGCCAAGCCACTGGACAGAAGTGTAGCAAGCTCAAGTGGTACCCGGTGCGGAAATTGTTTTTCACCCCCCTTGAAATTATTAAAAGAAGGGAAAATAAGAAACCTACAGTTGATAGTGTTATTTTCTGGTTTATTTAATTAACATTGTGAGCATAAACACTTAACCCCCCCCTAACTTTGTTCTCACACCTCACCTCTCCTCCTGTGCGTTCCAGGGTTTGGGGGAGCTTTTGCTTCTCTCCTTCCCCCCCTTCTGCTTGTTTTCTCCCCCACCTCCTTCCTGCCCTCTCTGAGTCCCCCCTCCCCCCTCCCCCCAGAGGTGTAGGAAGGTCAGGTGGCACCTGGTGTGGAAAATTTCTTGTCACCCCCCCATTGATTATTTTCTTTGCCTGCAAAAATGGTTTTCTGTTATTTCATATTTTCTTACAAATGAATAGTAGTAGTAGTAATAACAATAATAATAATAAACTTTTATTTATATCCCACTCTTCCTAGCTGAAGTCGGGCTAAGGGCGGCTAACATCAGATACATAACACTGGTATACAATCAAACAATAATTAAATTACCTCCTGAAAACATGTCAAAATCAAAGTCTAATTAGATGGCTCTCTGCAGGGTTAGGGTTGGGAACAGTAAGTGCTCCACTGAATTGAAATTTCAGCCTTCATGGCATAGGAAAACGGCCAAGTAAACAGCTATTTTTGTGGAGGAGGGTCAAGATATTAACTGATATGCATGAAATTTCATATATAGCTATATAATCCCTAGTGTAGTAAGATAAGACCTTTGGAGCAGGCATTTTCAAAAAAAAAGTTTTGTATGAACCGTTCTAGTAGGGCAGTAATTGTTCCTTGATAATTTGTCACCCCCCTCCATGATGGCACCCGGGGCAGACCACCCCCCGCCCCTTCCTACGCCCCTGCTTCCTCCAGCAGCCCAGGGCGCGGGGCTGTCAAAACGTTTCCTGTTGAAAATAAGGAAAATGCATGTGGTTTTGGGGCATCGTTAGACTGCTACTGCACTCCAGCTAAACGTCACTTCCGCTAACAATGCTTTTCGCCGATTGGCGATCCTACAAGTGAATAAAGGATATTCCAGCCTGTGTTCCTTAGTCTCAGGCACTCCAGCTCAGAAGCAGACTCCACGAAGTGCAAAGAGTAAATGCCCTCAGATAGGAGGGAAAGTTGCACCCAGAAATGATCAGCAGCAGCAACATAAAAAGAAACGAAGCAAGCCGGGCAGAGATTAGCTGGAGGGGGCATGGGAAACAGCACAGAAGTGCAGTTCAGAGACAGGAAAAAAATTGGATAACCCAAAAGCCATATGGCCAAGCAAATTGCCAACTATTCTAATTGGTTGTGAAACCTTTACCCCCCAAAAGACAAGGCTCTCTCTCATTCGGCCAGCTTCCAGTGGCTGAGCTGTCGGGGGCAACGCCCCCCCCCCGTGACTCCCAAGCATACCCCAAGCCGTCGGGGGAAGGGTGGGAGCTGTGCCGCTTTGCTGGTGGTGCCGGCAAAACCGCACGGCTTGTCCTCTCTCTCCCCTGCCTGCCTCCTCCAGCCGGGAGCACGGGGACAACAGCATGTGGGCGCACAGCACACAGAATGTCACCCCCCATCAGGATGGCACCCAGGGCAGACCACCCCCACCGCCCCCACCTTGCTCCGCCTCTGCCACTGGATTCCTTTCCCTTTCCCAAAAGGACAGAAGCAAGCCAGAGGATCTGCTCAGGGAAGACAGGAAAGAGAAAGTTCCAGTGGTGGTGGCTCCTCTTGGGAGGCGGCAGGAGGAGTGTTTGTGCAGGAAAAGGGAGGAACCCATCGCAAGTTGGCACTTAGGATGACGGTGCTGGTTGGTGCTTTTACCAGGAGCGCAGCCCACACTGTCAGAAAGAGCGGTTGGACTTGGTCTGTGCAGGAAGGCATTGGTGTCTGAGCTTTTGAATCAGGCCAAGGAGAGCAGGATCCAGCAACTGGGCAGAGGAAGAAGGCCTGGCAAGGGAGCACAGAGCTGGCACCACCACCATTGAGACTGTGCCTCCGCTGTGCATCAAGTCTTCAGGGAGATTCACGTGTGGGGTCATGTGATACATTCCTATGTGTCTCAGCCTGAAGGGGGCATCTGGGAGCTTGTGCCCCCAAAGAGTTGTTTATTCTTTTGGCCAAGAGGCACCACGGATGCATGACGGACTTGACACATGTGGCAGAAAGTGTGTGGTTTTGATGTTTTGTGGGGGGGGGGGTGTCATTTTTTGCTAGGTATTTCAGCTGGCAGGGCTGAGCCCCTGTTGCTCTAGTGTACCAGCCTCATCACTGGTTTTACTCCTTCCTGTTCAGAAGAAGCCAGAGGCCAACCTGGTGGGTGCTCAGGCCAGGGCACTGAGAAGCTGCCACCTGCAGTTCAAAGGTTCACCACATGGGGGAGCTGCACACATAGCCAGGAATTGACATCTGGGAGTTTGCCAGTGTGAAAAGCTTTAACTATTTTTCTTTCTGAACCGAGTTTTTTCAGAATTCCCCATAATACAGAAAATCAGGCCTGCCAATTTTCATGAATCAGAAATTTAGAATGGATTTAACCCAATCAACCGTCTGGGAATGATGCTACACACTGACGCTTTCCTCCGTTTTATAACATGCCTTTATTCCAACATGGAACTCAAATCCCCCATCCAGCCACTGACCTGATCCACACCTATTTGATTCAGCAAGGTTCCCAGGGAAGGTGCTCTCTGTTCCCATACACGGCACAGAGCAATATGGAACATATTACAAAATGTAAGATATGGTTTATACTGAAAGGCACTTTCAAAACCCCAAAAGAACAATATTTGAAAGCAGCCGTGTGTGCACACTGACCCAAAATGCATCTGTGGAAGGAAGCCACCTTTTATTTCAGGTCAGACTGAAATTTTTGTTGCATTTGTCAGCCCCTGAAAGTCAACAAATATCTCCTCCTCTGACTTTCACAGGAGATTAATCTTTGGAGATCACTCACAGCCGAGTAAGATTGTCTTCCATAAACACGGTTTTAACAATGAGTCTGTAAGTGACTGTGGAGGCCAATTCTGGATCCACACGTCCTTCCACAGTGGGGATGTAGGTTTCTGGGCAGGAGTTGATCACGGTGAGGGTTTGCCAAGAGAAGCGCCTCCTATGCATATCTCAAGGCCTGGGCAGGCATGTATGGGAGAATACAGTCTCTCAGATCTGAGCCGTTATTTCAGTTGTTAAATAATATCTTAAATGAAAATTAATATATATCCTCTATTACGCTATGCTTTCAAAACATACCTTCAGCCAGTACCTGTACAAGTGAAACTAATAATCCTGGACTTTCAGCACAGGCCTTTAAATGCACTTGATGCTCTAAACCCCCACAAATCAGGACATACCCAGAAAATCCTGCTTCCCGTGCATTTCCTGTGTCTTGGCGTCAGTGAAAACCTCCAAACAATGAATGTGTGCCTCCTGATTGGATAGTTTGCGGTGGAAGCCAACAGCCATGATTTTGTTTTTCTTGCTGCCTCTTTTCTTCTCAGCCTGAATAAATTCATCCATATTTTTCTTCTGAATCAAGATACTGAATGGAATCAGGATGCTGTCTGAAATTGAGGGTGGGGGGCAGGAATGTGTGACGAAATTCTAGAACCAGCAGCATAGCTAGCCGCTCGGGTGCCTGGTGTGTCCTGCAGCCGGGGGTGGGGGCACTGTGTGGAGCCTCTCCACTGCGTCCCCCTCAGCTGTAGGGCAGCTGAGGGAGAGGCGGAGGGCAGACGCAAGTCCCATGCTGCCGTTTTAGGCACCGCAGAGTCTGTAGGTTCCCAAACCACCATGTCACTCCCAGGAGAGACGCGTGGCTCAGGCACGCTGCAGGCCCCACGGTAAGTGCCGGCCCCCATGGTGTGGCACCCAGTGCCAGCCGCTTTTCGATACATTTCTTGACTGAACTAAAAAGTTCTGTGAGCCCAATTTTTTTTAACTCATATTTTTGTCACCCCCCTCATTGATGACACCCGGGGCGGACCTCACCCACCGCACCCCCTTCCTCCGCCACTGCCTAGAACATCAGTGGAGCAATCTTCACAAAGAAAGCTCATTGAAGTGATGGCCTTAGAAATTCAACTAGGAAACGGCTGTAGTATTTTTCACACCATGATGAAGCACATTCAAAGTGAAGCCTACCTTTGGAAACAGATACTGCAACAATTGTGTGATGTAATTATTTCTTAGTGAAAGAGGTTTGTTGTTCAAAGGTGCATCTCAGAAAACCGGAGAGCCAAATCATAGAAATCTTACTGGAGTCTAGAATTGTGGAGTTGGAAGGGACGATGAGGGTCATCTAGACCAGCTCCCTGCAGTGCTTGAACTTTTTGCCCAATGTTGGGCTCAAACCCACAGTCTTGAAACTGTTAGTGACCTAACATGGCACACACCCCATCTAGAGCCCACAGTTGAAATAAAAGCACTATTGTGGTCACTATTTGCTTCAGTGAGACTCGACCGGTTGACATCTATTATGGAATAATTTGACACTGATTAAAATATATTTAAGAGGCAAAATATTAGAAGTTTTCAAACTCAAAACTATCTTTTCACAGGGCTGTCGCCCTTCAGAAATTGCTGGAGCTACAAAGCCCACAGTCCTGACCCACTGGTCAGACTCTTGAGGTCAAATGGGAATTGTAGCCCAATAACTGCAGTTACAGAGTGTCCCTATTTTCCAGGGACACTCCTGGATTTACAGAAGCTGTCTCAGTTTCTGATTTGGTCCGCTTTTCCTTAGGACATCCCTATTTTAATCGGAAAAACGTTGAAGGGTTTGGAGCTATGCAAACCCTGAGCCAGGTAACTACACAAGCTTTAGAAGACATTTAGGGAGCATTGACGCGGGTGGCGCTGTGGGTTAAACCACAGAGCATAGGACTTGCCGATCAGAAGGTCAGCGGTTCGAATCCCCATGACGGGGTAAGCTCCTGTTGCTCGGTCCCTGCTCCTGCCAACCTAGCAGTTCGAAAGCACCTCAAAGTGCAAGTAGATAAATAGGTACTGCTCCGGCGGGAAGGTAAATGGCATTTCCATGCGCTGCTCTGGTTCGCCAGAAGCAGCTTAGTCATGCTGGCCACACGACCTGGAAGCCGTACGCCGGCTCCCTCAGCCAATAAAGTGAGATGAGCGCCGCAACCCCAGAGTTGGTCACGACTGGACCTAATGGTCAGGGGTCCCTTTACCTTTACCTTAAATGTTAAATGTTAAAAGCCACCCAGAGTGGCTGGGGCAACCCAATCAGATGGGTGGAGTATAAATAATAAAATTGTTGTTGTTGTTGAATAGAACATCCCTATTTTCATCAGTTTTCTCTGATGTTGGAGGGTATGCAGTCAGTGGGTTATAGGTTCTCCACCCCTGAGCCACCCACACATTTTACATGCTGGGATGTTATGAACTAAAGAGGCCAAAATGAAAGAAATGAGATGAATGGCCTGTAATGGCTTCATCTAAAGCCAGCAGACCAGCAAGTTTTGAGGCAGGCGCTGGATGAATTCAACCCGCTTATGGCGTTCAATTACATTAAACATCCATGAAGCTGGAAACGCTTGAAACCACAACAGACATGCATGTAGCTAGAAGATGTCATATTTTCCTCCTGAATGAGTCCTCAGCAATGTGTGGGCCTGTGGAAACTCAAAATACAACAAAAAATTGTAATGACACACATTTGAAAAGTTCTAAATCAAATCCTGGTAATGCCGCATAAAAATAGCCGAAATGGAAAATCACCAGCAAAAATGTTAGAATGTTAAATACCAAACGATCTGCATTATTGCTCCCAGAGTGATTAATGTACTGGCAGTTCCCCAACCTGTTGCAATTTAATAGCATGTGGGTTTTTAAAAAAAATTCCTAGAGCATAATCAAATATTATTTCATTAAAGAAACTTGAATGCTTGTTAACAAAAAAAAATCCAAATTAACTGTCAACATATGTTGCATTCACTTTTTCAAATCAGAGTACATAACCATTTCTAATTGGCTTCCTGATTAATAAATGGATAGGGAATGAAGTAAATTATATTAAGAATAACTTGCAGTTTGCACAGGTTAGGAGGAGGTAAAATAGTTTTTCAACAGGAATCAAATAAATCTACTGAACATTTTGCTTTGTTTTACAATGCTGTGAAAATATGCAAGACATTGTGTTGTTAAAAGCTGGCTCAGCCACTGGAGAGGATGAATAAATACCGTGGGCCATATGAAAACTGCCAGTTAAATGAAGATCACAACATTGTTTGTTGCTATATAATGGTTACTTTTGCTATTAAGAGAGTAATTTCAATTTACAGAGGCTTAAGGCAATTTTCCATCTAATTTTCCATTTTATAGTATCTGCTAAAATCCTGGTGCCTTATTAGTTTGTGTGGCCGAATATAGTTTTCAAATTTCAAGACCATTGGTTCTTCTTGGGTTAAAGAAAATGTGATTAGATGGGTTTGTGTAATATACAGGAAACTTATGAAGCTGAAATCAAGGCAAGACTCAAACTGGTTAGAATGAGAAAGGGTCAAGATTTCATTTCAGCTATTAAAAACCTAGTGTTAAGAACTTTCAGAACACTTTGTGTATTCTTGGATTATGGTGTTTAAAAATAACGCAACTTTCTGTTTTTGCTTGTCTCAGTTTCTATAGGCTTGAAGCACAATCCACAGGGAAGTTGTTCTGTGTAAACCCAACTGTGATGCTTTGAGCTGCGCAAGAGCAGAGAACTTCCTGAGGGACTCTGCATTCCTTGAACAGCAAAATAAAACACTTGGGCTGCATAAATAGCTGGTGCTGAAACCTGATTCCGGGCAATTCAGGTTTTTCATCCGACCCACCAAAATGTGTGCAAAGCAGGCCTAATGTCAGGGGTGAGCAAACTGTAAAACCTGCGCTTTCGTTCCCTATGTTGCCTATGCCAGAGCTTTGCGTTATGGCCCATGAAAGAGCATTCCATTAAAAAAAGCAGTCTCAGAGGTACAGTAGCAATTTTCTGCGCTGATTCATACTTTTCTGCTGCCAGGCACAGACATAGGCTGTATGTATGACCTGGGGGGTTATTGGGCTTGTCACTTGTGGAGTTTTCAGAGGACCATGGGGTTTCCTATTTCTTAGAAATTCTGTTCTGTGTTTCGTTGACACTGCGTTGCACTGAGCTGCGATAGCCCAGTTGGTAGAGCTCCAAATTGGGCAAAAGACTCCCCCTCCATTGCAGGGGGTTGGACTAGATGACCACGGGGTCCCCTCCAACTCTGCAGTTCTATGACTCCACCTGTTGCATAATGGGAATGGTGGGTTTTCTGTCTACATGCTGCCATGTCACAATAAATTTCATTCACGCCAGTGGGCGTTGTGTGACACAAAAACAAATGTCCTCTTTGCCATCACTCCCCCCCCCTTTTAAGGGCATGGGTGCTTCTGTTCAGCACATGGGCAGGTTCAGGGCATGTTTCATCCACGAAAATCAGCCAAAGGCCTGGTTAAAGAGGAACGTTTTTGCCTGGCGCCTTCATTATATTTAATTTCCCTTCTCTTCCCTCCCCCTCCCCTTTTATGAAGATCACCCGCTCTGAGACCCCACAGATAATTCTCCCCTGGCCTCCTCGCTGGCCCAAGTAGGACCAACTCAGCCAGCTAGCCCTGGGGATTATCTAATGCTTATTTCCCCTAAATTGATTTTTTATTTTTGAATTTTATTGTTATTCATGTTTTTATACTGCATTTTATGCTGCTTTTATAATTAAGTGTTTTAAATTTGTTGTTAGCCACCCTGAACCCGGTTTCTGAACTGGGAAGGGCGGGGTATAAATAAAAAAATTATTATTATTTTTGTTATCATCATCATCATCATCATCATACACCTTAGGCAAACCTCCCTGGGGAGAGCATTCCACAGACGGGGGGCCACTGCAGAAAAGGCCTGTTTTTGTGCTACCACCCTTTGAACCTCTCGTGGAGAAGGCACACAAAGCAGCAGCTTGCAGCCAGTGCCAAATGCAAGTCTTGCTGGTTTGGGGTGGGACCAGGTATGGACAGGTTAGTGACTCTGGGCCCTGACCACCTGTCAAATGTGCTCGGTGGAGGATTGGTCACTCTTTGATCCAGCCCACTGGATGGACCTTGTTTCTCTACCACCAGCCCTACCACTGCACCCTTTGCCCGAAAGCAATGATAATCAATGCACAGCGCTTATTTGCGCTTTTGGAAGTATATAACAACCCTTTAGATAGGCACCATTGTTTAATTATATGTATCACATATAATCACATTTTCTGTATATATCACATATTCTGTATCACAGAATACATGATAGTACTTTTGGGGAAAAAACCTTTCATCTGTTCAAAGGGAAATGAGAGAGTTCACACACACACACACACACACACACACACACACACACACTGCCCACTTCATTAACCATTTTGGCTTTAGCTGGGCGCTGTATTTTATCCTCGGACACCTCCTCACAAATCCCATAGTCTTTAGCAAATGCAGACCTGGCAAGTGATGTTGACTCTGATTTAAGCCATTGCTCACATACCTGGGGACAAATCTAGCAACTAGTAAATGCCTTTTACACCAAAAACCTTGGCTTTTTATTCTCTTTGATCCTAGTATCAATTAGCAGCTAGTTGGGATTTTGATGTAGAAAAAATGATTTCTTCAGCCAACTGGCAAACAACAATTCTTTGTTTTTGGATTTACGGTTGCAAGCTGGGTGGCAAAAGAACATTTTGGAAAGCTTCATATCAAAGTGACTTCTGGAGCACAGTTTTATTAAAATAAGCAGAAGTCCTTTATTTACATAGCCAAAGGCCAACTGGATTAAAATAGCTGTTAGTTTGGCCCTGTTTCTGGAATTCCAGCTTCATTTTTCTTCTTAGATCTGCCATTACTGTCTTCTTTCTGTTGATCTCCCTCTCTGCTCCTTACGGTACCTGATCTCTGCTGTTTGTGTTGGTTGTGGAGAAAGATGTTACATTACGGACTGGTTGTATGTGCTGCCATGCTCAGCCCATGCCAGGGAAGCCTGCCCTTGTAGTTCAAGCTGCCAGATGTAAACATGATCTCTTGAAACCCCCACACTACAGTCCCACATACCTTACTGACCAAAGCATAGAAGCATAGAATTGTAGAATTGGAAGGTATTCAAAAGTCCCTGCACTGCAGGAATCTCAGCTAAAGCATCCAATATGCTTTATATGTATCACCATCCAACCTCTGCTTAAAAACCTCCAATGAAATAAAGTCCTGCACCTCCCAAGAGAGTCAGTTCTGCTGCTGAACACGTCTTACCATCAGAAAGTTCTTCCTGTTTAGTCGGAAGCAGATTTGTCTTTACGACTTATAGGCTCCAGAATTGGAACCAACGCTGCTAATTTGCTGATCTTGAACACCAGGGATGGGAACCTGCAGGCCTTCAGATCCGTAATGCTGACTGAGGATGATTGGAGTTGGAGTCCAATAACATATGAAGGACCACAGAATTCGGTATAATTTTGCATTGACCAGAGGTGCCATCTTCTCAAAATGTTTGAGGGGCCCAATGCAACATACTGACGTCACACATGCAGCATCACAAGGCGCCAGGGGGCAGAGTTGAACATCCTCTGAACATTGAGTGGGCCAGGTCCATGGAAGGGGCAAAGTGTCTCAGCCCCCAGGAGCCAGCGTCTATGACATGGACGCAATACTGTTTTGTATTGTATGCCTCAATGCAAAATGAAAGGGACTCCATCTCCTGCAAGGCCTATCCCTCCAATGATGTCAGAAGAATAGAATCAAAGAATGGAAGGGACCATGAGGGTCATCTAATACAACCCCCTGTGTCAGGGGTTCAGGAGCAGAGGCAAGGGCAAGGGAGGAAACAGAGAGCGAGGGGGAGGAGGCAGAAGAAAAGATGAGTGATGACGACGACCCGAGATCTCCGAGTCTTTCCAGTGAATCAGAAGATTCACAGAAAGGAGCACCAGTGGCCAGGGCAAGGGGGGAGCCTAGGGGGACACCCCAGGAAGATAGAGCCAGAGGGGACTCAGAGGGGAGCAGTTGGAAATCGGGACCAGCGTCACCGCCAGAGAGCAGGGAAGAGGAAGGGCGCCAGGGATCAAGCGCTGGCAGCTCACAACAGGGGGGAGGGCACGAGTCAGGAGTGGCCACACCTCCATCGGGGAGCGAAGAAACGGTCAGACGGAAAGTGGAAGGTTGGGCGCGCGCGCCAAGTTCAAATGCACAGGAAAGTGACGCAGTAGGCAGCCCGGAAAGGGAGCCAGGTCCTAAAGCCCGGCGCAAGGAGACAGGAGGGTCCGGGGGGTCGGCGTCAGAAGAATCCCGGAAGGAAGAGACCCCGGGGGGCAGAGGGACCCAGAGGAGAACAGTCAGGCGGAAAAGGTGGAGCAGGGCTAGGATATTAAGTTGGTGCACAAGGGGCGGAGACTCAGACGGAGCTTCGCCGATCTAACCACTAGACGTAGAGTTGCACGCAGCAGCTTGAGAATGGAAACTGTAACTCAATAAAGACTTTTACTTAATGATCGCTGGCTAGCGTGATCCTCTGTGAGCTAGGATCTGGAAGCAGCTCTGACACCCTGCAATGCAGAAATATCTTGCACAATGCAAGGCCCGAAGCCACAACCCTGAGAGTAAGCGTCTCATGCTCTAACTATGGAGCTACTCCATAGTATGTAAACACCATGTTATTTTTGCTGCATCAGCAGCACCAACCTGACCTCTCCAGGGTACAAGCCAGGGCAGTATGTATGGGGGTCCTGGGCTGCCCAGACCACAAGACCCCCTCTCAGCCTCACTGACAGGGTCCAAAGGAAAGGAAAGCAATACAGTTGGCACCAGCTTGACTGCAGGAGTTGCCGGAAGGAGGCATTCCAGGCGCCATCCAACCATCTCAGAAACTCCACCCTGGGTCTGTGTAGGATTTACTCCTTAGCCTTTTATTCTCCTGAAGATGTCTCATAAGGACGACAAATCTGTAAGATTAGAATATGAGCAACTAGATGGAATTTTAAAGGTTTGTGGAGGAGAAAAATCTATAGAGAATATAAATGGAACAGAGAGGGGTGGTGCTAACAAATGACACGTGAGGGATTTCCCCTGTGTAGAACGTTTTCTTTGAGTTTATTGGTTCTTTGTGTTAAGTAGCATTGTCCTTATAGGTGTGTTTGATTCTGAGTGCCAACTTACAGAGAACATTTAAAATGATGCATTTTGGGCAGGAATTGTAGTTTACATGAGAATAAGTTGAAACCACCTAAAAGTCCACTTGTGCTGTTGAGGAAGGCAGAAGCCAAACCGTTTAGGTAAACAGTTCTGGATACAGTGGTACCTTGGGTTTAGAACTTAATTCGTTCCGGAGGTCCATTCTTAACCTGAAACTGTTCTTAACCTGAAGCACCACTTTAGCTAATGGGGCCTCCTGCTGCTGCTGTGCTGCCGCTGCACAATTTCTGTTCTCATCCTGAAGCAAAGTTCTTAACCCGAGGTAATATTTCTGGGTTAGCGGCGTCTGTAACCTGAAGCATATGTAACCCAAGGTACCACTGTATCTCTCTGCTTTGTCACTCACCTGTTTTACATGTATAATTACTTAAGTGTTTGATGGTAACCTTCTAGGACCAAGAGACCTGCTTGTCTGTGGTGCTCTTTGGTCTCTTTTAAGATATATATTAGTGGTTTCTTAGGGGCAAATAACTTTTGACCACGTGGGCCTGGTAATACAATGGCTTTCATTTACCCCGGTTGCCCAAGATTCCAAGATCTACTTTAAGCAAAACCAGACCACGTCCTTGCTTCTGGTATGAGAATGCATTTGACCCTTCAGGATACAGATACAGCAAGCCTTTGCCAATCTTTCCTCTGCCTGTAATATTATGCAGATGACAAAGACACCACCATGCAGGAACTCCCTAGGGCTGTGGCCTCGCTAGGTCTAGGTCAACACATGCAAGCAGGTTTGAAGTATAACAGGCCCAAGAATCTGAGGAGGCTTTTCAGTAGCTCATCCACAATGTCAGGTGGGCATCCTTGCTAAGGTGGAACAAATCTTTTCTCCTTATCTGACCTCCTTAGCTAAGGCATCCTACCACCTGACAATCCTGGAAAAGAAGATCAAAAAGAGTCGCTCCTGAGGACAGAAATTATTTCCATTTAATAAGGTATTGGTGGCTCCAGGAGTGTCTTAATATTTACATTCTGAGATAATAATTATTCAACAGAGCAGAGTTACAAGGAAAAGTCCCCAAAGGATTTTAGGGGGGAAATTATATATCTCTGTTGGCATGGTTTGTTCCATATAAATATTAATATCACAAGGCTTGTATGTCGAAGGAGGAATTCCCTTGCAAAAGGTGGAAGAAAACTTTTGAGGCTGTTTATTTGTTTGCTTTTGGTGTGGCATATATACTTCAAGTTAATCTGAAATGTACAGCCTTAATTTTATTTTGTGTAGGTTGTGGGGAAAAGCAAAAGGCACCGACTCTGCTGAGCCTCCTCCCACCTTGTCAAGGGGCAACGTCATTCCTTTGATGGGTTCCAGGCAGAAGGCTTTCTTCCAGGCTTCTCTCCCTTCTCTGGGACTGTGGATCTATCTCACACTTCTCACTCTTCTTGATAGAAGAATGAGGAAAGGGGAAGGATAGGATTTAGCTATATGTGACCGAAAAGCAGTGGCGAAGCTGCATGCTCCACTACCGCGGACGAAGAGCAGGCGTGGGTGTGGCTGGCACCCCTGGGTGTGTGGCGTGCCACCCACAGGGGCATGGCGTGCGTCCCAGTGGTGGGGTACACAACCCACAGGGGCATGGCATGTGTTCTGGGGGCATGACGTGCTGCCTGGGGGGGGCGTGGCGCCTGGGGGGGCCAACTGGAAGAGTGGTGCCGGGGGCGGTCCGCGCCCTTCGCACTCCCGTTCCTCCGCCAGTGCCGAAAAGGACATTGGAAGTGAGGAGGGGAAGTCTGAAGAAGTACCAGAAGAAGGAGAAGGAGAAGGAGAAGGAGAAGGAGAAGGAGAAGAAGGAGAAGAAGGAGGAGGAGGAGAAGGAGAAGGAGAAGGAGAAGGAGAAGGAGAAGAAGAAGAAGAAGAAGAAGAAGAAGAAGAAGAAGAAGGAGAAGAAGGAGAAGGAGAAGAAGGAGAAGAAGGAGAAGAAGGAGAAGGAGGAGGAGGAGGAGGAGGAGGAGAAGGAGAAGGAGAAGGAGAAGGAGAAGGAGAAGGAGAAGGAGAAGGAGAAAAATACTGGCAAACTGGTTACTTCAGCATCCCAATTATTCTGCTTTTATTTGCTTCCTGATTTTGGGAGAGTCAGGTTCTTGAACATTTCTAGCTACTGTTTTATAAAAATTAAACAGTTACTGAATTTTAAAAATGAGGCTATACAAACAAGGGCCTGCAACAAAATGTTGTGTTGCTTGGGAGGGTGAGACCTTCTCTGGCACTACCTATGGCATCTTCCGTACAATGCACACAACATCTCATGTGAGGCAGGCACTCTGTGCCTTGTGTGACACAACTTGATTAATAATAATAATAATAATATGCTGTGACAATACATAGAAAAACCATTATACATCCAACTTCCTTGCTTCTCACGCAAAAGAAAAGAAATAAAATAAAAAGAGGAAAAAACAAGAAAAGAAAAACAATGGAATGACATATGAGGAGGCAAGAGAGAGAACATAACAAAAACTCTGTAATACCATGAATAAATTAAAAGGAAAAATATCATTTACTTCATCATTCCAGAAATATAAAAACAAGGCCCACCCCTCAATAAATTTGTTTTCTTGCATTTCTCTAGTATGCAAGTTTTATAATTAAGATAGTTTGCCAAATTTTCCTTAACCAATCAGTTATGGTGGGGGGGGGTCTTTATTTTTCCATTTTTATGCAAATCATTGGTTTGCTTTTGTTAGCAGTGTGATGATCAGTTGTAAAGCCGTATTAATGACTTCACTGTGAAGTATAAAAAGGAGAGTTGTTTTAGGGTTTCTTGGGAGATCATAGCCTATACATATTTAATAGTAATAGTAATAATAATAATTTTATTATTTATGCCCTGTCCATCTGACTGGGTTGCCCCAGCCACTCTGGGCAGCTTACAGCATATCTAAAAACATAAAAGATCAGGCATTAAAAACCTCCCAATACAAGGCTGTCTTCAGATGTCTTCTAGCTGGACCATCAAGAAGGCTGATCTCCGAAGAATTGATGCTTTTGAACTGTGGTGCTGGAGGAGACTCTTGAGAGTCCCATGGACTGCAAGAAGATCAAACGCATCCATTCTGAAGGAAATTAGCCCTGAGTGCTCACTGGAAGGACAGATCGTGAAGCTGAGGCTCCAAGACTTTGGCCACCTCAGGAGAAGAGAAGACTCCCTGGAAAAGACCCTGATGTTGGGAAAGATGGAGGGCACAAGGAGAAGGGGACAACAGAGGACGAGATGGTTGGATAGTGTTCTCGAAGCTACCAGCATGAGTTTGACAAAACTGCAGGAGGCAGTGGAAGACAGGAGTGCCTGGCGTGCTCTGGTCCATGGGGTCACGAAGAGTCAGGCACGACTAAATGACTACAACTTATTTGTCTCCTTGACATCTGAAGGGAGGGCGTTCCACAGGGAGGGTGCCACTACCAAGAAGGCCTTCTGCCTATCATACTTATTTGCACAAGATTCAGTACTTCATGACACAACTGATTTGTGTCATCTTCCTCCTCTCACTTCAAGAGCTGGGGTGGGGTGGGGTGGCAAAATTCAGGCTACTGCATGGTAGCTTCTCAGTTAACATCATGTGTCTGCTGTAAGGCAGCTGCCCTGACACCACACACCCTGGAGCACCAGCGTATAGAAACTAGGACTGAAGGTCGAGAGAAGCAGCCATGGCAGATCCTCAGAGTGTCCCTATTTTCCAGGGACGTCCCTGATTTAGAGAAACTGTCCCAGTTTCTTATTTAATCCCAGAATGTCCCACTTTTCCTTAGGATGTCCCTATTTTCATTGGAGAAACATTGGAGGGTATGAAGTTATACTACTACTGAGCTGCCTGAAGTCAATCCTGTATAAAAGGAAGGTTTTTTTTCCTAATGTTTACATGTTTTATTATGTTTTTATATTGTGTTGGAAGCTGCCCAGAGTGGCTGGGGCAACCCAGCCAGATGGGCGGCATATAAATAATAAATTATTATTATTTATGTGTTGGCTATAAATAGTAAAATTATAATTATGGAATGTGACATCCCTACTGTATTTTAATATTTTACTATTATATTTTAATATTTTGTTGGAAGCCACCCAGAGTGACTGGGGAAACCCAGCCAGAAGGGCGGGGTATAAATATTATTATTATTATTATTATTATTATTATTATTATTATTACTATTATTACTATTATTACTATTATTACTATTATTATTATTTAAATTAGTAGATAAATGTTAGACATTGCATGGCAGGCCTCTGTAATTTCAGGATGATGGGGTTTTGCTGCTGTTTTGACACATGACCTAGATTACAGGCTCAAAGAATCATGGAGGGAAATTGTATACCATTCTCCTTCAAAAAAAAAAAAAGTAAAAAATTCCATAATAAATACAATAAAACATAAAAAGCAAACAGCATAAAAGCAAACAATGCAGGATGAGATCTAAAAGGCCTTGCACAATAAGGCTATGAACAGCTTGGTGGCTTGAAACACAGAGAAGTCTCACACCCACCACATTTCAAGTCACTTTCTGACACCAGATTGGGGACAGGGGTGTCTTCACCTGATGCACATTATCTGATTTGCTTCCTGTGCTGAACTCCAGCTCACAGAAGCCATCCTCTGCACATGTGCTGTTATCTGTGCATGAGTCGCGGCTCCCTGAACTGTACACCCCTCAGCTTAACCGCAGCTGATGTTTTCAAATTGGATGGCAGCTGGTTTGAGGGAAAGTGCATCAAACAGGTGTGTTTCTCAATTAGCTGTGGCTAATGCCATGTGCACTGAACTTCAAACTCAGCAGCTGCGGGAGCGCAGTGGATCGGGAGTAAATCGTAATGTTGAGGAGCCAAAGAGGGGTTTTGTGTGACACATCTCAAGGATGACACAGCAGATGCCAGCCGGGCACCAGTCAGCAAGAGAGCTTTCATAGTCGTCAAGGCACATTTGTTCATGCATGACCAGGATATGGCCTGCAGGTTCCTCCCCCCTTGCGCAAAATAAGAGCTATGACCTTTACGTCTAAAATTGCTTTGTCCACTTTTCTCTGGTATTACTGCTGCTGACAAGCCATTCATTGCACCCCTGTTGCTTTCTAAGTGAAAGGTGGTTGGCCAGAATGTTTTGGGAGAGTCTTTCTAATGGAGAATTCACCTGCAGTTTGACAAAGGTGCCGACGGGCAGTTGGCAGTTTGAGTTTATACAAGGGAGAGCGGAGGGTTTAGTTGAAGTTAGCTGCAAGTGAGATGCAACTGTGGATCTGATCGCAACAAATGTTCTCTGCAAATTTGATGCAGAATTAGTGGCTGTGCAGGGTTCAGCTGCCTCTACTTTGACCTGCTTATATATTTGCAAAGAAAACAAACTGTACCACCATCAAGTCCCCGTAGCTCTTTAGAGCAAAGGAAATGTAATTCAGTAGTGGGGAATAGGGAACACTATAGATTTCATTTGTTACAAGTGAAACTGTGAGCAAATATTTTACCACACCTCGATTATACCCAGCCAGATGGGTGGGGTATAAATATATTATTATTATTATTATTATTATTATTATTATTATTATTGGTTGCTGAGGCCTCAGAAGGGGTGGTGAAACTGTTTTGGGAGTGTAGGATTCCAGCCTCATATAACCTTAGCATGTTTGAATCTAATTAGTGCATAAATGGGTTAAACCATAGAGTAAGCTCTCCTGCCAGGCTTAGCCTATGTCATCATTCCTCACCTTGAGAGGAAATGGGTCATTAAGACTTTGTTAAAATTTGCAGTATGTCAGATCTCTGAACTGGTCACTCCAGCCGATGGCTTTAACCAGCCTCTTATTTTTCAGACCAGAATGGAGCCTGAAACTAGCACCCCCCCTTCCACCAATAGTTTAGAAACTTTTACCTCTAGTAACCAAGCAATATTTTGCCTGTGCATCTTTTCTAACTGCTGCATGGAAAAGCACATGAACTTTGAAGAGTTTTGTAAGTAAACCATTTTATGGCTTACCAAACGCATGGTCCCTATGCTAGGGAAGTGGGATAGCTTGGAAATAGCTTTTAAAAAGGGACTTCGGGAACTTACTGGAAGGGCACATTTTAAAGGTTTTACCGTCTATATTTCCAAGCTTTTATTTGCTGCATGTTTTGTGATGTTAAATTTCTGCTGGGGTTCTCTCACCAAACTTCTAGGATTCCAGCAGGAAGCTGGGTCAGATCAGTAGGCTAGTAGCAGCCGTATGATCTGCTTCCTTAATATCCCAATCCTAAGTATCTACATCCAGATATCCGCAGCAGCAGTGAGCCCTTGGGCTTATGACAGTGTGCTGGTGATGAGGGAGTAAATGGCTGAAAGAGCAAGAATTTAAATCAAAGTAGGTATTAAATTATTCTTTTGCAATGTGCTTAAGCTATGTGTTGGTCAGAGGAGTACCATATTTTTCGCTTTATAAGATGCACCAGACCACAAGACGCACCTAGTTTTTGGAGGAGGAAAACAAGAAAAAATATATTCTAAATCTCAGAAGCCAGAACAGCAAGAGGGATCGCTGCGTAGTGAAAGCAGCAATCCCTCTTGCTGTTCTGGCTTCTGGGATAGCTGCGCAGCCTGCATTCGCTCCATAAGACGCACACACATTTCCCCTTATTTTTAGGAGGGAAAAATGAGTCTTATAGAGCAAAGAATATGGTATTTCCAGAGGTGGGTAGGAATGTGGGGGTAACCAACCCAGCACAGAGAGAAAAGAGCAATAAGGACACGGCACCGGGGAATTTGCTTGAAATCTCAGCACCGAAGGAAAATAGATGTTACCAATTATTGCAACTTATGGCAACTATGGCAGTCCTTCATTTCATACGTGATCCCCAAACCCCCCAGGTCCTCACAAGAAGTCTTTATTGCTGAACTTGTGGGCTTTCCTCCTTGTTCTTAGTTAACATTTTACACTGAAATTTAATGATTTTTCAGCAACTCGGGATGCAATTCAAGACACTCTCTAGGAGCCTTTTGGAGTTTAGAAGGAATGAATGACATGAAAGACAGAAATACATTTTAAAAATGCAAGGCTGGCTGCCAGGAGATCTTGACATTTCAACTCAATATTTACTTTTGGCATGGGTGGATTTTTCACCGCCAATGGAAAGTCTTTTAAGTGCCAATGCATTTTTGGATAATCTTTGCTTGAACCACACTCTGAACTGGCAAACAGCATCTGATATTAAATTTTATCCCTTGCCAAAACACACACACACACTCTAACATTTCCCCGAAGTACATGAAACAACTTTTTAATACTTTTGATTCTCTGTGTGACTAATTGTGTATGGATTTATTTTAGCCAAATCAAATTAGCGGTGCATTCTGAAGATATTTGACAGAGGGAAAGGAAAGCCACCTGGTATTAAGGCTTACAGTCCGTTTGCTACTTATGGAGCCCAGACACGGTGGCAACAGCTGGGCAAGAAGGGAGGAAAGCAAGGACCTGGGCCATGTCATTCTCAGAGGAGTGCGCAGGCTCCCCTGCACCCTTGGCAAGGACCTGCAGTGTGCCCCTGACACGGGGGATTGCAGCCACTCTGAGCAGAGAATTATAAAGAATATGAAGTATTTCAATGCATAGTTTTGTATCTGTTGAGTAGCCATATCGTAAGTTGGGTTTCCCCAGACATGCAACCAGGCATACATTTGGGCCATTCCCTGACCTGGATTTGCCATCTTTCTTCCTTTTCTTTTTTTAAACCAGTATCTATGAAGAAGCAAAATGTACATGCAGCGTTCTGCCTCATCTGTTGGTGAGAATGAGGCTTGCTTTTACCTCCCCAGTGAGAAATCACAGCTATGGCTGACACAGTACTGTTGGTGGTGGCTGTGGCTGAAATAATGTGGTTATAACAAGCCTGAAAAGTAGCCCCACAGTCAGAGCTGGATTAATACCTTTAGAGGCCCTAAGAACTTAAAAGATTTTGGTGCTCCCACATACATCCAATTCGAAACATAAACAATAATAAACTGTAAAATAAAATTTTATTTTTCAAACTGAAGCAAAACCTACATAAAGATGGAAAGTAATGTTTATTTTTGCATACTTTATATTTGAATTTTTTCCTCCTGTTTCTAATCAAAGTCTTTGATCAGATCCCCAAAACTAATCTTATCTGCTTCTATACTTCTATAAGGCATCCAGCCGGCCTTGTTGCATAGTTGTTCTGTTGGGATTTTTAATATACTTCAACTGAGAAAATGACCGCTGAGCAATTTGTGACCATTAATGTTAAAAATCCAGCAATGGAAAATTTCTGTGGTGCCCCCGCTTCCCTTTATGCCCTAAGCACATGCTTATTTTGCTTAACGGTTAATCCAGCCTTGCCCCAGTCCACATTGCAGGTTAGAGAGGTGGATTCTAGCCAAATGTCCTCCATATAAAACAAGGCTGCAGCTAAAACCCATCTACCAAAACTGCCCCTGCAAATCTCTTCCCAGCCCAGATCCAGTACTCAGTTGTATCCAGAAGCCATGTGCTCTAATTACTTGCATGCAGACATGTTCTGCTTTTAAAATATTTAAGAACTCAAAAGTATCATGTCTTACACACAAAATAACACCCCAGTTTAAAAAAAGGCATGACTTACTGTCTTTGGGATGAGCAAGTAACTCTGCTGCCTACTCACAGGTACTGCTGAAATCCTGGGTGGCCAGCTGTCATTTCCACCCAGGGATTGGTGGGGGGCCGAGAAGAGTGAACCCAGAAGCTGGACAGACTCTGAGTTTATTTTACCCTGAAGTACAGTGTACCAGACAGAACAAACCTTTTATGTTTCAAAATTGGCTGCAGAAATGTTTGCATAAAATTAATATAATTTGTTGTTGCTCAACAATAGTATCAGAGAGTTTTTGAAATGCCCCCTAAAGGTATTATGGGTGAGAAAAAGAGAAGGCACCAAACTATAAACAGTATATATATATATGACTGAATTTCCATGCTTAGGAAAACAAAGGGCAGAATGAAGGTTCCTCTATGGCCTATGCAAGCCAGCTGAGAATTCTCTAACCCAGAGAGCATGTAGCTGTCTTTCTTTTTTTCACCTTTGGAGGTTCAACTGCACTTTGCATGTAAAAATTGTAAGAAAAGCCACCTGACCTATTTCCTTGCTGCAATACTGGGAGGGGGCTGCTTGAAGTAGAAAAGTGGCAGAAGTTAAAGACTTCTGCAGCCCACTTCTTAGCTGTTTACAATATTCCCACTTGGATTCATCCTTAAAAGTGTATTGCATTTAAACTGTTATGACCTGCATCAAATACTAATGTCAATAAATATCTGCATAATTACATTCCCTACCTTCATATTAACGACGTTATTAATTAGTGACAGGCAGGCATTCACACCTAAAATAAAATTTAAAAGACCCGGTGCTGATTATAAAAGGAGGAAAGGCTTACTAGATCTAGAGTGTTATTCAACTAAGTTTAAGTTCTGTTTTGACCTATTCTTCCTCAAACCCAGTTATGCTTGCTTTGCCTTTCTCAAATTAATAAAGCATATGATTTGATTCAGTTTTGCTAAATCTCACTGTTTGATGTACATCCTCTTGAGTGAGGACCCTCTCTGGTTTATCAGCATTTCACAGGTATCATTTGTTACTGAGGGTTCTTCTTTTTATTTCTGGCAAATAAGGAGCCTCCCCACAACCTGGAACTTCTACTTGTACATCAATTGAGCAGGTGCAAAGCCGTTGCTGCCACAGAATAAGAGGCAGCAGGAGGGAGCAGACCCTGAGATCACTCACTGGCAAACTTTGCTGTTGTTTGAAAACATGCACAACTTCAGACTTGAATAAATGGTCAGGGGAATAAATGTTCCCCTAATCCTCCTACCTGCAACTTTTTGAGCTAGTTGCCAGGACCAGACGCAAATCAAGCCAAAGACAGTTTAAGAATGAGCGTGCCTTTTAGCATAATTAGGAAACAATTTCCAGGGCTAGGCAAATTATGTCACCCAGATTTGAGAAACTGGGATATGGCAAGCCAACACATAGGTTGTACAAATCTGCAAATTATTTCAGTTTACAAAAGCTCAGTCTGCAAACTTCTTTCAGAGATTTCATTGAAGCTCAGTGCAATCCGCCTCGCTTATTGGCAATGAACGTGAATCTTGAAACTTTTGTTTTCTTTGCATGCAACATTGTCAACTAATAAGCACTTTTGAGGCTTGCCCACCTTTTCAACGTGGCTGAAAACTTCATTCAAAGCTTTGTTGGCAAATTTCTTCCAGAGAAGACCAGTGGCTAAGCACATACTTTCCATGCGAAAGGCCCTAGGTTTATTCCCTTGACAGTGGCGGTTAAAGGCACTCAGGCTGCAGAACTAGGAAAAGATCTTAGAGAGCGACGACCAGTTTGTAATAGGAGATACCAGGAGAGGAGACAGTTTCTCCAACACAGCCAAGACTCCTTTAATACATTCAGCACCGTATGTAATTGCCTTCTTGTCAATCATGATCTTAATGGAATATTAGGGTCAGAGAAGTTCCCCACACCTCCTCCTCAGATGTATTCTGTGTCATGCGTTCTGCTTCTCTCTCTTCCATCTGTGCTTAGTGAATTTCTCCTCCTAGTTTTGTTCAGATGCATATTGTGGTACGCATCCAGCTCCATTATTTCATGAAGTACAAAATGTGCCTGGAGGGACAGATAATCTTTCCTTGGAATGCATATCAGTGGGGGGTTTTCCTGTCAATACACTGAAGGCAGACAGAGTGGCGGGTGCGGAGTATACATGTCTGCATATCTCTCAAAAGCAACTCCTGAGTATTGTACATAAATGATAAAACTTCTGGTGAAGTGGCTTTTCAAATGCAAAATCGAGTGTGAATTCACTGAAAGGGAAAAGGAGGGTGTTGTCTATTGCTGGCAACACAAGTGAGAACAGCAGGAAGGGGAAGAGGAAGAGAGAGTGAACAGATTTGGGTTTGTCATCCCTCAAAGTAGATGATTATACTAATTCAGAACTAGATGAAGTAATGTAAAAACAGTCCAAAGCAAAGCTAGAACATCTTTGGAGCTTATGGTGCAGTAATAGAAGTATTTGCCTTGAAAAGAGACGAGGACACTCAACATAAATAGCCTACAAAAAGGTAGACTTCTTCTGCAGATGGATGATCTGGTGATCAGCAGCAGGCAGATGGGGAGACACAATCCCACTCCATTGAATGCACACACATACAGAAACACAAATATTCACTGACTCTGGGAGAAAAGCATTCCGTGTGCATCAGTGACAGCTGCACTTGGCATATCAGAAGAAGTCATGCATTTCCAATATGCATCTAATAAGCCAGAAAATGCAGCTGTGGCTTCAGATGTACAGTATATATTGTTATAATTTTGTTGCGGGGAGAGGCTAAATGCCTGGGTTAGACTTTAATTGGAACTGGTATGTTAAAACAGGTTGTCAGACCCTTCTGTCTTAGGTTAGATCCGTGTGTGCATTAGGTCATGTGTGAAACCCACTTCAAAGCCCCTGGAAGGTGAAAGCTATTTTAGTCAGACAGACTTCTTAAGTTGAAATGCCTCCTAATCCAAGAAAATTAACATGAGGTCACCATGTATGGATTGCGCACAGTTCTAAATGGCGTGTGTTCATCAACCTCTTTGACACCTTCCCATTGCATTTGCAACATATGCAGAGTATGAAGCAAGAACAAACAAACAAAAACAGCATTGGTAGATGATATTGTTATGTTAGCTGAAGCAAGATGGGTAAAAATGGAACAGCCATTAAAACAAAGTTACTTCAGGAAAAGAAACAGCAATATGCATCTGTAGTATTTATTATATTTACCATAAAGACCCAGGACAGGTCACAACAATAACATATACAATTATAAAACAAACAGAACAGTTACCATAAAACAGGAAAAGTGTAAGGACAATCAAAAAGCGTTCTGTATATATACACATTTAAAAATATTTCCAAATATAAAAATGGTTTAAAATTGTTCTAATACAGATGTAGACTGGGATCAAGATCTTAATGTGTATTTAAGAAAGTACTTAATGTGCAATCTGCAATATCAAACAGAATTGTCACTTGTTCTCAAAACCTCTTGCTATGGGGAATGCCCTGCATGTGCTACAAGATAGAAAGGAGGGGAAATCAGTGATTTAGCAGTGTCTTTCACTGGTGCAAGCAGCAAGAAACTTACTGTTGGGAAAAAGATTCCAACTGTCCAGTAGCAGAGTTAGCACAATTACGATTGCTTCCATCACATTAAAACTAGTTAGATATGCATCTGCCCTCACCCACCTTTAAACAAATGTTCCCCATGCTTAGGCTAGAATAAATCACAGACATTTAGCTTTGCAAATAAGTGAGTGTTTTACTCGCAGAGTCTCCATAAGTTAGAGCAAACAAGTCAACATCTGTTGGCAGTAAAACAAAAATGAAAAAGGTTCCAAACAACTTAAAAGGTAAAGTACAATGTTTCCTTATGAAAGGATAACACAATCTTTGAGTTAGCAAAGATACAGGCTAGAAAATCTCCTTTTGGAGTTATTCAGTTGCAGGGCGCCGTGGCAGCACAAAGAAAGACTGAGGGGCAGGGGGAGAGCAGAGGCTTAAGAGAGCCTGATAAGCCACACCCAGTTGCAACCTGAGCTCTGGGCTGCTTTTCATCCTGATAGCTCATATGAGAAGCATCTTTCTTTCTTTTTGGGAAGGGGAGGCAACAGGCAAGTGGACCAAACTGTGCAAAATGAAGGAGGTGCATGACTGGATCTTCCAATGTTTCCAAGTTTAATGAAAAGAAGCCTTGATCCACACCCTCCCCAAATGAGGTCAAGCTAGTGATACTGGGTGAAGATGAGTGTAACCCTTTCTCTCATGCGATTTCCCTGATCTAAATTGCCCCACTCCAATGCTCTTACTTTCCAGTTGACCCCTACTGGGTCAAACAGCAGGCTTCCTCAACCTTGGCCCTCCAGATGTTTTGAGACGACAATTCCCATCTTCCCTGACCACTGGTCCTGCTAGCTAGGGATCATGAGAGTTGTAGGCCAAAAAGATCTGGAGGGCCGAGGTTGAGGAAGCCTGGGCTACAGCAAGTAACCAGCATGCGGGAAAGCGATAGTCCCATCTCCTCCCACCACTGCTGCTCTGCTCCATTTCTGAATCCTATTATTAACTGAAAACAGAAAAATTGGAAGATTCAATCATGGATCTCTTGCACTGCATGTATTTTGTGCCTGCGTTTTCAATATTCCAATATGCTTTATGATTTTACTGTTTTCTCCTCATATTATGGGGGGAGGGGGTGGTCAAATTCAACCTTCACTCATGACTTAAATACATTTCTTATAAATGTTAATAGTGGTGCCTTAGTACACTTAACAGCCACAGGGGAATTGAGAACTGGGGGAAATTGCACAAAATGCCAGTGAGAAAGATCTGGTTTCCTCTTTATAATGCAGTAAAGAAAGGCATGAATTGAAAAATACATGTTTTAATATTTTACACAGCCTACATTGGATGCTATGGGGAATGAATGCACGGAGCCTGGAAGCTGCCCCTTTCTCTTGGTGGAGGCAGGGGTGGGTGTGTGTGTGTGTGCTGGTTAATTTGCAACTACTCAGGGTGGTGATGTTTATGATTCTGATATGTGTGCTCAAATGTGCATAGCATGGAAAGGTGTCAAGAAAAAGATGACCACTCTAAATGCTGTCTTCATGACCATTCCAAGCCCATCTGTTACTGGGAACACCTTCTGATAAGAAGAACCTTCTCTTCAAGGAAGGCAACCAAGATGTGGATCAGATTAATGGTGGAAAAGGGAATTATTCCTAGACTCTGGAAAGACTGGGCTCCCTCGGCAGAGGCAGAATGGATAACTAGCTTTACTCAAATTACACCTCCTGGGAGTGTGATTTATAAAACACAGAACAGGGGAGATTTATTCAAAAACATATGGAAGCTATTTATGGATTATGTTGATGGGTCTGGGATTAATGTATGAAAATATGTAATACTGCTACATTTGTTGGAAAGATTGCTACATAATGAAGGCTTCATCTATAAATTATGCACTCCCTGTTCAAGTCATGTGTTCAGAGGGTAGTTGGTGGCGGGAGGCGGAGGTAAAAGGGAATCCTTTGTTTTTGGAGGAAGCTTGTCGGTTTGGGTTTAGTATGGTGTTCTCTCTCTCTCTCTCTCTCTCTCTCTCTCTCTCTCTCTCTCTCTCTCTCTCTCTCTCTCTCAAGATCACTTAGGAAGGAGTGGATAACCATACTGTAAATTGCCCTGAGGTGATGAAGAGCACAAATATTACACCTTTGTACACATCTGAAGCCTAATCCTGACACATGCTGACTAGCTACTATGGAAGGGAGCAGACTTTTTTTCACTGGCTTCCCGACATGAATGAAACTCAAGAGCAGACAAGCAGGATGGCCTGGATTCAAAAAGCCACAGGGCTAATTTCTTGTGCCCAATGGACAGTCGAATCTGGGTCTCATGAACAATGCAGCAGCTCTCCTTGCCATGTAGGAAAGCCCACTGCAAGGCATCTGTTCTGGGGGCATCCTGCAGGCTTAGAGAGGGCACACTGCAAGGCCTTGCCACACTTGTCTTCAGGGAAGACGAACAGCAATGCTGCACACAGGATTGCCTCTCTCTCATTGAACTCAATGAGACAGGGGCCTTCTGGCTGCGGTGGAAGCAGAGGAGCGGGTGGGTCACTGCCTCTTGCACCTCTGCCGCCCGAGGTAGCTGCTTCACCCTGCCTAAGGGGTATGCTAGGGTTGCCATACGTCCGGATTTTCCCGGACAGGTCTGGGATTCCAATGATGGAATTAGCATCTGGAGGGAATTTCAGGAAATGGACAAAATGTCCAGATATTTGACATCTTCAACAGCTCCCCTCCTGTTGCTCGGTCCCTGCTCCTGCCAATCTAGCAGTTTGAAAGCACGTCAAAAGTGCAAGTAGATAAATAGGTACCACTCCGGTGGGAAGGTAAACGGTGTTTCCATGCACTGCTCTTGTTCTCCAGAAGCGGCTTAGTCATGCTGGCCACAGACCTGGAAGCTGTACGCCGGCTCCCTTGGCCAGTAAAACGAGATGAGCGCCGCAACCCAAGAGTTGGTCACGACTGGACCTAATGGTCGGGAGTCCCTTTACCTTTAGTAAGTCAGGGATGGGGAACATGTGTGGCTCTCCAGGTGTTGATGGACTCTTAACTCCCAGCAAATGTTTTTTGTTATTAGGTATGTGATCTATTTTGTTGTTTGTTCAGCTTGTAAACGACCTTGTGTATAGAAATTAAAAGTGAAATGAAATTGCTTTTGGAGAGGATTCTACCCCTCAGTTTATTTTCTAAAGGCTTTTGTACCTTAACAGACTTTGTGGTTACCACAACTCTCATCTATTAATGTCAACACTTTTGGGCTGCACAGACTCCTAGAATTGTAGAGTTGGAAGGGACCCTGAGGGTCATCTAGTCCAACCCCTTGAGATGCAGGAATCACAATTAAAGCATGCCTGACAGGTGACCATCCAACCTCTGCTTAAAAACCTCCAAGGAAGTCCATTCCGCCGTGAGACAGCTGTTAAGTCGGAATCTTCTTTCTCCCTTGAAGATTGTAAACTGAATGCAGGAGGGAACCTTGATGGGGAAGACATGCATTCCATGCAGTGACACCAGGAATAAAGAACCATGGCGGATTAGATTAAAGGTCTATCTAAGATAGAATTCTGTTTCTGGCAGTGCCAGTCAGGGGCTCCTGGCAAACAAAAACTCCCTTCCCACACAAGCAACTGGTATTTAGAGATCTACTGTCTCTGAACATGGAGGTTCCATTTAGCTCTCATGGCTTAAATAGCAATTGATATTACATGAATGTGTCTATTCTCCTTTTAAAGCAATCAAAGCTAGTGGTCACCATCACCACACCTTGTCACAGCAATTATCATACCAGTGGTGTCCAAACTTTTTTCAAAGAGGGCCAGATTTGATGAAGTGAAGGGCTGTGGGGGCCAACCATTGTTGACCTTTTTTTAGGATTGAAGTTGTTTATCTTTTTTTAGGGTTAGAGTTGTTGAGCTTCTTTTAGGATTGAAGTTGTTAAGGTTTTTTTAGGATTTTACCCCAGGAAATAAAGTGCCACAGAGGCCGGATTTTACCGACCGGCAGGCCAAATTAGGCCCCCAAAATGGACTTTGGACATGCCTGCCATAAACCACTTATGCCGTGTCTGCCCTGAATCTACTGCCAATCACATTTCAGTGTGTGACCCTGAATCCTACCATTATGAGAAAAGAATAACTTATTTCTGTCACTTTCCCCAAACCATGCATGATTCCCCTAGCAGATATTCCCTTTATTTTAACCATCTTTTTGCTATGACTTCCATGATCAGGTTATAGGATCTAAGTCCAACTGCAGTTAATCACAGATACAATGTGAGGGAGCCAGCGAAGGAAGCAGATTTGTGGCACTCTTAAAGGCAGCAGTTGGGAAGAGAGACCAACCTCACCGATGAGCCACCACCTACTAAACTGTTGGGATTTAATTGGGACTTACATTAATTAGTAGGGAGAAGGGCTGGACTTGGAACAGGGCTATCATCCTGATCCTATATATAGTTATTAAAGATATACTCCAGAAATCCCCTTCCATTCGAACCCTTTAACAAGTTGTTGGTGAGACAGGCCAAGGCCAAAGGCATCACACATTTTCTTGAGTTCATTAAAGATAATTAAAAGAAATTAAGCCAGGGGTCTCAGTTGCCTGGTGACTTCCTTTTCTTTGATTTATGGCCCCCTTGGGTTCAGAGGGAAGCAATTCTGCCAGGGCTGGTTCCTCTAATCTGAATTTTACAAGAAACGGATGTGCTAAAAGAAGCAACAAGCCAGCGGTGCTTCTGGTTGCATTTTCAGCCTGATTTATAGAGCTGTAAAACAATCTGGATCAGGGAACAGCCATTAACTTCAAGAGAGCTGTGAACACTGCTTCCCACCCCCACCCCCCACAAAAAACCCCTTCTGCTTTAGGACTTCTGAACCAGGTTCAGAAATGGCACTGAAAGCTATGCTCTCTCTCCATTACTTTGAAAAGTGTTTTAAGACAAAGGTAATATACTCAAGCTGTACAGCAGATGGAGCTGAAATGGCACGAGAATAGAGGCAGAGACCAGGCAGCACAACGGTGAGCTGAAGAGGTTTATCCTCATCCTGTGGGTGTTGTGGTTGCATTTGCTACTATTTGAATTCATACCCACCAAAATGACCCCCAAAGCTCTGTACTATGTTATATAGTGTGATGCAGCAGCAAAAAAACAAACAAACAAAAAAAAAACCCTCTTCTAGGCTGCATCAAGTATAATTGTCCAGATTAAGGCAAGTAATAGTACCAACCTTTTCTGCTTTAGTCAGACCACACCGGAAGTACTGTGTCCAGTTCTGGACACAGTTTAAGAAGGATACTGACAGGCTGGAAGGTGTGCAGAGGAGGGCAACCAAGATGATCAAGGGTCTGGAAACCAAGCCTTATGAGGAATGGTTGAGGGAGTTGGGCATGTCTAGCCTGGAAAAGAGGAGCCATCTTCAAATGATACATGATACGATAAAGGTAAAGGGACCCCTGACCATTAGGTCCAGTCGTGGCCAACTCTGGGGTTGCAGCACTCATCTCGCTTTATTGGCCGAGGGAGCCGGCGTACAGCTTCCAGGTCATGTGGCCAGCATGACAAAGCTGCTTCTGGCGAACCAGAGCAGCGCACGGAAACGCCGTTTACCTTCCCACCAGAGCGGTACCTATTTATCTACTTGCACTTTGACGTGCTTTCAAACCACAGCGCTTACCGCGTCCCTTACATGATATGATAGCCATCTTCAAATAGCTAAAGGGCTGCCACATGGAAGATGGAGCAAGCTTCTTTTCTCCTGCTCTAGAAGGGAAGATCTGAACAAATGGATTCAAGTTACAAGAAAGGAGATTCTAATTAAACATCAGAAAGAACTTTCTGACAGCAGGAGCTGTTCCACAGTGGAATGGACTTCCTTTGGAGGCTGTGGATTCTCCTTCATTGGAGGAGTTTAAGCAGAGGCTGGATGGCCATCTGTCATGGATGCTTTATCTGAGATTCTTGCACTGCAGAGGGGTTGGACTAGACCTAGCAGTTCGAAAGCACGTCAAAGTGCAAGTAGATAAATAGGTACCGCTCTGGCGGGAAGGTTAACGGCATTTCTGTGCGCTGCTCTGGTTCGCCAGAAGCAGCTTAGTCCTGCTGGCCACATGACCCGGAAGCTGTACGCCGGTTCCCTTGGCCAATAAAGCGAGATGAGCGCCGCAACCCCAGAGTTGGCCACAACTGGACCTAATGGTCAGGGGTCCCTTTACCTTTTATTAATATTAGTAAATAGCACCTTAAGTGTTTATGGGTCTTTGCCTTTTGTAAAAAGTTTGCTGTTCCCATGAGCGCTTGGCCTAAGTTTCAAGGGTAGAGCAGATGGCCGTCCAAGGGCAAGTAAAAGATAGGGAGCCTGAGAAATGTGCAAAAAGAGATACTTCAAATGAAACAGTGGAGATGAACCCCAGGAAGGGGTACAAGCATGAGGCAAAAATAATAATAATCAAGTATGACTCTCTAACATCCACATCAAAATTTGACTAGCTTCAGCTATGAAAGCAAGATGCCTTTAACCTATTTCATAGATTCCGGGTGGTTCCAGTGCAGACGGGTCCTTCACATCCAGTGTTTACATACTGTATCTTCGTTTGGCAGGCTCATTTCCACACCTTCCCATTTTCCAGTCATGGATATTTTCATTCATTCACTGCTATTCCATGGCTTGCCAATCAAATTGGTGGGTGGAGCTTCAGGAAATATATGCAGAGGGGGGTGGGGTTGTACCTCCCCTCAACCCCACCCCCCACTGCTCTGGGTATGTTTCAATCTGTATGCACACTTTTTAAAAAATGCAGACGTGCCAAAGAGTGAATGTTCACACTATTCTTATGCTTCACAATGGGCAAAAGAGAAGTTTGTGCTCATGTGGAGGGCAGGCACTTTCATTTCTTTTTAATACTGTTATATTGTGCAAAACCTCTATATGTGACTATATAACAGAATATTGGTTGACCTTTATCAACTCACACACACTCTGCCAACCCCCCCCCCCATTAGTGATTAGTCTCCAAGGTGGTGATTTTGAGATGGCCGCTGCTCCTAACCAGCTTCTAGAAATTTGAATGGGTCTTCAGCAGAAATAATCTGGGTCAATGGGAACTATGTGACTAGATTGTGCTGGCATGAGGAGCAGATGGACATACGACCTGTTGCAACATCACCGCACCCACCCATCCCCCCCAAAAAAATGTTAATGAGCTGGAGCTTCCATACCAAGAGTGTCTACAGATTCCTTAGATTTCACATGGTACAGGGAAATACAGATTAACTTGCAAAAAGCAGGGGCTGTCATTTTGATTGTGACAGCATATTCAGACTCTGCAAAAGAATCTTATATTCGTACATAAACAGCACCATTTCCACAATAAACTCCTACCTGGAAGCAGGAAGCACCCTTGAATGACACTGATCTGTCTCCTTTGTCAGACTTTTTAAATAAATAAATAAATAAATAAATAAATAAATAAATAAATAAATGATAGATAGATAGATAGATAGATAGAAAGAAAAGCAGCTTCAGAGGCTGTGGTTAGCTGCAGAAGACGAGCCTATAGGTCCTTTAAGACTTTTCCCTACTAGTGAATTTCCCTGTAATGGTTTTCCCCAAGCTGTTCCCCTACCTGTGGGAGAAAAGATGCAAAGCCTTCATATTGTGTTCACTGGAAGGAGAAGCACCTCTTGGGGAAGGTGAGTTTCAGAGGAACCAATGGCAGGAACAGCCCCTGCCCTGCAGCACCAGAAGCTTCTTTTTCAGGAGTGTGTGGGGTTTGTTCTGTTTTTTAAGCCAGGGATAGACTTAACAGACCAAATGGAAAGTGCAGTTTGAGCCCCACTCAAGTCCGTTGTAGACCCAGGCTGATGCTGTACCACTCAGACGGAAGGTAGGGGCTTATGTGATCCGTTGCTCCTAATAACAATAATGCCATTACTTTTATTATTGGTAATAATAATTTTTACTACTACAATAACTTGTTGCACATAGAAAGCTAGGATATCAAGAGGAAGCGCAGACTAGAATTCTGCTGAGCTCCCGGCACTAAGTTTTCTGTACGCAGGGTAAGTTTTGTGTGCGGAGTAATCCATAATATGAACTGCCACATTCAGTCTGAAGTGGTACAGCCCTAACTCTAGGTCAGAGTCAGCTGCTAAAAAGACATTATTGCAGCTTGCTTTCAATTGGCTATGTAGCAACACAGTGCTTCCAGGGAGGGGAGTAATTCTTGTCTTTCTGAAAGAGGGAAATGTCACACTGAAAGATGGATTTCAAAAATCATTTTCCAAAGAATAGTTTCCCTGAAAAGGAGCACAGCTGATCAAAAGCCAGGAGTTCAGATATTTTATTTTAAAATGCACAGCTGGGTGGCCTTCATCTTCAGATCTCTCCACACATGCTCCTCTTTTTTTGCACAAAACGGAGCCTGCTGTCTGCAGCCTGACTTCCAGCTCTGGGTGCAGCTGCAAGTGATCCAAGCGTTTCAAACACACCCACCACTTGCAACACAAACATCTCTGATTGGCTGCTGCTTCACCGTCTCCCTTAAAGTGCTAGCACTTGGAAGTGGGGTGCTATGGGGAGAGGGGAGGAAGTCCATATACGGACATAATAAAAAAGCCTTGGTCCAGTGTACGATTAGCCCAATATCCTGCTTCCAGCGGCAGCCGGTCATACACTTTTTAAAAATGCAAACGCAAGCAGGGGTATAAAGGCATTGCTCTCCTACCCTCCTTTACTGCCTCTATACATCCAGCTGATTGTTCTGTTTAGCAGTCATGGTTAGAAGTTGTGGAGAGTCCCCTCCCCTCCTCCCCAACCACTGCCAATTTTAGCAGCCATCACCACATCTTGTGGCAGTGAATTCCACCATCCAGCACATACTGGGCAAATAAATGCTCCCCTTTGTCTCCTCCACTGTCTCAACTCTACTGCCAGTCAACAGTTTCAGCAGAGGAGGTCTGGCTTCAAGCTTTAAGGGGTTCTGTGTTTTACTACAACCCCAAGATCTACCAGACGCATATCCAGGCAAAAAAAGTCTTAGCTGCACATCATTCATGGGGTCCTGAACTGGTAGACTGATAGACCAGAAATGAGACCTTGGGAGTCATAAAAGATAGCTCATCAAAAGGCAAATTACATGCAAGGACTCATTAGGAAAGGAACTGAAAATAAAGCTGCCAATAGCCTCATGTCATTATACAAATCTTTGGTGCAATACCATTTAGAAACTGTTCTGGTTCCCTGGTCTCAAAAATGATACTGTAGAGGAAGCAAAAGTTATGAAAGGGACAATGAAAATGATAAAGGGGGTGGAGCAACCCCCTGCTCTCTGCTGCCCTTAAGGAAGCTTGCAGCGTTTGAGACTTTATAGTTTAGAGAAAAGGTGGGGTGATAATAGTTTATAAAATAATGCAAGGCATGGGGAAAGTGGATAGAGAAAAGTCCCCCCACCTCCTATAACACTAAGAACTCCTGGGCACCCAGTGAAGGTGAATGTTGGAAGACTGAGCAAGATAAAAGAACACAGGACGTAGTTAAACTATGGAACTTGCCACCTACTTCTACTTGCCATGATGGCTCTGCTTCAGGGATGGAAGCAGCAATGCTTCTGAATGCCAGCTGCACAAGGGGAGGGTGCTTTTGTGCTGCGGTCCTCCTTGCGCATTTCCCCTAAGTGTCACCGGGTAGGTGGGCTGCTTTGAGAACCGGGTGCTGGACTAGACGGGCCCCTGGCCTGGTCCAGCAGGCTCCTTAGAATGAAAGAACAGGGTTAGCATGAAAGAACAAGGTGCCTCTGAGCAGTTACTAAGCAAAGAGGTTTGTTTTCAGTATCAGACTCAAGGGAACCTGCAGTGCTTCACCCCCAAAACCTATTCTCAGTCACCCCAAGTTTGCATCATTTTAAGCAGCTAGTTTAGGGAAGTCGGGGGTTGGTTGCTTTATTATCTCTGCTGCTTAAAACAATGAGGGCCAGAAATCCTTCCCGATCCACTGCACATCACACTTCTCCCATCCCGAGCCTCGAAAGAAGTTGCTATGAAGGAGGAAAACTGCTTCCTGAGCAGGACCATCCCGTTGCCCTGGCCGGGGCCTGCAAGCGGGAGGCAGCCGTCAGCCTGCCACCCACCTCCTATTATCATTATTATTTATTAAGTGATTGATAAAACAATCCACCCCAGGGGCACGGGAACACTACGTGGGAATGCAGGCCTCGCTTGCCCGCCCCACCTTTAATAGCCACGCTGTTTCTACGGAGAGCTGCTCCAAGACAGGACTCGCGCCCCTGAACTGCTCTGATTCGGAGCGCGGCAGGAGCTGGCGGGCCCGGAAAGGAAGCCAACCTGGCCTGGGCTGCGTGGCGCCGGCGCCGCCCGGTTAAAAGGGAAGCGGCCCTGCTCCGCCGCCCCGCCCCCGAGGCCACAAAGAGACCAAAGCGCGGCTCGCTTGGCCGGCGAGGGAGGCCGCCCGGCCGGGCCTTGAGAAGCAGCGCCGCCGACGCCTCCCTCCGCGGCGCCGCCTTTTGTGCCGGCCTGGCCTTTCAGGCGGGGCGCTCGGGCGTGTGACGGCAGCGCCCGACGTATTGTCCTGGCCCCGTTATTAATCGCCCTCGGGCGGGCCGAGGGGAGCAGCCGAGGGGGCTCCGGACTGAGGGAGGCCGAGCGGGCCAGCAGGGCGGCTGCTCTTCGCCCGCCCGCCCGACGGCCCCTCCTCTGCCGGAGGCGACCCAGCCGGCGAGTCCCGGCCCGAAGGGGACGGGGCAGAAGGCCGGAGGAGCGAGCGCCGCCCGTGTGAGCCGGGAGGAGACGAGCGAGCGAGCGAGCAGCAGCGGCTCCCGGGGCTGCCGGCCGGGAAGGCGAGGCTGGCGCGCCCTTGAAGCCCGCTTCGCGCTGCCCAGAACTTGGGCTTCACGAGGCCGGGCGGAGCGCGCTTCTTCTCGACCCGCAGGCAGCACCCATCCTGCACACGGTGCCCCGCTGGGCGCGCGCAAAACATCGCGCTCCGCCACCGTCGTCGCAGGATCGCCCAGGGGAGAAGCGGCCCGCGAGCCGCGCCCACGAAACCAGCAGCCCCGCCGACGATCCGCCCCGGAGTCCCCCCCCTCTCCGCGCTCCCTGCTGCTTGGAACCGAATCCCGTTCAGATCTCCAGTAGCAGCCGCGCGGAGCCCGGAAAGCAGGAGGCCGCGAGCCCTGCCGGCGCCGGGGCGCAGGAGAAAGCCGATCCCCGGGCCGGAGCTCCTGTCCATGGCCGCCTCCCCTTCCCCGCCTGCCCCCTAGACCAGCCCCCGAGTCCAGCCCATGGCCGGGGCCTAGTCCCTCTCGCCCACCCGCTTGCCGGCCCGCAGCCCCGTCTGCAGTCACCTGAAAGCGAAACAAGCTACTCACCTGCGGCGCGAGCAGAAAGTGCGGTGAACGGATTTCCAGGGAAGCTGCTGGAACTGCAGCCGTCTGCCCGCGAATTTGGGTTGGCGGGGGCCCAGAAGCGCAGCTGGACCTTGTTTCTGAGCAAGCATGCATAGATAAGAGCCTGGCTGCAAAGTGGGTGGGTGGGGAGGGAGTTAAGCACGGAGAGGTTAGTGGATGCGTGTTTACTCCGAAAGACCTACCAAAAACGCACACACACAAAAACCGATTGAACTATTGCTCCCCTGTAAATGTCCACAGCATAGCAGCCTACGTTGTGGATAGGCTGCAACTCCAGGTTGCAACTCCAGCTATGGCGACACCTCCTTCAGCACTCCAGATGTTTTAATATTTGCATGGAACTCTGGGTCCTGAACAAGTTTACAATGCATGAATTCCAGTTTGAACTTACTTGCATTTATGTACTGCTTACGCCCTGCCACAACACCTAGCACGATTCCCCTAACGCCTGAATAGGGGGAAAAGTCTAAAAAGTGAGGCTAATTCTCATAAACATTTCCAATTGAAATAAATGGATTTACTCAAGATATTGTGGCAAGGATTCAATGCAAGGTTGCAATGCTGGGTATAGTTACTTCAGAGTAAGTAACTTTCAAGTCATTAGGCACAGGATTGCAGCACTGATGCTTTTCCAACGCAGTAGGTGTCACAATAATGATCACTGAAGCTTGCTCAGCTCAGCTCGGTTTATATCGCTAGATGGGAAGCTTTTCTGATGAGATCAGATTTGCACAGCTTTTTCATCCACATCACTTACTCAGATCCAGGACTGTGCTCTGAAATAGGAATGCCTGGGTGCCTGGGGAGGCCTCTGTGAAATTTGTTTTGTTCTGAAAAGGAGGAACCCAATATATATATTCTTGGAAGGACAGAAAGGGAAGTCGCTTCCCACTGCTGGCAACAAGGCTTACTTTCCAATTACAGTAGTAGATTTGGGGACCTAGATTTGGACACCACCTTTGGTCTTCTTCAGACCAGAGAAATCTAGGTCTTTGCACTGCAAACCCAGGCACTTTACTTCCAAGTAAGTTCTTTAAAATCAGTTGAACTTCTTCAAGGAAGTGAGGACAATCCACACGGAAGTTCTGCACAACCTGAAATGCAGGGGTGGGGAGTGGGGGGGGGGCTAAGAGCCAGATTTGAGAAATAATGATAAAAATAATCAACAGGCGCCCCAGATTCAGAGGGCTTGGATGGAATGAAACCTTGCAGACCTTCCAGGACAGAAGGCAATGTCCAACCATTCACCCCAAGGTCATTTAAAATTAATTTATTTATCAAATATAGCTATTAATATAAACGATAATAAATTTTCAACTGTACAGTATATTACACAGTAGGCAGAGCCCTTCCACGGGGCTTGGTGGAAGAACAAGCGGCAAAGAACAGCAAGTGCAGTCCTGGGGCCTGGAGGGATTTTGGGGGGCGGGGTGTCCACAGTCTGACTCCTGCGCCCAAAGGGGCAGCCCAAGCCTGCGGAGTATTCCGGTCCTTCGAGAGAGGCTTTACCTGGGCGAGTCCAGAGGACCAGCTCTCCTTCCTTCCCTGCTGGCTGGTGCCTGTCCGTCGAGGGACCGAGGGCTGACAGGCCTTCTCGCTAAGACCCGATCCTCTGGGGTGGAGGAGCCCCCGCCTCGCCCACGGGGTTCTAGGTGAGATGGTACATGCTGTAGCCCACGTGCGCCGCGTAGAGTCCCACGGGGGTGACGGGCAGGCCGGCTCGCGGGAAGGGCCCCGAGGAGGCGTACAGAGAGGCGCCCGCCACCGCCGGGCCGCCCAAGGGGAAGGAGATGCCGAAGGCGGCGGGCGGCAGCATGGGCTTGGCTGCCATCTTCAGCTTCTCCAGCTCGGCCTCCTGCAGCCGCTTGGCCTTGGCGCGCCGGTTCTGGAACCAGATCTTGACCTGCGTCTCGGTGAGGCTCAGCGAGCTGGAGAACTCGGCGCGCTCCGCGATGGACAAGTACTGCTTCTGGCGGAACTTCCTCTCCAGCGCCAGGAGCTGCGCCGTCGTGAAGGGCGTCCGCGGCTTGCGGTTGGTCTTGTGCTTGCGCAGGGTGCAGGCCGGCGGGCTGGCGCGCCCTGCGGAGACAGCGAGCGACACCCGGTAAGGCCCTTCCCAAAGACACCCCGGCGCGCCAGCGCGGAGAGCCGCCCCGCCGCCCGACCGCCCAATCCCGGGAAGGCGAAGGAGCCCGGCTGGCGCGCAGGATCAGACCACCTGCTCACCCCACAAGCCCAAAAGCCGTTTGCCGGGGCGCCTCGGCGGAAAAGCTCTCTTAAAGTGCAGGAGGACCCGCAAACCTAGTCAAATTTATCAGGAAATAATCATCGCTGGCTGAATTTAGTAGGCTGTAATTCAGAGTGAACGTATTTTAGAAACCGGCTGTAAGGCGGATCTCGTTTGACAGCTTGCTCTGGTTAAACCGTCATCTAGTTAAACCACAGTAAGGCAATTTAACTCTATTGAAATTAATGGGCCAAATTGGTATTAAATACAGTGCTTCTGGTTTATTTAAGCTGTAAGGGCAATTTCTTCGGGATTTTCCAGATTAGAATATTTCAAGAGCTGGGTTCTAAATTGACCTGAGCGGAGTAACAATGATTCAGAGTAACTGGAGTCTGAACCTGGAGGATGTATGGTGGTACAATCCTAAACACACTTAAGAGCGAGCCGCGTTAAAATGCAGAAGGACTTTCAAACGGACTGGACCTTGCATTTTACTGAAGCGGAGCTGTTCCCGGATAGGAAAGCCAAGTCGACTTACAGCCAGGGGGACATATTGCAACTGAACAAATGGGATGCTGGAAACCCCCCGAACTGTGCAGATTTAAATAAGGAGGCGACTTTTAGCTGGAAGAGAGAGAGAGAGAGAGAGAGAGAGAGAGAGAGAGAGAGAGAGAGAGAGATCGTTCTGACAGCCCAAATCTGCCTGATCCCACCCACTCGCTTTAAAAGGCCTTGTTTCCACGTAAGCGAATAGGATTGCAGCCTTCCAAGAGGCGCCTGGGTGTCACGCGAAGCCACGCCGCCACCACAGCCAACCCCTCCCAAACGCTTATCCGTGGGGGAAGACGCGCGTGGCCCCCAAAATGGTGCGTTTTATTTAAGAGGTTGGGTGCATTTATTAGTGCTCCAGATAGAAAAATAAAGTATTGGGACAGTTCATAAGAAGGGGAAAGCGGGGTTGGGGGAGGAAGGAAACCATAAATTATTGAACTAAAGGGGAAAAAATTAAAAAATGAAAAGGGCAGGTCCTGTCACTCACATCCCGTTTATGGCCCTCTTGGGAAACAGAGTGCGCATGTCATTAATTAGGGAGTCGGCGAGGACGCCGCTTGCTCCTTTTATGGCCTGTTTTAAGAACGACTCTCGGCATTCCGACCCACACCCTTTGGAGCGGAAGAATTTAGACTGCTAAACACATTTACTTGAAAATAAAGGCTGGCAGGTTTAATGGATTCAAGTTAATTGTTTTAAATCATAGCCTCAAGTCAAGTTGAATCCAAGTGAAGAATTTCCATCGTGAAGCTAACACTCACAAAAGTTGTAGATCGCTTTCAGTGTTTCCATTAGCAGAAAAGACACTGGAGCTACTGTAGTCGTAGGTACCTTTACTTGGGAGTAATTCCCACTGCGACTCATCACTTGGTGAGTTAAAAGTGCACAGGCCGGGACTGCCAGCTGTGATGAAATCCTTTGGAGACATTCCAACGGGAAGCCCTCCCAGCAAACCCCCGTTGGAGGGAAAGAGCCACAGTTCACCAGCGCAGGCCTCGGGAATGACTGAGTATCTTGGCTGCAAGATTTTCCCGGTGGATTTGGCCCATTTTAAGTTAAGGCTACCCACGGTAGGACGCTAAGCTGACCTGGAGAATATATTCTTCCTAATATGTTTAATTTCGATAGTCTTTGAAGATATACTCACATAACTCTTCCCCAACCCCGTCCCTTCTAGATTCCGTGCATTGCACAGGGGAAGCTATAGCAGGACGACAATTACGATATGGGAGAGATTCTCTTTTCACATTCTGTTTGCAATAATTTCGAAGATTGCTTTTTTAAAAACAAAAAACAAAACCTCATTACTTCCTGGTATCTGGGCAACATTTTAAAAATAAATTGCAATTACAGGGGTTGGGAATCCAGCTGGAAAGAGACTCCTAATTAATCCAAAACGACATGAGCCCTGAACAAAATATACCAGAGAAGCCTGTTTTGTTACTTTCAGTTGCTTTTCACTTTTTACATATCGGTAGGAAGTCCAAGAGATGACTTTTCAAGGAACAAACCCCTAACTTCAAAAGTGAGGCTGCTGGACATTTTAGAAACGGTTCAAATCAGAGCGATCTATTGAAGTGGAATTTAGCATCGCTAGAAATGTTATGGGCATTTTCTCCAAAGCCACCTCTGCCCGGATTCTCCTACTCACTGACTGAAAGGAATTTCCACAGACACAAGTAGGAGTTAGAGCACATTAAAATAGCGCCCTTAAACTATTTTAAACTGCTAAAATACTCTTGTTTTAATCCGCGGGAGAGAAAAGGAGGCAGAAAAGTCCCCGCTAATTCCTCTCCTGCTCAGGCCGATCAGTAAACAAAGCAACTTTCTTTAAAACGAATCACTGAGGCTTAGGCGGATTGTGCGGCAGGGCTGGGTCTACATGGACTCCGCCACCTTCGATCCTAAAAAGTTTGCAGAGAAAAGTAAACTACTTTGAGTTGGAAGCTAAGTTTCCTGGACCACAGGATGTTGTGGAAGGTCTCACAGGGAAAATAAGGCTGAAACCCTATACGTGGGAGTCTTCCCAAATGAACTCGGTGGGACTTCTCAGTGGTGATGGAAAGGATTCCGCTGTAATTGATTCTGTTTCCCAACAGCGCAATTTAAGGACCATTAACGAGAAGCGCAGTAGAAATAAGCAGCCGAAACTCATCGGATTTCCTTATTACGTTTTCCTATTTGTTTAGCATTTTTTTATTTAAAAAGCACGAATGTGCTCGTAGCGATTTTCTGGTTCTCCAGATGGTGTGCAAACCGCAATGGTTTAAAATGTCCTTACCCAGGTTGTCTGTCTGTCTCTCTCAGAACAGAAACGGGCTCCTTGGTGGCGGAAAAGGCCCTGAAACCCGGAAGTCCCAGGCATCCCTCCCCCTCCCCCTGGAAAGTGGTGACTGGTTCAGAAACCAGGTCCAAGGAACCAGTGACCTTTCATTCCCAACTCACTGAAGGAGACCTTCCCTGGGACCCTGGGCTCTCTGGGCAACTGTCAGCTGGCAGGATCCGGCCAGCAATGTTTACCAACAGCTGTATCTGTCTGAAAAGGCCCCTCTCTACCTAGAGTCCCAGCTTCAAGGCAGCGAGAAGCTAAGATTGCGGGGGAAATGAGATGGTCCCCCAAACGATCTGCATTGAAGGCAACTCCCCAGCTCCCCTTTGGCCGCATTCGGGCTGGAGGCAGCTTGCCGCTGCTTCACGGCCAAGTCAAGCAGCAGCGGAAGGCAGGCAGGAGCTGCATGGAAGCTGCTCTGGTTCTAAGCATATTTTAAAAAGGTCGCCTCGATCTCAGCTTCCGGGCTGCTTGGCGCTCTCGGCTTTAATTCGGCTAAAACGCCGCTATCCGACTAACACTTTGCAAGCAAGGCCTCTTGAGACCAAGGATTGGTTTAAGCAAGGGGAAGCCGATCCTGTTAGAAACCGGTGCTCCTTACTTCCAAGTAAACACCTTTTGAGCGTGCCTGCCCCATTCGTGCTAGGAATCAAGGCCGGGCACCTACGCGCTTTGAGTTGGTGGCCGGTTGGTTGGTTTGTTTATGTATTTTGTTTAACCAGCAACTCAAGTTCCACGAGCCGAAGCAGCAACCTGGAGCATCTCTCCGGCGCTCAACACATGCATTTACTGGAAAGTAAAAAGTCCCCTTGTCTTAAGTGACAGCCGAGACCGGCTTCCCCATCCTCAACCGCAGCGTTTTGGCTACTCGCTTCCCGGCCAAGTCCACGTGCGCTTCCCGGCTGCTCACTTACTTGGCGGCGGCGGAGAGAAGCGGGGGCTTTGCATCCAGGGCGTCCGCTCCGGCTTCTCGGGGCTTTCGGCTTTGGCGAGCGCCTCCTCGGGCACCTGGACTAATCCCCCGACAGCAAAATGGGTGGCGATGGCCAGCGCCGAGGCCGGTCTCTCCGGCGCCGCGGCAGAGGGCGCCCCCCTCCTGGGACTGAGGGGTCTCGGGTGCGTCGACGGCTCCCCCCGCTCGGGCCCGCCGGGCAGGCGGCCGGGCTTTCTGCGGTCGGCCATGAGCGCCTCGACGCTGAAGGGTAGCAGAGCCGGAGCCGCCTTAGGCTTGTCGCCGCCGCCGCCGCCCTCCTCCCGGCCCCTGGTGGCCCCCGGGGGCCCCGTCGGGCCGGGCTTGCCGAAAGGCGGCGCGGGTGGCTCCTCGCTCCCCGCCGCGCTCTGAGCAGAAGTCATTTCCAGCGCCGGGGCCATGCAGCTCCCCCCGTCCCCCCGCCGGCGCTCCAGCTCTCGCAGCCGTCGCTCATGGAGGTGGGCGCGGAGTCTGAGGCAGGCCCGGCCCGCGCTCCCGGCTGCGGGGCGCCTTCGCTCGTCAGGGCTCCGCTTGGCGAGGCCCGGGACCCAGCCCGGCGGGCTAATAAAGCCAGGCCGCCCCCGACGGCGGCCAATCCGCGCTCCGAAGGGGGGTCCCGCTGCCTTCCCATTGGGTGCGGCGCGCAAGAGAGCGCGCGAGGAGGACCGGGAGGCGGAGGAAGAGGAGGCGGGATCGCCCGGCGCGCCTCCGCTCGACTCTGCCCGGCGCGCCCGCCAAGCCGGGAAGAAACTTTGCTCGGCACTAGCCAGGAGCGATTGCGCGCCGGACTTTCGTTCTCCGCCTCTGGGCAGCTCCCAGTCACCTCGCGTCGCCGTCGATTCACCTCGAGGGGTTGTTTGTTTTGCTTGGATTCCCTTCCGTCCCGCTCGCTCCGTCTCTGCAGCGGAAATTCCGCGAGCCTGAGCTGCGGGCGGCAGCTTTGCTTGGGACGAGCGATGCTCATCTACAGAGTATCATATAGACTAATCATTTTACCCCTTCTCTGTGCTATCAGCGGCGTGCAATCTAGTTCTACGACAACCATTTAGAGTTTTTATTCTCTTTGAAGTGTCTCCCGACAATCAAGCGGTATATAGAGTTTGTGAAATAAATATGAAATAAAATAAATAAGTCTTCTTTGAATATGGGCTAAATTCGTGTGTGTGTGTGTGTGTGTAAGAGAGAGAGAGAGAGAGAGAGAGAGAGAGAGAGAGAGAGAGAGAGAGAGAGAGAATGCTGTAATAATATGTAATATTTGCCCTCCCCCGCCGCCCAATAGGGATACGTTTACACACGCCTTTCGGTTTTGGAGGGGAAATCGACGTGGAAAAAAGCTATTAAATTTGGCTGCATCGTCGTGTAGCTTACTCGGAAGTAAGTGCAATGAGACTCATTCCAAACAACTGTGGATGGGATGGCAACCTCTCTGGTTGTGAAATCATAGTTCTTCTTAAGCACAATAAACTCCCAAACTGACAAAAAACAAACAAACACAAAACCACAGAGAGTCCAATATATAAGTCAATGAATTAAATACGATGTATGTGTGTATAGGGTTTAAGCTTATTTATAATCATATTCGCATTAGATGGGCTATACTTGATTTTGCAGGGCTTTGGATGAGGTTGCGCTCTGCTCTCGGTATGACCCAGTCTCAGTGCAGATACAGTATAGCTAGTCTTCCCCATCGGCTTACAAAAAAGCAATTTAACAAACAAGCAAACAAGCAGGAGGCAAAAAGAGGGGCAAATCCTGCCCATCATTTGTATCTGGTGTATCTCTCCTAGAGCTCTGTTTGTCTGGATAAGGCATACAGTGTGGCGACGGGATCATTCTTTGGTAAAGAATCATTGTAAAGGTGCCTAGAGATTGGAGCGTTAATACCCTAAAGGAAGTCTAACCCCTAGTCCCGACCAATTAAGGTCTTAAAAAGGAGATTTGGTTTCGTGAATGCCTTTTACGATCCCTTATCCTCGCGGCCAGGACGGATGTGCAGTAAAAGGCGCTGCTCTCTCTCATAATGGGATTGGCCGCTTGCTGGGAAAAGTTTATTGATAGCTGCGGGGCTCTAATCTGGGCGAAACACAAGAGCTTCTTGCAGTCATTTAAGGGCAATTATCTAAACGGGGAGGGACAGCGGAGCCCCTGCCTTTTGAACGCGGCCCTAGCAAGACGGGAGGTTATGAGCGCTTAGATTATGGGATGGATGGGTGAATGTCACAGCAAAGCTAGGTTTGTCAATACGCGAAGGAGCCGAGGAAAAGGAAGCGGGAATGTTCTTAAGGCTGCGTCTAGGTTCTCACGCAGAAAGACCCAGCATTGCGTTCCCGTAGATGGATGACCCAACCTCGAGCACCGTTATTTATTTACTGCATAAATATCTTTCCTGTATGTAAATTTCCCTCCAAGGAGCTCATGGCCACGTATGTGAATCCCCCCCCCGCCAACTTCCCCTCACAACAGCCCTGTGAAGTGGGCCTGGTTTGGCGAGAGTAAAGCCTCGCAAAGTTTCCTGGCTGAGGAGGAACAAAGATCTCCCGAGGTGGAGCTAACGCTCTTTACCGCTGCTCCACCCTGGCTCTGCCCCCCCCCCCCGGACTCCCAGTGTGGACCCAGAGCGCCTGGCTCTTCCTTCCTCCCCCCGCCCCGCAAAACAACAACAAAAACCCCTCAATGAAGAGAAGACCCTCTTTGCGGATGAAAAACAAACTTGCTCATATGCACACATCTCTCCTGGAACACGTTACACATTTCTTTCTATCGCCGTCTCCATAACTACACTGCTCCTTCCTGTTGCTGCTGTTATTGAAACAATAAATAACACGATGGAGGGGGGGTCAGCCGTGTGACGGGTGCTCAAAGAGGAGCCATTGAAATAAATGCGGTAAAGTAACCTAGGGCTTAGTGATGAACGATAAAGCTAAACTTAACCTCGAAAAAATGGAAGCTTATGCTTAACTTCCACGGGCCATCTTGGGGTTTAACAGCAAAATCTTACTTGCTAAAAGGCCCACGGAGCTTCGGGTAAATGGCCCTAGGCCTGCAGCCTAAAAGTATTTACTTCTAGGGAGGGATGAGCGATTTGCGATCCATGGATTCGCAGAAAGGGAGAGGGGGCGCGCGTGCACGCTGTGATTTGGAGGGTGTTCCTGAAGTGGTAGGTATCTCTGCATGTGCGCAAGATCTTTAGACTAGATCTGGATCGCTTAAACCATTTAGTGGACTGAAGTATATTCCTCTCTAAGGCGCGTGCATTTGTTGCAGGCCTCAAGAAATCTATGAAACCAATAAATTGGTTCTATGAAATCTATGAAACCAAGTAAACCAATAAATCACGAGCACACCTGCGTGTCCTGGCTTCACCCCATATTGAAAAGGTTCTTGGATAGGAGTGGAATTTCCTTCCACAAGGATGTGGTCTGCTTTCTGGGAGAAATCGACTTAAAGTTCCCCGTTTTAGTATACAGCGTGGATGTTGTCCGGAATAGTTGTGCTGCGGTGTGTCTGCGCATTCCTTGGATCCTAATGCCGACCGAGATTCGTTTGCTAAAGCCCTTTCTACTCTGGTCCCTTTCCTCACAGGGTCCTTTCTTAGACTCCTTGGGGAAAGTTCCGCCCGCCCACCCTTGGGGCCTACCATGCGGATCTCCAGAAAGAACTTAGGCCGGAACCCTGGGGCTCTCCGTGAAAGGAACGAGCTTGCTCGCTTCTCTGACCCGTGGACCAAAGAGTAAAATCGATAGGATTTTGGGGAGGGGGCCTCCCGGCCCCAAGCACAAAACGGGGCGCCTTTCCTCCTCTTTTATCCTGCTTCTGGCGGCCAGATTGCCTTGCCCGCCTTTGGTGGGAACCCAGCGAGGTCCGCTTCTCGCGCGCCTCTCCCGCTGCCCTTGGACGGCGCGGCCGGCCCGGTCCAAGGGGCGTCTGCGCGGGCGCCCCAGAAGCGGCCGCGTCGCTAATTGCGAGAATAAACAATCTGTCACGATTAGTCAGTGCCTCTACTGGGCAGACAAGGGATGTTGTCTGGAGGCGCCAGCGGCGGCGGCATCAAAGGCTCCCGCTGGAGGGCCTATTGAGGACGCGAACCCGCGTCCAGGGAGCGAGGCGCCGGAGCCCGGCGAGGACCCCGACGCAAGCAGCCGGGCCAAAGGAGCGCGCTCGCCCAACCCCGCGTCTCTTCCCACCCCCGCAACGACGGGGAAGACGCAGGATCCAGCCCCTCGCGTCCCCCAAAGCGGGGGGACGTTGCAGAAGGGGATAACTGGCACTCATGTGAGCGCAGTCGGCGGCTGTTCCCACCAGTCCAGCTCCTTGGGCGTTGCTTCGACGGGGCTGGGTCTGTGGGGACGAGGTGGGCATTGCTAGTCAGGACCATTAAGCCTTGGGGAGGACAGGACCCCAGGAGCGGCCGGCCGCCCGCAGCGCTCACGAGGCAGCCCCGCGAGCAAGATGCTCCGAGAGCAGGACTGAGGCCGGGCATTGCCGCTGGGGCGCCGCGTGGGGGGTGGGGGGGGTAGATGTGGAAATCCCATTCCGGAATCCCGAAAATTCCTCCCGCCAGTCATAAGGCCGGTCCCACTTTACGGTCGCGCTTTTCCAGCGTCCCAGTCGGCGCTTGCTGGTCCTTTACAAGCCGGCGAGATTGCGGCTTCCGCAGGAGAAGAGACCCGCCGCTTTTACTGACTTAGCCAAAGCGACTCCTTCCCCGCCGGCTGTGGGGTTTTCTTGAGCGCAGGAGGCCGCATGATATCCGTGCAACGAAATTTTGTGTGGATTCTCGTTGCTTAAGAGTCTCCAAATTTTTTTATTGCGCTTATTATAAATGGGCACAACACAGATTATTTACCCCGGTTTGTCCTCCACCGTTTCTTTGAAGGAAGGAGAGGGGAAGAGTTTAAGAAAGAGAGTGAGAGAAGGGGGGGGGACCCTGCTCCTTTTGGGTGGAACAGATAATTTAATGATAATATCACTTGAAAGCAAAACAAAACAACAGAATTTCAACCATGGGTTTATTTAGGGGGGGGGGGAGTCTCACTTTATTCAGCGAATCTTAACTTAAAAATATATGTGCAGTGATTGATGCGAGCATAACACTGATTACTAAGTATCTATACTTGGAAACAAATCCTATCGAAACTATGAGCTGGGCATTGGTCAGCTTAAAGTGAATGATTCTGAGCTACAAGTCCTATTTGCAACAGTACAGAGAAGCCCCGGCAAACCTAGCCGCCTTGTAAATTTACCCTGCCCTATTTGCTGAATTTAAGCAGGGTTCTGTCCGGTCGAGTTTCCTCTCTGCAAACCACTAGAATCTGGGAAGTCGTTCCCATCGAAATAGATGAGGTCCTGGGTGTTAGTTTGCATGTCCGTCGCTTGACGACTAAACCTCTGGAGCGATGACTTGTAGTACCCCTGAACTGCAGCGGCAGCCAGTACTACACAGCTGACCGAAAGGTAATTTCACTTCACGGGAAACGCAGGGCTTTCTAGGGGACTCCCGTCCATACGTTCACTTGCCAATTGCGAAGGGCCTCGCATCCGGTTTGGAGGTATGGCGGGATTACATGCACGTGTGAATCACACTTAAGCGCTTAAGAGTTGAGCGGGACAGCCCTCCTTACCTTTGATTTCTTGTTGCTGGAGCTAAACCATACCCAGAGAATATACCGGGCACAGGAACGGAACAGCGGGGAGGGGGACTTCGCTTAAGGGCTAGGGAAGTCCGTGAGATTTCATAGCCCCAGTTCAGCTGATGGAATTGAAGACTTCTCTGAGAGAGGTTCTTCTGCTCGTATTTAAAAGAGCCTCTTGCCCTTTGCTCTTAAGCGCACTGAGCGCAGCCTGTCTTCGTCAGCCCCCTTGAAATAAGCGGGAAAGAATTCCTATTCGTTTTCACGCATCCGTGGAGACGGCGCGTATTAGTTGAACATCGCGGCCGTTGCTCCCATTGTAGGGCGTTGCGCTGGGGTTTGCCTTCTTCGACTTAGAGGGAGAGAGTGTGTGTGTGTGTGTGTGTGTGTGTGTGTGTGTGCGCGCGCACATAACTCTTGCAACCTTGGCCAGTTCCTGAATCGTGCAAGGCGATTCACACGTACTTGCCGATCACCTGAGAACCCGCAACATCAAGTGATTAACTGCACGTGCTAATGAGCCTTCCAGAACACAGCCAGTGTAACTTTCGCATCACCGCAAACGCAAGAGTCAAGACATTTCAAGTGCGTCATGGAGGTGTCGGTGAACAAGTCCTTGTCATTTGTGCCTTATCCTGACTTCGCCTTCCTTCTCCTCAAATTCAGTACTTCCCAGTGGGGCGAGTTCGCACATTCAGCTTCCACCGGTCACCAAGTGGGCAATAATCGAGAGGTGGCAAATCAAATAATGTGTGTTGCACCACCGGCATTTAAAAATGTATGCACGCAGCTAAAACCAAAACCAACAATTTGACAGGGAACTTTGACTCCTTGGTGAGTGTGTCCCTATGATACTCGAGTTTGCATATACATGCGTATCGCATTCGCACGCATTTTGGGTGTGCATTCGAACCATGAACTAATGAGTGGAATTGCCATGTCCCAGGTATTCTGATGAAATCTATTTCCAAGTAGCAAAACCGAAGGGTGTGTATAAGGTGGGAGTAAGGTCTGGTCCAGGGGGTCACGAAGAGTCGGACACGGCTAAACGACTAAAAAACAACAACAAAGGTCCTATTAATCTGAGCGAGAATAAACTCCAAGTAACGCATTTAAGGCAGGGAGGGGGGGGGGGGAGACTGCAGCCCCCATTCGCTTTATCTGGAGAAACCTTCGCTCCAAGACGAGGTTTTAAAACCGTCTCTCCCTTTGCAGACTTTGGAAATTCCCCGACTCCGGGTCGAAGTCAAACAGGATAAGGAGCGCGCACCCCCCCCCCACCCTTCCATCGCTGCCCCGGCCATAAACACTTCTCAGGGATTCCCGAGTTTAGTAATTATCCTGATCAAACGAGCTTTCCCTCCCAATCTCTCTCAGGCCCCCCCCCCAAACAAAAAGGGATCCTTGCCTCTTTAAGGCTGGATGAATGGAGGGCACTATTTCAAGTGGCCCAAATTAATTTGATCGCGACATTTTGATGCACTTGGGCAAGATGAAAGCACAAGGCTGGCCGTCTCCTCCAAGATCTCTATAATTATAGATAATATATCGTATTTCAAAGCAATTAGCTCAATCAGGCGTAACGAGGCACTTGGCTGCCAGGCAGTTAACAAAGCGGCCCTGACGGTTATTTAAGCTTCAAGATGTCAAGCAGACACGGAGCCTCTTGGCTCAAGACGGGGTCGGAGGAGCTGCTCCCCGAAGACTCCTCCTGTCTCTCTCTCATATAGATTCATCAAATGGTAGAGGGTTTTTTAAATTAATATTTTATTTGGAAAAATTCATTTATAAGAAGAGAGACTAAAGAAATTGTAGAGTTGGAAGGGACCCCCGAGGGTCATCTAGTCCAACTCCCTGCGATGCAGGAATTTCAACTGAAGCATCCATGATGACAGATGCGCTCTCTCTCTCGCGCGCGCGGCGTGGCGCGAAGCGTGGGAAGCAAACACTGTCCTGAAATGCATCCACTGCGCGGATCTCCCGCAGGAGCTTGAGCAGGAGAACTGCCCAACAGACATTCCCACTGGCCTAAGGCGAATAGCGGAGTGACGGGCTTGGTCCGGTTTGCGTCGGGATGGAGCGGGAGGAAAGTTCCCGCTGTCTTGCTCCCTCCTTTTTCTTCTCATCCCAAAGACCTCGCACGTCCTAAGCACGTGTATATTGGGGACTCCCGTCCCATTCACTTCAATTTACCCGCAAGAGCTCGCGGTTAGAACCGCAGCCAGACGCCTGCCTCTCCGAAAAGGCTCACAGCCCGCGCCCTTGACCAGGAAGCAGGTTCAGCTGAGCTCAGTGAGATGGGCTCCCCCGAGATCCTGCAGCCTCAGGACCCCGAATTCTGCACTCAGACAGGCGGTGCTTTGAATTATGGGCGATTCAACTGGGACGCCGCCTTCAATCCGAACTCATTGTCACCCTGCGCTAAAGAAAAAGGGTGTCCTTTCTATTGGCCGTGGCTCCCGTGCAAAGGCGCTTGGGATCGCCGCCTCTGACTTTGACGGGCCTTTTTGCACACACTTGACAATAATTTAAAAATGCAGACGTGTGCAATCGATAAGAGATCTCGAGTCCAAATGTAACTCGACATTAGTTTGAGAGCAGGGCTGGGCGTTTGCGTCGGTGGGAAGCAGCGGCTCCGAGCCAGAGGCGACTGATAATACTGGGCTTTTCAGCTCCCGCTCCCCCCCCCCCCCGCATCCTCGCTCTACTCTCCGGGTCCCTCCAGCGGACACAGGCGCGTCACCTTCTCTCGCCCCCCCCCCCCCGCTTTCCACTGCAAGATCCGATCCAGAGAATCCATTACGTCGTGGCAGTCTCGCCAGCAAGCACGACCTAAGTGGATTCAGTGGAGCATCCGTCCTCGCCCCATTGTTTTGGCTGAGACAGATGCCGGGGCCCATTGAAACCCACGGCATTCGGCTGCGGAGCCCAAGAGAGAAGCAGGATAGGGCCAGGGTCCATCTGCGGCCTGGATGTTGTCTGCGAGCTTTGGGTCCCAGCGATCCATCCACAGATTGAAGTCCATCGGGCTAAAACTAAGGCTTAGGCTACAGCCGGATACTTGTGTCCTGGAGGAAGTCCCTTCGGACGCAGTTCCTCATAAACAATACGCATAGGATAAGGCTGCGCGGGGTTGTTGAGTTTTAAAATCGGGTTTTAAATCGGTACGGGGCTGTCTTGAGACCGTGCCTTCAAGCTGCCTAGATGTTCCATATTAAGCTTAGAAACTCCTAAAGATGATTTAGGACGGTTTAGAATAATCCATAAGAATGAGTGTTCCTTAGCAAAACATTGCGAGGGAGTCTAAGGCACAGTGGGAGGTGGGTGCGCATAACCATTTTTAAGTATCAAAGTGCTTGTCAGACATCCTCGTGTCACTGCAGCCCCACTGGAATGTGGGAGAAAGTTGCTTCTCGTTGAGTAGGCAGCTGCCTAAATCTTCTCCTTTAGACCTCCATCAATTAAAAAGCGAGCAGACTGAATTTTAAGATAAGAAGCTGAACACTCCGGGAAGATCCCCACCTCCTGTTTGTCTGCTGCTCTCGGGTTGTAACCCTCGATCTTTAGCACTTACTTTGAAATAAGCGCAGCTCCATTGTCATCCGCGGGGCTACTTCGTTACTACGCTATAGTTGCGCGCAAGCAGAAGCCTTCTCGCTCGCGCCGCCAAACGGATCCTCGCCCCCTTGTGGCCAGTGCGACTCCTGGAGCGCTGCGCCAAGGACGCGCACGCCAGCGTCCTGCTGTGCTTAGGATCGCCGCCTTCATTCCGCCGGAAAGGACAAGTCTAGGGCGCAACCCAATGCGGCCCCCATTTCCTTGGAAGTAAGTCTCATTGTCTTGCACAGAAACCTCTTTTCCAGTCAATAGGATTTGCTGGGTCCGGACGTTGCACGGGGAATGAAAGCCGTTGCGCGATGCAGGAAGAAGCTTCTGCTCCGCGGCGTCCGCAGAGGTTACCTCGGGTTTTCGGAGCGGCTCCCAGACTTCGAGGTGCGCCAGTTGGTACGGTTAGCGGAAGGTGAGGACACAACCGGCCGGGCAGTACTCCTGCCTAATCTCTTCGACGTGGATCGCTGCCTTGCGCAGAGCCTTGCCCTGCTCCGCCTGGAGTTGCTTGCAGCGACACAGCTCCGGGCTCGGCGGAGCTTTCTCTGCTGGCTTCCGGGAATACCAGTCGGATGTTCTCGATTTGCAACCCGGTCAAGCTGCGGCGCAGGCAAGGGGGCTGCAAAAAGCGCGACTGTTTGTTTAGTAGGGATTGCTAATCGGCCTGCCTGGGTCTTTTCTTCCTTCCCGGTGTGAATGGGCTTTTTGTGCGCAACACCGATTTAGTAAAATCCCACCAGATCCGTCCCGCAGCTATTTGATTCGTTGCAGTCACAGGCACCTAGTTCATACGCTCTCTTTCTGAATATTCCTGCATGTAACATAGGACTATATTCTATGCACGTGTGAATAATTACCCACAATAATATGTTGACTTCGAAGATGCGTTTTCCTGCGCTGTTCTAAGCACACAACAGAAGGAAATAAGCGATATTTACATATGCTTTCAAGAAAATACATGTCTGTCAGTATGCGAATATTATTAACCCCTGAGAGGCGTGGATAATATGTGGTTGAATACAGGTCTGCAGTCCACAAAACACATGGTCTGGTTCCTACTGCTGGATGTGACAGGATTACTGAGGAATAAATTGATTGTGCAGGGCAGATTATGTAATTGTCTCTTGAATCAACCCCACAGTATCTCAGGGGCATACAGTATTGTGTTCAAATAAATATTGCCATGTCTGTATGTGTATCTGTATGTTTACATGCGTGTCTGCTTATCTAGAGTTAGATCTTCAGCTTCAATCTTCATTTCTAGTTTAGAGCATCCACACTGAATTGACTTGAGCAAGACTTCTGTGAACACGGTCTGGAACCAGCACCTAAGTAGCTGCAGAGCTTCAGAGAATTGCTGCCCAACTAGCTTTCCTCCCAGATCTCGGGTTGGGGTGGGGGATGTTTTTCTAAGGGGGTGGGCCACGACCACATGTGGTCCCTCCTTAGCAGCTCCTAGTATTTAGTGGTTATGGCTGCACACTTTCCTTGGAGTAAGTCCCATTGGAGACAGTGGGATCTACTTCTGAGTAAACACTGCACTTTCTTGAGAACAGGAAAGTTAGTGGGATTTCTTGGCCAGAGCTAACATGCACTGAGCAGTAGTGACTCTGGATGGGCCTATTTTGCTTAAAGCTAATGGAGGTGGTCTAATTTCATAGACTCATAGAATTGTTGTTGGAAGGGAGCACTAAGGATCATCTAGATCAACCCCCTGCAATGGAGGAATCACAACTAAAGCACCCAAGACAGATGGACTTGGGGTTGATAATTCAGATCCAGTTATTGCCAGGCTTACAAAGTAACCACACCCACATCCCTCAGTTTTATTGCTGTTTTGTTTATTGCTGTTTTGTTCAGTCAGTAAGTCAAGTTTATTGCTTATAGCCAAAGGCTGATGCAATATATACAATGTCCTTCAATAACATACTGGTATATACTAGTTTGATACAAAAACTTAAAACATTTTCATTATCAAAACATGATCTAATCTGCACAAAGCTAAAATCACCACGGGGCCACTTATATATTAAAATTAATGTTAAATAATACAATAGACAATTATGTACAAAGTTTAGTGAGAAAGATTCAGCTTGGTGTAGATGGGGGCAGTCTAATGTTAAATTTGATCAAGAGCAGCTCCCGTTCCTTTCTTCTGGGACTGGACTGGTCACCTTCCTGCGCCCAAAGTATTTCTCTTCCTGGCAGGCAATCGCCCCCTTTCGTTGGGTCCAGGGCCAGTTCACCCATGAGGCAAGGAGAGGCAACCACCTCAGACAGCAGGATCCACAGGGGCTGCAGCTCCAGCCTCCAAGGACGGCATCAACAGTTGTTGCTGCGGTGACAGTGATGGCTATGGCTGGCTCTGCCATCTCCTTAGCAGCCCCCCCCCCCAATGCTACTTCTATACCAGACTCTTGGCAAATAGGAGGCACTGCTGGTCTCCTCCCTCTCCTAGGGAGGAAAAGGTGGGGGCTGCCCTCTGGGGTCTCCTGGGCATTTGCCTGGCATGATTCAGAGTGGCATCTTTCCCTTCTGTGATGACCTTTGATTCCCACTTCAACCATTGAGGAAGGTCGATGTGATTCTCCCCCTTGTCCCCAATGTAGATCTGCCCCCCCCCCCCATTTCTGATGTAGATAGTCACTCCTTTCTTCTTACTTGGTTGGTGGGTGTGCCATTTTGTGGTTCATCTCAGGTGCCAAAATGTCTTGGTCAGGCCCTGGTTGGGTCAGTGCTCTGCCATTCTCCACCCAGAGAACTGCCTGGGGCTGCCACCTGAGGCCTCAGACTCTACCATGTTGTCCAGAAACTTCTAACACCGTATTGCACAAGGAACCGAGGGAGAAAGATCCCAGCCCTGGTTAAGCTAAGAGTGCTTTGATTTATTTCATTTAAACCAGTAGCAGAAATCCCCACAAAAGCTGCATTGTTGAGCAGCGGCCTGGGCTGAGATTTGGGGTAATTATTGCATCCTTCCCTTTCTCCCTCAACCCCATCTTCTTCTAATCATGTGCTCACAAGAGAAGTTTTGTTCCCCACCCCCTGCCAAACCTTCTGGTAAGGAGAGGAGAAACTGCACCCCAGACTGTGGTGCCCTTGAAGCAGTCACCGTGAGAGAAAGTTTCAAAGCCAAAGAAAACCATACAAGGTAAATTGCTGTGCTGGTTTCCCTTTCTCTTCCTCAATATATAGGAAGCTGGGAGAATAGCCACAGAAAAAGTGCCAGAAAGCATTACAGAAGCCTCCCTCTTTCAGGCGATAATCATCAGAACCTGGGAAAATGCATGCAGAAGGAGAGGAAAGTTACAGTTTCCACCAAAATATGTCTAGGGAAATAGTTTCTTTCGTCAACAAATCACCCCAGAAGAGTTTCCAAGGGGTTTGGAGTAAGCGGTTCCAGGTCTGTTCCCCAATCCAAGCTTCAGATCTGCTACACAGTGGGGGTCTTTGCTACAGATTCTGTTTCAACGTTGCCAGTTTGCTTTGTTAAATCTCTCTCTCTCTCTCTCTCTCTCTCTCTCTCTCTCTCTCTCTCTCTCACACACACACACACACACACACACACACACACACACTCACACGAGGAAACCACAACTGTAGTCATGAAAACAGTTAAATAGAAGCATGTCTGTTGTAAGTCTATGCCCCAAATTCTTCTTGCATGGAATGGAGACAGATACAAGTGAATTGCATTACAAGTGAACCAGCATTACAATAATTGTCTTTCGAGGAGCTGGGACTGGGAGTTTATGTAGGAAAACATCATGAAGATTTGTGATCTTGATATCTCTATATATTTATTTATCCATTTTTATTTATATTCCTTAGTGCAGAACCACTACAACTGGAACTAAATAGCTCAGTCAGTACAGAGTGAGACTCTGGATCTCAGCGTCATGGGTTCAAGCCATGACCACGCTGGGCAAAAGATTCCTGCTTTGCAAGGGGCTGGACTAGATGACCCTCATGGTCCCTTCCAACTCTACAATTCTATGATTCTTGAATACAAATCACTACAAGCTTCCTAAAAAGAAGAGGGCAGGGGCCTTGAATTTTGAGAGAAAAGCTCTCTCTGAATATTCCAGGCATGTTGGAGTTTTCCAAGAACCTCTTGCTCATCCTCTGGCTATAATTCAGTGTCTCCTGCCAATCAATACCACCAAGACATCTTCCTTTTGCCTCTGTGATGCCTGATTGCTGGGCACCAGCACAAGCCAAGAGAAGCCAGCAATTTCTCTACATTGGAAGAGTAATATTTTGTAACAAACCAAATTTTAAAAAATTAGACATCTATGTAGAATCCTGTCTCACACAAGCTCAGATAACAACAAGTAGTTTCAACTTTTCAAAGTCTTCACATATACATGATTTGGGCATGATTTCCACCAGCCCTGTAAAATTGGTAATTTGTATTATTTCCTTGTTAAAGGTACAGACACTTGGAGGCTTCGTGGATGAGGGTTAGCATCAAACCTAGACAGCCTCAGGTGGTGCTGGTGAGAAGTCGGGAAGAGCTGTTGCGCGTGTGCCTTCTTTGCATGCTTTCCTGGTGCAGACTGCATTCCTTTGGGGGTAATATTTTTGGGGCACACTATGGCTGTGGGGAGCCCCAGGGGCAGAGCCACCCTTTCGCTCTCTTTCTGACACTCACGCCTCTCTCTCTTTCTGTCTGTCACCTTTCTCTCTTCCCTTTCCTGCTCAACAGGTGATTGCAGGAGGGACAGATTGCTATGGTGTGGCAAGGCCCCGGGCCCCACAGGTCCTCTGAAATAAACACACAGGCACGAATATATTGGGTTAATTGGGATAAATTAGGCCACAACTTTATTGGTTACAGATGTGAGTGGTTTGGCTTAGGCATTTGGGTGAAGCCAGACTATATCCTGACTTCTGCCCGTCAGCAGCAAGTCTCTGAAGGGTCAACCACTGATGGGGGGAGCCCTATGATATACATCAATTAAGAACACCCCCAGGGGCACCAATAGGGTTGTGGCATGGCCCTAGCCCACACCACAGGCTTCAGACAGGCATTTTAAATAAAAGCATACATTCTACTCATGTAAAAACACACTAATTCCTGGACCATCCATGGGCCGGATTGAGAAGGTAATTGGGCCGCATCCGGCCCCCAGGCCTTAGTTTGCCCACCCATGCTTTAACGGGTTACTCTTAACGTGGTGGGCCAAGCCAGAGGCAACAACCGCCCCTCCCATGACAAGGCAAAGTTGTGACGATTGCTACAAGGTAGTCGAAAACCAAACGTCTGGTGCCAATTTGCCAAATGAAAAAATTCCTACCTGGCCCCGACAATCAGGTGACCAGGCATTAGTCCATAGCAAGGCCAAAGTCAAGCAACACATAAAAAAAGAGGGTGGGTGGACTGGGAGATCCGACAAGAAGGTGAATGGCGGTTGCCCCCCACAGCCGCACCACAGATTAAATCCGATTGGTCAGCCAGGGGGTGTGACCGGGCTGGGAGTCCTAATGACATGGGCGGCATCCCTCCACCCCCTGCTGGGTCACAGGGAGGTGCCAGATGCTCGGCCACAACTCCACCCCCTCCCTGGGGAAGGGAAGTGGTTTTGCCAGAGGTGTAAACTGAGTGCAAAGGGCTTTTGAAACAGACCAAGGGCCACAGAAACTAGGCAGACCTCTGATCTGATCTAAATGGATGTAGACATATACATGCAGGGAAGCCCCCATGTAAACTGGAATCCTGTTGGTCATTTATAGTATTATTATATCTGTTACAGAGCTTTGTGCTCTCAGGGAGAATGTGTCATGTGGAATATTAACAGGATTCAGGTTGCCCCCCCCCTGCACCTGGATTAGGCAGCAACCATAAATTACCTACTTAGAGGAGAGTTTAACACACACACCTCACTAAACAACGATCGGTATAAAAATTAGACACAGAGTTTAGTGGCAGATCTGTTAATTAAAGCTCCGTAGCCTTCTGCTTTGCATGCTGACTGGGAAGAAAGCCCCAAGGGGCATTGCTGAGAACTGTGTAGGATTGCAGTCATAGTGGATTAACAGACAATGACACACTTGTTTAATTTGGTCAGTGGCTATTTTGGGTCTATCTTCTTTTTCAAAGGAAATGAAAAATAAAATATTTATACAGTGGCACCTTTTGCTTGTCAAACTGTTAAGTTCTTACATATTTGTTTAGTCTCTCTCTCTGTCTCGAAAAAAGGGTGTGTATATGAAGGTTTGGGCAATGTACATATATATTCAAATTTAATCAGTTTAAAATAATATATTATTAAGCTGAAATAGTTTAAATAATCAATATTGTAGTTCTCACACTGCACTTCTTTTGAACCCCTTCGGCTACTAAATGCCACTTTAGGGCACTGAAAGAGCCACAGCCATGAGGGAGTGCTCGTTTTACCCTAAGTCTCCTCTCCTTTGCTTGTGCTTCACTCAGAGCTTCCATGCAGATTCCAGAAGCAAAATAAGCTGTTGGGTGATTTGAAACTGGCCACATTCATGTGCTCCTTTGAAATGAGATCACAGTCTCACCAGAAAGAGTTAAGACCTTAATTGCTGATGCTCGCATTAAATTTCAGGAACTAAAGTAAAAAGCTTTTGCAAGTGAGAAGACACAGCCATTTTCCCCAAGTGAATTTTGGTAAGGACTTACATCAATAAATACTTTCCTTTCAAAGCTACACAAAAGCCAATGGCTTTGGAAAGGTTTGCGAGAAAAAAGCACACCAGCCACTCCAGTGCAGTTTATGACTGGCGTCGCTCAATCCTGCAGCTCAGTTCACAGCTTTCACACATTACCTTGTTAGGTGAACACTTAAGATGTTTCAGAATGTGAGAAACGTGTATCACCCAGGGACACATAATTGGCTGCAAATTCCCAAATAGTGTACGCCCATTGGTGAACTCAGGTTTGCTTTGCGTAATGTGTGAAAGGGCTCTCTTGCTTCTCTTAAACATTAGCATCACCTATGTGCTTCATGCTGTGTGAACGAACTTAAGGAACATGCTGAACTCAGTGGGACTTATTTCTATATAATGTGTTTAGAACAGGTGTACTTTTCTCATTAATCAAAGTTGATACATCAAAGTTGCTGGCTTTATTATATCAGTCTAATCCATTTGCACTTAGTTGCATTAATGCAGTTTAAAACCATCCAACTGGTTTAGCTGGTTGAGAATTGTACAATGTCTATTGGTTTAAAACCAAATATTTTTGTTTAATGAGGTTTCTGGCCTGGCCAGGTTTCTGGGCCAGTTCTGATCCATGTTTTGAGCTCCCTTGTAGAAACAAACGCAGCACAACCCTTCCCCTCTGCTTACATACAATCCTGGCAACAAAACTTCTGTCTAAAGATTTTTACTGTGACCTCTACCAAAATTATGTTGACTACTTAGAAGTCAAAATCTGAAGCCAAACTCTGCCTAATTTGTATGTATTTGGTCCTGTGACATGAGGGAACATGGAAAGAGACTCTCTGACCCTGACGTAGCCCAATTATGTGAAAACAGAGACTGGTTTATCATTTCCAGCATCGCATCCGGGAGGAACTGGAGGCGCTCCCTGTCGCTTTGATTTTCCTCTTCAGCCACACTTGCTTTCAAACAGTCTGGAAACCTTTTACCTTTCCTTTGATGAAGTATCTCAGAGGAGGGAAGGTAAGAAGCCTTTTCCCCTTAGAGGTTCCGGAAGAAGGGCCAGGGAGGAAGCTGCCAGGTCATCTCAGTGGAAACGGGGGAAAGGTACAAAAATCTGGGATTGCTCAACTCCCAAATTTTGCTTCCTTTTCACATAGTTTGCCCATGATCTGGCCAAATCTAAGCACTTGTGCAATTTCTGATGGGAGAGTTAAGAGTGGCTTAGCCACACTTTTGTATTGGAATCAAGGGGATTTAAAAGTACAGTGATACCTCGGGTTACAAACGCTTCAGGCTACAGACACTTCAGGAAGTAGTACTCAGGTTAAGAACTTTACCTCAGGATGAGAACAGAAATCGTGCGGTGGCAGCGGGAGGCCCCATTAGCTAAAGTGGTACCTCAGGTTAAGAATGGTTTCAGGTTAAGAACGGACCTCCGGAATTAATTAAGTTCATAACCAGAGGTACCACTGTAATGGAACATGTGCTGAATATTGCTAAGCTCTAATTGGGAATGTTGGGCATAATCCATCAAAACTGACAAAGTCCATCACCAAAGACTCCTGAGTAAGATTAGCAGTCATGGAAGAAGAGGAGATGTCTTCCTGCAGACCACCTTCAGCAGGAACATGCCATTGAAGAGACAGGATTGTCCCTCAGTTCTGAAGGAGTACCACTGAGTTCAAAGGAATGGAGCTGAGGGAGGAAGAAAGCCCAGCAACCTGATTCTTACCTCCAGATATGAGGCCTGGGAGAAGGTTTAGGGCAACCCCACCCCAATGCCGTCCATAAGCAAGCTCTGTATTTTCCCCTTTGAAAAACACATGCATTTGCCCATACATTGAAATCTTTGGCAGGTGACGATCCAAGTGTGAGCCTTGTCAGTAGTGGTGTCACAATTGCTGGATGTTCTCTGCTGCCTACTTTGTTGTCTTTCTTGAGGCTAGGGGAAAAAAACCCCTCTTTTTATTTTTCCCTAAGCTTTTATCTTATCATTTTAGTGCTGAACTCAGGCCTGAAGCCATATACAAATTGGTTCAGATTATTTCTTTATTGAAATGTATATGTTTGATTGTAAAAAAAAGAAAGAAACACCACCTTCTAAATGGTTTACAGCAGGCACGTCCAACAGGTAGATCGTGATCTACCGGTGGATCACTGGACGTCTGTGGTAGATCACTGGTAGATCACTGGCTCCCCCCAAAGAAGCTCAACAAGTTTGGCTCCCCTAAAAAAAGCTCAACATTTTTGTCCTGCATGCCAAAAAAGCATGGCTTTCCCCTCCCTCCCCTCCCTAAAAAATGTCAACAACCTTGACCTGAACCCCCAAAAAGGGGGCAGATCACTGCCAGTTTTTAACTCTGTGAGTAGATTGCAGTCTTTTGGGAGTTGGCCACCCCTGGTTTAGAGTATAAAACTAAATGTTAAAAAATATTGCTAAAAATAGTTAAATGCTGGTATTAAAATATTTAAAAGATGAATAGAAAGAATAAGATAAAGAATAAAAAGAATAAAGAATAAAAAGAAATAAAACACATGCAGCTTCTATCTTGCCGAAACATTTGTTTAAAGCAGGTGCCAAAGAAAGTACAGTGAAGGCACCACCTGCCTGATGCCAATAGGCAGGCAGTTCCAAACATAGGTGCCGCCATACTAAAATATTGATTTCTTACAAGTGTGACAAGAATAATACAAGGCACCTGTAATGGTGTCAGTTTTACAGATCAAAGCAGTCAAGGGGGCATATATGAAGCAAGGTGGTTCCACAAGTAAATTGGCCCCAAGCCATTAAGGGCTCTATATATGAATAGAAACACTTTGAATTTGGTCCTGTAGCAAATGAACGACCAGTGCAGATATTTGAGCAGAGGTGCTATGTGTTGATGGGGTTGCACTCCTTTCAGCAACTGAGCCGCAGAATTCTGCACTAACTACAGCTTCTAGGCCAAATTCAAGGGAAGCCCCACATAGAGGTTATATGATATCACATCAAGCAGTTCTTACCCCATGTTTTGTATTTCCCCATCACTTTCCTTACCTCAAAAAGCCTGGTGTTTTTTGGTGTTGTTGTTGTTCTGGGTGGTGGTAGAGGGAAGAAGTAGAAGTAGATATGTTGTGCAAGAATGCCAACTCCACTCTAATAATGGAGCATGAATTTGCTGTTACGTGATGGAACCTTACCTGCAAAATAGCAGCAGTCTGTAAGTGGCCAAATAGGGAAACTAGTTTAAGGAATATAAAGCTACTGATTACAATAGTGGGCTCATTTAAATACATGGAAATGAAATCAAAAGGAGGAAGAGGAAGAGGAGGAGAAGGAAAAAACATGGAAAGAACAGGGTGTTAGGACTTCAAAAGAATTAAACCAACACATTTATTTAGATTTATATTCCTTGGGTCTCCCCCTCTCCTGCCCCCAACAGATTTAAAGATCTATTCTCTCTATGATTCATGCACACACATAAATCCCATTGATGGAGCATCTCCAGGTGATTGGATGTGCATTCCAAATAAGGCATGGTGTCAAGTGCATATTCCCCAGCACAAAAGGGCCAACTGGCAACCAATATGTTGTCTATTAGTATTATGAAATTCGTTTCAGCATTTAACTGGTGCATCCTGTGTGCAAAATTGAATAATTCCATCCTAGAAGATCTCTTTGCTTTTTACTGAGACCTCAGACCCCGACATAAGTTTCGCTCTGAGGTACAGAGTGACTTACACTGGGGTCTGGGGGGTCCTAAAGCCAAAATCACATATAGTCAAAATACATTAGGTTCAGTGGTGAGTGGGATTGCCAAGGCCTTTTTCCCTAGATACCCACCTCTTTTTTAATTTGCAACAAACCCTTCAACCCTTCAGGCCTTGGGCACAAACCTTCTGGAAATTCTCACGTGCAAGTTGCATAGAAATGGTATTGTTTCAATGAGGTTTGTGCAGGAAACCTTTCAGGCTGGCTGTGCCCGTTACATATAAATGGTTTAATAAAAATGAACAAAATGGAATGAGCTAACTAGATATGTGGATCTCATTAGCAGAAAAGTATCTCTTGGAAAACCTTGAAACAAATTGCATTAAGTGACAAATCTATTTTAAAAGGAACAGAGGAAAAAAGGATCTATGTTTCTCTCTTGACCTTTATTTACAAAGCATATTTTCATGACAACAAGATGTTCATTAGGTTTAGAATTAATCTCCCAATTACCTCTCTCTGAAGATAGGCTCTGATTTGTATTGGCATGAGCTGCTATGAAGATGCAACAAGCCTCTGCTCTGTGGTGTCACAAATGAACAAAACAGAAAGATATGATTAATCAAATGCCCGCGATGCCAGTGCTCTAAAGCTATGGCAATCCTGTTACAGAAAAGGTCAGCCAACAACTTTCACCCCCAGAAATGTCTTGAGGAATGGAGTGCCAAAGAATGTCATGCTCCTAAACTTACTGGCTATTATTTCTCAAGGCAAGCAGATGGACAAGTTATGACTCACCCAGAGGTTTCTCTCTCAGTCTTTACCAGTTAATGGTGTGGGACATGATCCACGAGAGGCAGTCAAGTACAACATTCCTTGAAATGCTAGAGAAGACATGTGAGGGAAAATTTGGTCCAGCCAGTTGAGGGAAAATTTGGTCCAGCCAGTTGAAGCTTCCTGTTCCTCCTGGCCAGAGCATCCTTCCTTTTGCATGTGATAGAAGGTGGGCGTGACCTAACCTGTCCAGGTAACAAAAGGACAAGTCACGCAGCAACCTCTCCCTGTTTTGACTCCCTTCTTTTTTTGACTAGCTTTTAGCTAGGACTGCTCTGCTAGATCTCAGCTAGCAGAAGCACCAGGATTATTCCCCCATATGGGGTAGATCCACATGTACATATTTGTAACTAAGTCTGCCTTCAGGAATCCAACTGTGAACTGATGTAAGTAAACTTCTTTTATTGACTTTGAATATGATTGTGGCATCTTTATTCTTTTAAGAGGGATTCAAGGGAACTTACCAGAAATGTACAATTCAATCTGAGACAGACTGAATTGTGTAATAGTGAGATGCTCACACGAGCCTGCAACCAGCTATCTGCTGTGCATATAAAAAGGGGAATGTAACTCTGCTAAGTAAAGGAACTTGCTAGCGCAAGTTAGGAAGGATGCTAAGAAACAATATATCCTCTCCTGCCACCCTGAACATTCCCACAAATGGAAGATCAGTGCCCGGCTGACGCTGACGCATCTGACCTGAAGCAGTTATGGTGAAAACATTGAACAGACTCACATCTCTGTGCCTTATTCAGTCCCTCTTCAGGACCAGCTTCCAAGCAGAGGGTGGACTAGTGTTATCCAGGCATTAATATGGGGACCAGTGCAATCTAATCATCTCATTATGGTCAGGATCTATGAATGATGGCATCACCAAGCAGGAAAGTCCTCACATGGATAGAACACATTTATTTATTTTAACTTAAGGTATAAACCCACCCCTCCTCATGCGGATCCCAGGGAGGACACTGCAGACTACCAAACACATACAATAAAATCAATACAATAAAACAGTTCATAACATGCAACACTCACTTGTGTGAGTTACAGAAACAGGAGCTAACTGCATGACCTCACCTCCTCCGAGAGTCTGGGTAAAAAGATGTATCTTTAACAGGCATCAGAACTCAAGGACACTTGGCACCAGGCACATATTTTTAAGGTTGTAAGCTGTTTTAAATTGTTTTTAATTTTGTGTTAATGCTGTAACCCAGCTTTGGGTGAAGGGTGGGTAATAGACAGACAGACAAATAGACAGAAAGACAGACTCTGAGGTCATTCTGGAGGTGTGGGCTTGTTACAGAGAAAGAAAGCCCTTTCTCACAACATTGTACAGTGGTACCTCGGGTTACATACACTTCAGGTTACATACGCTTCAGGTTACAGACTCTGCTAACCCAGAAATAGTGCTTCAGGTTAAGAACTTTGCTTCAGGATGAGAACAGAAATCGTGCTCCGGTAGCGCGGCGGCAGCGGGAGGCCCCATTACCTAAATTAAGAACAGTTTCAGGTTAAGTATGGACCTCCGGAACGAATTAAGTACTTAACCCGAGGTACCACTGTACTGTGTTCTTGCCCGCGTTAGCCCCAAGAAAGGCTTCTTCCTTCCCACTCTCAATACACAGGCTGGTTGGTCAAGAGAAACCAGGCCAGAACTGGCCCAGGATGTTCTGCTGCTTCAGGCATAACAGAAAAGGACCCCACCCCAGCCCACTTCCCCTGCTGCCCCGCCCCCTGCTTCCCACCATGGCTGTCTCCTCTGTGCCCACCACACACATCCAAACTTGGTAAATGCAATTATGTTAAAAACCTCCTGGTAGGATCTTAGTTGTCAGCCTTCCCTGCTTGCAGCAATTAACATCCCTTTAAAAACCTAGTTGAGAAAATTTCTGGGGCTCAGGGGTTGTTACTTGGGCCAAAACATTCCCTAAAGGGGATTTTTTAGAAGGGG